>NW_008360303.1:5452442-5464516 GCF_000622305.1 Nannospalax galili
AGTTGAGAATCACGATGATACTTTAAAACTGACTTCTTTGATGCTATGGCCTTGCAGAGAATCAGCCTTTCAATTCCATCACTGCTCATTGAAGAGACCTAGTTTTTCAGAAGCACTGAGGAGTCCTAATGAAAAGTGAAAATCTTTGTCATCGCTCCCATATTTATTTCCACTCATTCCTTAGAGAAAGGCCCAAAGTTTCTTGGAAATAAGCTTGTAACTCATTCTACCACTAAATAATGAGATTTATGTTGTTCTTATGGTGATGAAGTAGGTCATTTCCAGTTTTGCTTTTGAATCAATATCACAACTTTTTATTAAATACTAATGCTTATGCAGTCCTTGTCCCCATACATACCTTTCAAACGTTTTAGGAATAATCAAAGCTACATTCTACTTTAACATTGTGTGGAAATAGGACCATAGAAGATGCTAAGGGTTCATGGTGAAGGAAGACAGCAAAGCAAACTCTTTTCTGTGATAAACCAACATAAGACTCCTGGTAAGCAAGCACACAGCACACATCTCATTAGCATTAGCATGAGTTCTAAGGTCTTTTGGCTTACTGTTTATTCAGTGATTATTTATTTTAAGATCCAGACAGGTAGAAGAAATTAAGCTGTCAATAGAAACTGAGTAATAGTGAACAAAAATTCAAAGTGTGGCCAGGTGTAGTGGCATATGTCTATAACCCCAGCATTTGGGAAACTGAAGTTTATGATGGCCAGGAGTTCTAGACTAGCCTGAATTACAAAGTGAATTCCTATTCAAAATAAGATAAAATAGAATGAGTAAAATATACCTCAACAAATGAGGAAATTAATCAGTCAATGAGTAAACACACAGATTAATTGAAAGATTAAATGGAGAGAGAATAGCACCTCAAAGTTTAGACACAGTGGAGATCCTTATATAAAATGTTGCTAGTGAACCAAAGGAAAGTACATGTGAAATATACTCCTTGGTTTAATTAACAAAGAAACCTGTACATATCTGGGAAAGCATCAAATAAGTTAAATTTCAAAGCAACAAGGAGGTGATGAGGTAGAAAGAAAAAGTGAAATTTTCAAATATATCCTGAGAAGAAATAAAGAAAAAGCTCAAAGTAGAAAGAGGAATGATGAGAAAAGTTTGTCTGAATAGTCATATATGTAAAAGAGTCAAAAAATTTGCAAGTGTGAAAGACTATGGGCTTATTTTATGGATAAAGTACTCAGCATAAAGCTGGAAGACAGACACACATTACATAATCTGATAAATAACAATTTCTCAGACTATTTTCAAGGTAACGAAGCTTCAGAAATACAAAAGGAGATTCATCCTAGCTACCGTCTTATAATTCAATACTAGCTTGCCATACAAATAAAGATTTTCAGCTAAGGAAGTGGCTCAATAAATAAGAGTACTGGCTGCACAAACATGAAGACCAGAGTACAAATTCCCAGCACTCATGCAAAAAGATGGGGGGGCAGTGTTACAGGTGTGTCTGCAATTCCAGAATTTTGCACAGCAAAGAGGGGCATGGAAGGATCCCTGGGGCTTGCTAGATGCCAGTCTAGTTCCAGGTTCAATGAGAGACCTAGATTAAAATAAACAAGGTAGAGAGTTACAAGGCAGCTGCCATTCTCCTCTGGTCTCTATGGCTGTACATAGGTGTGTACACCTGCATACACAGGTATTCATGCAGCACACAAATACATACACACACACACACACACAAACTCACACACACACAAACACACACACACACACACACACACACACACACACACACATACTAAAGAAGTCTCAGTCCAAATCTGTAATACATATTTACATCTAATAAACAAATATTTATTATTAATTAAATTGAAAATGTTTATTAAACATGCTGTGTAAGAGAAGAAGTGCCAGGCCTAAGCACAGGCTGCACTAGAAAACACAGCTTCCACCTTGAGAGCGCAGCCCATGCTTCCGCAAAAGAGCCAACCTAATCTCCCCTGGAACTAGAGACTGATGATGCAAGAGGCCTGGATGAAGGAATCTATCAGGGAGCAACACACAAGCTTATAGGACAGTGGGGGCAGGGGGAGAGATATATAAGCCCTGCCCTTCCCATCAATAAACTAGTCTGCAGTACCTCACCTAGTACTTGCTTCCACCCAACTCCTGGTGTCTGTGTGTTGACTCCACGCTGCTCACCCCCATCTCGGCCAGAACGCTCAATCCCTGCAGTCCCTCGTGGGCTGGACCTCTGAGGAAACCTGCAACAGCTGGCACCTGAACAAGGTTTCCAGCTGCCTGGTGTTGGCGATACCCCAAACTTCATTTTGTTTGGTGAACAGGCCATGGGTTTTGTCTGTCCCTTCGGCTGCTTGAGGGTGAGGGAATGGACCCCTCCTCTGTCCCTTCTACCCTCTTTGTCATATTTGTTGTTAAATCAGGAAGGCACACTCCACCGCATGGTCCCAAAGCCCATGTTGACCCTTTATTCCTTGGCTCATCCCAGTGAGTTCACATAAAGGCTGATCCACCCTAAACTCAGAGCCCAGGCTTCGGGTCATCCTGTTGCCTGTCCCAGAGACACTGTTTGAGCATATGGCTGAAGTTGCCACAGCCTTCGGAAGTCCCTCACTAAGCACAGACATTTGGATCCGATACACCTTTTCATGTCAGGGCAGTTTATGTCTGAGTGGTTCATGGTCCTTGTTTGCCTTTAACTTTTGTGGCAAGTTCCCCTTCACTGGACCTTCCCACAATGGGCAACTTACCACCACAGAGCAAGGAGCCACAGAGGGCAGTGCTCAAATCACTCCTTAAAACTCGGGGACTGAAAGTTAAACCAAAAGATATTGAAATTTTCTAGAATGAATCCACAAACTTGGCTCCTTGGGTCTCTCCAGAGAATATGTGGGATCCTGACCTCTGAATGTGGGTCCTTTTCTTGTCCCGAAAAAGGGAAGTAGGATTGGGAGTCAATACCCCGCCTCCTTTGTCCTGATCCTTTTAGCCATCATTGCCAGCCTTAAGTCCTCCTCCCCTGAAGAAGTCATTTCAGCCCAAAATAAGCATTGTCAGGACCAGGTCAGTGTAGACCTTGCCATTACTTCAACCCCTGCTGACTTTGATATGGGAACCAGCCTTGAGGTTGATCAAGAAGAGGAAGGGGCCCCCTTGCCTCTACCTCAGACCCTGCTTTCAAAACCATAACAATCGAAACACCACCACCGCAGTACGCCTGGAAGGAACTACATTCTGCCTGCTCCAATGCACCTCCCGCTCATTATATCCCCCCCAGACCGTCCACCCCTTGCTGCCCCTTGCTGGCCCTTGTCCGCCTTTCCTGTTAATGTCAGCCCAAATGCTGCACAACATCCATGGGTGCCCACCACTCTCACAGACCTTGCACTCATCTGCAAAGCCGCCAATGAATCAGGCCCCAATTCCCCATACTTTGAGCAAGTTCTCTGCCAAAGGGCCATGCAGTTACAGACCCATTACAATTGGTATAACTTATTAAAGGCAGTTTTGTAGCCCTCAGTCTTCCTGAGCTAGCATTCAGCTTATGATGAACAGGCTGAAAATCAAGCACAACTCAACCTTCAATATGGCCTTAATATTACTCTGGATATGCACACAGTCCATGGACAATATATTGACCCCATTTCCCAGTCCACTATTGGCCTTCATACTTACTATCAACAAGTTAGTGACCTGGCCTTCAAGGCCCTTAAGTATTTCTCCCCTTGTGACCCACAGGCATTGTTCTGCAATTTGATTTAGCAGCCAGGGGAGTCCTTCATGGTCTTCCTCACCTGTGTAACTAGAGCAGTGGAATGGAGGGTGGAGTCTGGACCCACCTGTGATATGCTTATCAAACAACTCACATGGGAGGGCCTAAATAACCCTACCCACAATGCCATTGTGCCTGTCTGCAATGATGATATTCGTAAATGAGTACTCGCCACCAGAGACCTAGACCCCAGGACAGGGCCCATCAAGGCCCAGACTGCCTCCTTAGAGGTGCTCTTATTACAAGGAAGGCCCAGCCCCTCCAATTCAAAAGATAGCTGCTGGAACTGCAGGAGGACAGGACACTTCCGCAGGGACTGCCCGAACAATGGAGCTTGTCCCAAGACCCGCTGCCCCAAATGCAAAAAGGGATTTCATTAGGGCAAAAGATTGTAGGTCACAGCCCCAATCAGACTCAGCTCCCTTAAACTCCACCCAGGGCACCCCTCAGCCCCACAAGGAAGAGGGGGAACGAGACAGATTTTATGGACCCTTCCGATTCTTAATCACTTCGACCCAATGACCTTATTTCTGGATGGGATCACATCAAAGGGCCTAGAGTACACGGGAGCTGATGTTACCATCATCACCGAGGGCAAGTCTCTTTGGTTCCCCTATTGGAAATATTGGCCTGGCCCACCCATTAAGGGAGTGGGGGGGCAGCCAGGACACAAAGCTGGTTGTCCCGGCAGAACACTGGAAGGACTTAGATGGGAGTAAGGGCACATTCACTACCATAGTGCCCGAAGTCCCCGGCAACTTGTAGGGTTGAAATGTCTTGGAAGACATGGGTGTGGTCTTTACCACAGATGATAAGGCCTTATATGATGATGTCATAGCCCATGATAAACTTGGACTGTCTGGGAGAAATTGAAGCCCTGACCAGCACCCCCAATTCTAAGGGCTTCTGCCCTGCCTGAGACATGCCCTAAGGAGTTTCCCACACCAGTCATGCTTACCTGGCTCTCAACAAATGTGATCTGGGTGGAGCAGTGGCCTATTATAGAACCTAAATTGTCTATCCTCAAAAATTTGGTCCAGCACCAGCTGGACCTCAGAAATTTGGAACCATCCACTAGTAAATATAATTCTCCAATATTCATTATAAAAAATAAAAATGGCCAGTTTAGATTGCCTCAGGACTTACATGCTATTAATGACCAAATGGAAAAAATGGGCTTGACATAGGCAGGTTTGTTCCACCTTGTGCTATTCCTCCTTCTTATATCATAACACTTGTTATTAAAGATTGCTTCTTCTCAATCCTGCTGGCCACCCAAGATCGTGATCACTTTGCCTTTATGATTTAGGAACTGAACTTTTACAAGCTGACCCTCAGATATCAATGGAAAGTCCTTCCCCAGGGAATGAAAAACAGTCCTCCTATTTGTCAGCTTTTTGATGGTTGAGCCACTTCAACCATCCCTCATGGTGTACAATTTATTGACTATATGGATGACATTCTGTTGTCCCACCCTAACCCACAATTTCTCCACAAGGTAACCAGAGACTTACTCTCCTGCCTATCATCCCTTGGCTTGTCTATCACGTTAGATAAGCTACAGGAGGTGCCTCCTTAGGCCTTTTTGGGACATACCATTTCAGCCGGCATATGCCCTATGGCCCCTGCCTTTAATTCAAAGCTGATCTATACACTAGCCAATTTTCAACAACTCTGTGGCACCATAAATTGGCTTAAACCGTTCTTGCCCATTCCCTCGGAGGAATTGAGGGCACTGTTTTCTCTTTTGGAGGGCCCCATCTGCCCTTCAGCAAAGATTAACTTAACTCCCCTGGCCATTGCCTTATTACAAAAGATCATTGGGTTACTCTCCTCAACAACTCTCGACAGATATGAGCCCTTACAATCCCTACAGGCTTTAGTGCTATTGACTTCTTCTGGCTTCCTTGGTGCCCCTGGCAGACTGGGCCCCTTATCTGGGTCCATCACTCATACTCAGAGCTCTAGCAGGTTTCTTCTGAGTTTGATGAGGCCTTTAACTTAGCAGTCAAACTGCTCACTTAAGCTCGAAAAAACTTCAATAGAGAACCCAACACTATTGTTGTCCCCTTTCCCTTATGTAACCTACAGGCACTCTGGGCCGATTCCATAAGTTTTCAGACCATGATGTCAGGCTTCCCTGGCACCATTGACAATCACCTGCCTCAAGATAAGAGAATTGAGGCCCTTCTCACATTGCCGCTAAAAGTTAAGCCCCACAGCACACCTTCTTCTTCCCCAATTCCCCAAGTGACTATTGCCTTTTCAGATGCTAGTAAGAACTTTGTGGTCCTGATACATCGTCCTGGGAAAAAGGACATCACCTACATCCTGCCTAATCCTGGCTCTATCCAGTTGGGAGAACTTCTTGCTATACTTACGGCTTTAGCAGAGTGTCAGGAAAAGCTCCTAAATCTCTTTTCTGATAGGGCCTATGCTGTTCAGGTCACTAAGGTCATCGCCTTTTCTCATGTTAAAAACTCCTCCACCCCACTCCACCTCACTATGGTCAAGCTACAGGAATGCCTAGAAATAGAAGTTACCCATGGTACATCTCACATATCCACTCACATACTGCCCTTCCTGGAATTCTAGCTCTGTTGAATGCTGCCACAGATGCCCTGATCATGACAAACCAGTCTAGCCTGTTAGAACAAGCAAGAGCTTTCCATCAACAATTCCACCTGTCCCCTCAGAGTATTCATAAACTCCTCCCAGAAATCCCCATGTCCCAATGCAAGCACCTTGTCCACTCATGTGCTACCTGTGCCCCACTCATGCCTCTCGGGCCCCTTAAAAGTGGAGAAGTGAATCCCTGTGGTTTGATACCCAATGCCATTTGGCAGATGGACATGACTCATTACCCCCCTTTTGGGAAATTGAGATTCATTCATGTTATAGTTTACACATGCTCCTCCCTTACTTATGCTTTAGCTCACTCAGGGGAGAAGGCTACACATGCCATTAAAGCTATAATGTCTGCCATGTTAATCATGGGATTACCCTGGGAGCTAAAGACTGATAATGGTCTTGCTTATTCCTCTCAAGAATTCAATAAATTTGTTTACTCCTGGGGAATCAAACTTACCTTTGTTATTCCCTATAACCCACAAGGACAAGCCATTGTTGAAAGGACCAACAGGACACTTAAGTCCTTCCTGGTTAAAAGCCCCTCAGCTGAGGCCAAACTTGACCCTCACCTGGCTCTTACTGAGGCTTTGTTCCACCTTAATTTCCTCATGTTTGAAGACCGGGGTCTCAGTCCATCATACAAACATTGGTCCTTCTTACTTGGATTACGCCTCTGCCACTAGTTAGATGGAGGGATCCTATGTCATCCCTGTAGCAGAAACCAGCCTCTGTCCTGACAGGAGAAAGAGGATACACTTCTATTTTTCCACAGGATGCTATGACCCCCATCTGGATTCCATCTAGAGACATACGACCACCTACGTAAACATCTGGAGACTGGGCCCAACTACGAGTTTGATAAACCATGACATTCTTTTCCGGCTTCATTATCTTTGGCACCTTTGGCTGTGCTTCTCCCCAGGCTTCAGATCTCTGGGGACTGGCTCCCTTACCACCTCTGATCCTCCCTATAGATGAACAGTCACCCACTTTCCTGGTTCTATTACTAATGAATCCCTCAGTCTCCCCACCATGGAATTGATTCTTGTGCTAGTTCCCATAAATGGTACATGGTCCTTTGCAGGATCGCTCTGCTTCAAACCCAGTCCTTAACCTCTCCTCCCCTAATGTCTCTCACAGGAAACTTTCGTGGAAACCAGAGCCAGGGCTCCATATGGGGCCTCAAAATCTGGTCTCCCTTAGTAAAAGACACTTCTGAGACTACAGTGTTCTTCATGCCCCCTGGTGCCACCACCCCTCCCCCAACAAGGGTCAGGCATCCTCCGTTGACCCGGTGCCCACCCACCCATAAACTTCCCACCACATTGCACTTTCCTATTCCATAGGAAAACTATTTCTGTCTCACTTTGCTTCTTCATTGCTGTGACAAAACGCTCTGACCACTACCAACTTGGGGAGGAAAGGGTTTATTCAGCTTACATCTCCCAGGTCACAGTTCATCAGGGATCCCAAGGTAGGAACTCAAAGCAGGAACCTGGAGGCAGGAGCTGGAAAACAAGCCATTGAGGAACACTACTTACTGGCTTGCTCCCCTGGTCCCTGCTCAGCCTGCTTTCTTAAACTACATAGGCCCACCTGCCCAGGGGTGGCACCACCCACAGTGGGCTGGGCCCTCCCACATCACTCATCAAGAAGATGCCCCTCAGACATGGCCACAGGCCAGTCCAATAGAGGCAATTCCCCAAATAAGGCTCCCTCAACCCAGGTGTGTCAAGTTGACACTAAAGCTATCCAGCACATCCTCCCACTCACTCCTGGAGGTACACTCCTCTTTACAGATTATAATGGATGCCTGTAGCCTTCCCCCACCTGGCAGCCTGGAGACACCTGTCTCTATAAAAACTTACTCCTATGTCTACCCTGACCCCAAGTATAAAAACACTGTCAGGAGGGTCTGGGAGCTCTGCCGGCTGGTGGCTTGCCTGGATTTGTGTCTCTCTTCTTTGTATTAGGTTGACCTACCTTTAGTGGTACATATATGGGTGATCACTCAGAAACGGGTTCCTTGGGTGTTTCAGACTCAACTTGGACACCTAATGAAGTCTCTGTTAACCTCTTTTTTTCATTCTCCTCACTCATTTGGGTTTGTCCCGCATTTGCTCTGCTCCTTGCTAATTTCTTAAATGACCCGGATGATACCCTTAACTTCTCCCTCACTAACTGCATACTCTCAGCATGCTGGATTTTCCCTGCCTCTCTGGTTCTTTTTGTGTGCCAATCTGCCGCAATCTGGACTCCTGTTCCTAATGCCACTCATTTCCATGCTGTCACCCTCATGGAACAGATGGCTATCCAGCCCTTCCCCTAGGTCAAGAGAGATTTTGGTATTACCTCGGCGATTGTCACTGCCATTTTCCTTTCATTACAGACTGCCGCCACTGCTGCTGTTGCTATCACTCAATCTTCCACTTCTGTGGAAACACTCAATGAGGTCATATCCAAAACCTCTGCAGCATTACACACTCAATCTCTTATTAACCAACACCTCTTCCAGGCCATTTCTATCATCCGACAACAGGTAGACCTCCTCAGGGAAGAGATGGCAATTGTCAAACAGATGATGCTAATTGTCTGTGACCCATGATTCTAAGCCCTATGTCTCACACCTTACAAAGTAGATAACCTTGCTAGGGCCAGGATGGAACTCTCACAGTACATCCATGGCCACTGGATCCAAAAGTTTCTCAACTACTCCACCTTGCTCACTGACCAGATCATCTCCTTAAATTATAGACAGGCTCAGGCATTAGATATAAACTCTGGGCTCCTTGACAAACTTTGGTCAAATTTAAAAGCTTTTTATGACCCTTCATGAATCCTTACTTATTTACTCTTGGGTATCATAGCCTTAATTCTTTTCTTGTTCATAAAATGCCTTGTTTTTACACTTCCGCAGACAAAACCAAGTAATTACTCAGTGTATCAGGCTCTGTAGAAGCTCAAGGATTCAGACTTCTACCCCACCTCCGGAGGTCCGGCAGGTCTGGCTTGCTGACATCCAAGAAGCGACTATGTAACTTTTTGTCCTCCTCCTCCTTCACATGGTCATGCCAGAGGTCACACCCTTCGAGGGCTGGTAGTCAATGATGGGTAAGGTCCTGATGGTCAGGACAACCTAAGACAGGCACAGTCCATCAAGCTAGGTGCCCTCTGAGGTGGGTCAACTATGTCGAGGCAAAGAACCTCAGCTCCCCCTGATCTTTCATTAACAAAAAGGGATGTGTATGTAGGAGAGGAACTGCCAGGCCTAAGCACAGGCTGCACTACGAACACAGCTTCCACTTTGAGAGCGCAACCTGAGCTTCGACAAAAGATCCAACGTAATCTGCAGACCTAGAGACTGATTACGCAAGTGGCCTGGATGAGGGGATCTATCAGGGAGTGACAAACCAGCTTATGGGACACTGGGTCAGGGTCAGGGGGAGAGCTATCTAAGGCCTGCCTTTCCCAGCAATAAACGAGTCTGCAGCACCTCACCTAGTGCCTGCTTCCGCCCAACTCCCGGTGTCTGTGTGTTGACTTTGCGTCACTCATCCCCACCTCAGCCAGAACCCTTGTTCCCTGCAGTCCATCATGGGCTGGACCAAGAGGAAACCTGCAACACTGCTGTAAAAGTTTAATGAAGTCACAGACATTTATGACATTATATGTACTACATAATACTCTGCACATGAAAATATCTCAAGACTGGCACAATGATAATTAAGAAATAATATCTACTCCTCCTCATATTTAGCATTTGGTGACGAGACTCTACTTGCCATTAAGATGAGACTCTATTTGCCATTAAGACTACACACTGATAGATATGAGCACCCAATACTCCTTAGATTATTCAATAAAACAGAAAATTAAGGAGCACTTATTTCAGAGCCAGAATTTATCTGATACCAGCCAAAAGATAGCTAGAACCATGAAGAAAATCTATAAACAAATATCCACCATATGGATATGAAAAATTCAACAAAATACTTGGAAGCCCATTCAATACATATTAAAATATAATAACAAGAAATACAAAATATCCACCTTTGCTTAATCCCAGGGATGAAAGAATGGTTCAGTATATGAAAATGAATAAACATAATACAGCACACAGACTCAAGAACAGAAATAACACGATTGTTTCAATAGTGAATGTTATTTTTTGTTAACGTCCTAAGGATAAATGTTAAAAGTCCTGAAGAAATTAAGAATGGGAAAAATTTACTTCAACATAATAAAAGTTGTATATGACAGTAATATAGCTAACAAAATTCAAATAGGGAAAATCTGAAGGCATTTCTGCTAAAAAAATGTAGTCAGTTCTTTCTAATTTTATTCAATATAATATTTGATACCATATCCAAAGATATAAGGTCAGAGAAAGAAATAAAAGAGATAAAATAGGAAAAGAAGAGATCATTTATTTCTTGTTTTTCGAACTGTGATTTGATCAATGTTTCATGGAAAAATCAGAGACCAACAGCCTAAGTCAGGTGAGGAGATGAAGTTGAATTTGATGCTAGTGGGACTGACACCACGAATAAAGGAGTCAAGCCTCCTGTTCATGTGTGGGGGAAATGAAAACAAAAGGCAAAACAGCACATAGGTGACAATTAAGTAAATGGTACATATGATAATTAAGCAAGGTAACATATGGCTAAAAAGGTTACAGCAATGGGAAAACTTTGGAAAACAAAGATTTCCATCCCAGGCAACCACAGGGGCAGGATGGGAGGCTCCTGCTCAACTCCTCCATACCTGTCTCTTAAGAGTTTTCCTGTTGCAAAGTTCTTAATTACTATCACATTGCAAAAGCTTTCCACCTCCACAATAAATGTAGTCCCAGATTGAGGTTCAGCTCACAGCTTTGTTAAATTCAGAGAATCCTATGAAGGATCTCATTATGGAACAGTGGAAGTTGTCCAAACAATATCAACATGTTCATTGAACCTCTTCCTCAAAGTGAGCAGGCAGTGTCAAATAAGGCCATGAACTATTTCTAGGGTCAATCATGATATCAATTTGTAAGCACCACACAAAATTTAATATATACATGAAGAATAGCAAAATGATGCTCAGAATAGGGAATTCAAACCCAAATAAACAATTGTAATACATTATTCAAAGTATAAACAGACAAAGAAAATGTTAGGGCTGTCTTCCCCACTAGAAAGCATGTCTCCACAATTCATTCATATATTGAAAATTCAAAGAAGTAAACAGAGAGAAGAGTGAAAAGGAGTAATAGCAACATCTATTCTGGGACAGAGAACCTTTCACCTAGCACACATTCCATTTAAGAAAATGGAAGAAGTTCTGTGAGGCAAAGCCTTTTTGCCAGTAGAACCATGACACACACCTGAGAACAAATAGAAACAATTTGGCTCATTGGTACCAAATGGAGGATGGTAACAATGACACCACATTTATCCCCAAGAACACAGACACTAGCTACAGGTGATGTTCAATGTGACAGAAGTAAAGAACATACAAAACAGTTTGAGGAGTGCAACTCCTTGCTTTAATTATTGATAAACCTTATATATATCATTCATGGTGTAATTTTGTTACTGTTCACACAATTATTTTCCTCAACAACTAAAACAATTTTCCCCATATACTTTCTATAAAGTTTTTTTGTTTTTTTATATTTTTATGATATGTA
>NW_008360303.1:5464776-5485931 GCF_000622305.1 Nannospalax galili
TACAATATATATTTTTACTGAATTTTTGAGCATTTCATACCATACATTGTAATCATATTTCAAGCACTTATCTATATTTGCTCCATAGCCCCCAAGATTTCATTTATTAAGTCATATATATTAAGGCCTATCAAATCAAGTTTGTGTACCCATATGTCCCTTAGTGTGAGTTCATCCACTGAAGTCTGATCAGTCTATCTAACATCATTTCCTTAAAGAAGACCCATACAGTTTTAACATACACATTTCTAACTAGAATTATCTGAGGATATTTGGTAATGGAATCAAATAAATATTCTATCAGTGTCTATGTCAAGACAACACTCAGTATTTATTAAATTATAGGCCCTGGAGACAGAGTGCATGGATTTGAATCTTCAAGCTGACCCTTTGTAGCTATGAACAAAAAGCCAGTAGCTTATCCTCTGTAAACTTCAATTTATTAAAATAAATTTGGAATCAACATAATTTCTGTTTTATGGAATTTAAAATTTTTTACTAATCAAATGTAAAAGACATAGAAGAACAGATATATTAGAATCACTTTATATATTCTCATTTGTATTGTGAAACAGGAAATTAATTAGAGCATATGGAACTATTGTACATGTCAACTCAAAAGCACAACTCTCACCTCAAAGACAATGAATCAAATATGAGTGTCTATAAACTGAGATGACAGTTTCTGGTGACCCCAAATTCCATATTTCCACATGGTAACAGTTTCATGTAAATTTATAATAACAAAACAGAAAAATATAAATTAAGACACTTTTGAAATACATTGGCAGAAACATCAAGTAGATATGTTCCAGAAAAATTGGGAAATTTCAGCCAGTAGCCTCAGATGCTATCTGGCCACATTCTTAGCCTTTTTGTTGGTGGAAGCTACTGCTGTGTTTGCACATTCCAAGGGATATGCCTAATAGTGACAAAGATGTTAAGTTACAGACACGGGTAACAAATGGGAAATTGGGGGGCCAATTATTAGATTCTGGACCAGCACTATTACAACCTCTCCACAATCATTGACATTCTACTCAGTTCATCAACACTGTAGAAGTTTCTGTGTAAATTGTGGTTTTTACAGGAACCTTTGTTAGCACACAGAAGCCTCTTTTTTTTCCCTACTATGTTCTAGTTGTGCAGCTTTCACATAAGAAAATATCTGACATAAATGAGTGCACTGTTGTTTGAAGTGCTGAGATGAAGCTACAATGCCTCTAACTTACCTGGTTGAATGCCCTACATCACAACCAAAGCCACGGAACCCTTCACTTCCCCAGCACAACTCTGGAACAAAGGAATCCTTCCTACAATACTTCATGTAACAGAGAACAAAGGTGAAAATTTAGTGGACTCCATACTAAATCGTTTCACACATACAACAGGCTTTATGTTTTAACTCCTCCTTATGCTAAAACTGACCAAGAAGTTTTAATCAAAACCTCTGTTGGAAAACACACAAAAAAAATCTGTATCATGCAAGTTCCTTAGTTCAGTGCTGCAATAAAACATATCAATAGTAAGTTAAAACCATTAGCTTTAGTGTTGGATCATATTGCCCTATGCCTGATAGACAGTGCTACATTTAAGAGGCACATTTGATTAGTTCTCAAATTTGAATCACAAAAATATTTTCAATTAAGAGTATTTTAGGATATGAGGTTAATATAACACATTTTAAAGCTTCTGAAATTAGATTTGCTTGGAAAAACAGATTTTTTTTTAGATTCTTGGATAAGCAAATCAGTACCATCTGAATTGCTGACCACACTTGCTTAGTCCAGGATCATAATTTTTAAAAGCCCATTTATTAAATACTTTGCACGGAACTAAGTAAAATGTTTCAGAAGCAAGATAACACCAATCAACAGTACAGAAGTCTGCAAAATTCATCTCAAAGGAAACCTACATCAATTTCACCTATTTATTTTTAATTATTTTTATGATCACACCCCAACTGTCCTAGAACTCACTATGTAAACCATCATAGGCTTTCCTCAACCACACAGATCACACAGAGATTAGCCTGGGATTAATGGCATATGTCACCAAGCCCAGTGTCACTTTTATTTCTTAATATGTCAGTCTTTAGCTTTAGTATTTATATCAATAATATAATAGTGCAAATTTTCTTGCAATTGAGAGCACACACACACACACACACACTACATATTTGATATAATGACGTGGACTTTGTAATGGCAGGATGATTCTGACTGGAAAATTCTTGCCACTTATACGAATAAACAGACCATCCAGAAACACCTCCTGAAATATATTTTCTTCACACATCATGATTAAATACAGATTAAGCACTATTTTTTTCTTTGTTTTAATGTTTATGGGTTTATAGTATTTGTGGGCTATTTTTCTTCAAGCATTTCTTGTGTGATAAGAACAGGAAGATGGTGTTTTCACAACAGTACTCAACTTCCTTTTTTCCACAGAATTTTAGATAATCAAGGACATTCAGGTTCTGCAGACAATTTTATTTATTTGGTTTTAGCTATTTAACAACCAAGGAAATGTCATGCATCACGCTTGATGCCACAGAACACTGACTGCAATTAATTCTGCAGGCTTCCAATTTTTGCTTGGGAAAAAGAGCCTTTCTGTTCATATCCTTCTATTAATATGAAAGTCTGTGAAAAATTGCCTATAAAATTTAAACAATTTGAACAAAATTCAGACTATGATATGTAAACTAAGTTGCAATGAATATGATAGTATTGGCTCCGGGTGCATGTCATTGGAAGGATTTACACTGAAGGACTGGGAATGTTTTACTTCACTCTGACAATTTCTGTGTGTACCTGCATGTGCGTGTGCATGTGTGTGTATATGTGTTGTGTATATGTGTACGTTTATATGTATATACATGTATGTGCAGGCCCATGTGCATTGGCATGTATACAGAGACCAGAGATCAACATTATGTTTCTTCTATTGCTCTGTATTTTTGAGACACTGTCTCTTTGAACCTGGAGTTCATGGATTGCCTAGAAAGTCTACCCAATGCTGTTTGAGGGATCTTTCTGACACTTTCTCCCCCACATTAAAAGTAAAGAAGCTTGCTGGAACATCTGGCTTTTTACATGGGTTCTGGGGATCTGAACTCAAGTTCTCATGCTTATGTGTGAGGCATTTTACTAACTGAGCCATCTTTCCAGGCCCCACTCTGAAAATTTCTCAGTCTGTTCTGTGATGACAACTGTACCAAGAGATTTGATTTATTTTGGATATAGATAAAATATGATGGAAAAGAAGATAAGGAGATTTTGTATATTCTTCTTAATGTAATAGTCTTTTGTTATTGTTTCTTAGTTTTAAACAGTAATTGTTTTTCTTGTTGTAAGTGTTGTGATGCCACACATATTACCAGACACTGATGGCTCATTGCTGTTCAGTATGCTCTAATGTGGGCAGGAGGAGATAAAACCCAGCTGGATAAAAAGAAAGTTTACATTCCTTTCTTGTTATTCTCACAGTGCTATGTAAGTGGGCTTTTTTTGACCCTGCTTTCTAATTACTGATTTGAATGGTTCTGAAGATTAAAAATAAAGTTCTTAATTGAGTATAAATGAGTTTGGAAAATATCCAACTGGCAATGCTTTTCTCTTTCAACATTTATTAGAATCAAGATGTTCCCTAATTGGAGAAACTACTGCATCACCATAGCTTTCACAATCTTATATGTTTTCATCTTGGGGGGAAAAGATTTGAGATTATATTTTGTGGTTTGGGAGTAAAAGGAAGAGATATATAAATACACTAAAATACTCAGAACAGATTTTTTGTTAATCAAATTAACTACTTCAGTTCTTGAAGACTCCTGAGAAATGTACCCCCCATATGACAACAGCTGCTGAAAGTTTTTATTCTTAAATACATTTAAGACAAGTAATCATAATGCTTTACAGGCTTGAGACAGTGTTTGCACATATTTGAGAGTGGGGAGAGATCTGGAAGTATTGTGTGACACTATTTACACAGAAATGTGAACAAACATCTACTCACCCTGAACTGACCAAAGTAAGGATACCACCAAAATTCAACTTGATAACTTATCAGTAATATTGGGGTTGTTTATAGGAGTATGTGTGAGAGGTTACTTACAAGAAAAGAAATGACTAAAAGACAGCTGTATCTCCAGAGTTCATACTTGAGGAGGCAGAGGCCTAGTGAACCTGAACAATTTCAGGAACTTCCTGAAGCTATTGAGTTGTTTACCTCCTGAGCTTAAGGATCCTCATGCAAGATCGACCGTTTCACCATCCCTCAAAACATGCTGTTGTTTACCTCCCTTGAGCATCTTGTTGTTGTTTACCTCTCTTTAGAAATCCTGTTGTTTTCCTTCCTAGAGGGTAGGTTTTATCTAGGGATGGGGGAATGCTAGACAACAGAATAGCATTTCATTACAGATCCAGATCCAACTGCATTTCTTTATTTACTTCCACCATCTCATTCAGTATGGAAGGTACTAATTCTTTTCATATTCATGCTTGAGAAGTTCATCATTCATTTTTAGATATTTTAGATCTTTTATTTATTTTCTTTTATGTGTTTAAGTGTTATAAGCACTTTTCCTTCATTTACGTAAGTATACCACTTGTATGTGGTACACAGCGAGACCAAAGGAGGATGTCACATATTCTCGGACTTGAGGAAATGATACTTTTCTTGTTGTACCTGGTGTTTCCCAATGCAGGGAAGGGATAAAGATGTCAACTTGCTTACATAATGACTTAATAGAGCTTCTAATTCTAATCTGAAAATGTGGTAAGTAAGCATGGTCTCCAAGTGAGATCCCTTAACTGCGTTATAATCAAGGATTCTTACATTTTTTATATTAATTAGATTTTAATATATTTGTATAATTATATAACAACTACATATATGTACATAATCATATATAGAAGTATATGTGATTATATTTATTAACTTTTTGTGTGCTCTGTGTGTGTGTGTGTGTGCACATGCATGTCATAGCATGAGTACGGAAGTCAGAGGACAACTTGAAGAATTCAGTTCTCTTCTTGTACCATGACTTGCAATGAGGAAACACAGGTCTTCAGGCTTGGCTGCATGTGTCCTTACCTGATGAGCCATCACAGAAAGCCCGACATTTGACCATGCATTTTTTCCTTGTAAGCACATGTTTTAGTCATATTCTGATAGCTTAATGTTCATGATATGAAATCTGAACATGAATACCAAAAATGACAGGTAGAGATTATTCCTTAGAGATTATGCATAAGAAATTGTAATCAATTTGAGGGTTTGTTTGCTTGGATTTTTTTTTTTTTTTCAGACAAGATCTTCTTGTAGGCCCAACAGACTAGACTGATATTAATCTTACAAGATGTTACAGATATCTACCTGCCTCTGTCTCCTGCACACTAGGATTAAAGATGTGTGCCACCAGCCTGGAGACTATATTCAATTATTAACATAGCCTAAAACAACAAGTTTCTAAACATATATGAGTCTCTTACCAATGAAATAGTTAAGGAATAATGAGAAACATTACTTATGACTATGTTGTAGTATAAATTCATGAATTATTTGATATTGGGATCAGATAAATAAAAAAAATTATTAACACACTAAATGTCTGTCTATACCTTGGCACTAGTGCCTGCCCAGTGTGAAATGTCTAAGATTATTACAGACGCTTTGGGAGGCTGACTTTGGAATTTTCTATTGCACTGAGGGCATGTATTAATATTTACTCTTCCAAAGAATTGAAGCTAATTTTAGATTTTAGATTTTTGAACTTATAGAATATGTAAACATAAACACCAATGACTTTAAAATGTAACCTTTTTCATGTGAGGGTGATCAGTCTGTGGATTGGTCACTCTTGATTTCCATGGGTATCTCTCTCAAACCTGCAGACTGTGGAAGAGGATGAACCTTCCTTAAGAGAGAAGATCTAGCCTTCTTTCATGAATACAAGAATAGCTTCGCCTCTCTTCTGCAAACTCCAAACAAGCTCTCAAGGTCCACTTGTTGAGAACATAGGCTGGTCAAGTTTCCAAGATCCAGACCAAGGCAAATCATGAACTGTATGTAGCAGCTTTATCTTAGAAAACAAAACAAAGAGAACAGAAAAGGAATAACAGGTGGTCTTACATATTACTTTGGCTGGTAATTTGCTTTCATTTGAATTGTATTATATTTAAAATATCATCAATTTTAAAAACAAAAGCAAAGTAGATATGTGATTAGATATCTAACTGGATCCCTGAAAATGCAAAGCGAACCAGCTTATTATCTGTCAACTTAAAAATGCAAGTCTGTCTTCCATTTTACTTGATTTGAAAGCAGTCTTTCAGTCAAGCATTTCCTGAGACCTTTGTGTCATTGAAACACTTTGTTCTTTCTCAGGAAAATGTGTACTGTTACATTCTGGCTACTTAACATTCTAACTAGAAGCCCTGTCATTTCCAAAGTAAATTTAGTCCTTAATGAAACCCCACTCAAAACCTTATTTTGATTTTTGTCTTTTTTTGTGTTTGTGAGACTAGCTACAAAATCAGAGTCACAAAAATAGTGCCAGGAGCTACACCATCTCCACAGAAGAAATTTTGGATAAACATGTCATGTAATTAATTGAACAGTTTTTTAAAGCTTGACTCAGTTGACAGAGCTTTTCTGGAGAGATTACTATTTCCCGGTTCCCACTTCTGTAAACTTATTAGCATATTGTGACATTAAACGCTAATGCTAATAATAAATTAGGTCTTAATTGTAAATGCTGTTCCTATGAATTTTAGGGGGAAATGTTCTTCTGTTCTCAATATTTTGGCATGCCTGTCAGCAGTTGTGTAGATAAAAATCAATATTAAGTTGTAACATGGAGATAGGCTTGAAAATCATCTATACCATTATCATTATTTTCTTGTCTCTCTTAGGGACATCAGACATCTGGTTTCAAAGATAATGGCAGTAACAATTATTTGCATCATAGCCCTGGCTAACTAGATAGCTGAAAGCATCTGCCATGATCTTCACTTCCTAACCTGTCCCTGGAGAGGCTTTGAGAGCTATAATAGTCTTTTTTACCCTTTCCATTTCCCTCTGCACTAATCAATTTTGCAAAATACAGATTATTTTATACTTAAGAAAATGTATTTTATTTCTTTCATATTTTTGAATTTTATAGTCAAGGGAGTTATTAAATATTTTTTAGAAAAATTATTTCATGAGAGGTAAATTTTAATTGACATGGTTATGCCGACCTGTCCGTTTAAATATGGTCATTGGTTTCCACTGTTTTATTTTAAAATAATAATATAGTTTAATATTTGGGGGATTTATTTAGTGAATATTCCTTGCCTGCATATAGATACATAAAACCCAATACTTCACTTTAACTCTCTTCATATAACTGGTCTATCTGAAATTTTGTGTGTGCCTTATGCAGATGAGATCAGAATTGACAATTGTATTACACTTTTTAACTATGCGTTTTTCTAGCTTTTGCCTTTGATTGATCGAATGATATAATTATTAATATTTTTATTCTTTAAAATTTCCATGCATGCATATACAAGTTTGGCACGTTTTCACCCCCACTATCCTCTCTCATCCCCCTCCTCTGTTGTGCTGAAGCACTTCTGTTGCACTATAAACCCGTTTCTACACTGTTATCTTTTTTTCCTCGTTGATTAACTATGTTTGTGGTTGCTCACATGAGTATGAGTGGTGGTTATTGACTGATAAGGTGAACACACAGGGATTTGCTAAATCACTGTAAGCCATGAAAACTTACAGGTATAAGTATCTTCAAAATATTTTTTGTGATATAAACAAGTAACTTATTAGAAAGCATTTTTGGCACTACTGTTTATTAGCAGTGTGCTAGGTTGCTAGGTTCTTCAGGACAGATTCAAAATACGTAAGTCATATAGCCTCCTCTAAGACATAGATCTCAAGCTCATAGATGAACTCGAAGTCATTAATTAGTAAGCAAGAAACTTTAAATTAGAGAATATTTAAAGTAACATTCATCAGAAATATATCTTTGTTAGTGAAAGCAGTTGTAAGAACAAATTTTCATTCGTGACCCCACATTTCATGATAACAGCAGCTAAGACAGGTTCACCAGAGTCTGGCATTTAATTTTTGTTAATTGCATGAAAAAATGAATGCAGGGTCATGGAGATGAACTGGGAAAACTTCCAAAAAGGAATAGCATCAGATCTGCTTTGAAGAACAGATATAATTTTAGTGCAGGAGGAAGTAAAAGGGAATGGCATATCATGGCCGATGGCTTTTATAGTGCAGGAGATGGACTGCATAAAGCGTGTGGGGCACAGACGCCCTTGAAGATGGAGTGAGGAGTTGGGGACTAAAAATCAAAGTGACAATACTTGCCCAGATGCAAAGTTGAGTGATATAGTGTGAGAAAAAAAAAAAAAAACATTCCATTCCACAGTGAGGCTTACAGAGATTACACAGGTCTGTAGGTGATGGGTTGGAGAATCTCACTGATACTGTTATATTTTAGACAGGTAAGAAAAGATCCAAGAAACAATGAACAAAACATGAAGAGACAGGAAGCAAGTCACACTAGTATCACACTATGGTAATTTAGGATTACTTCTTGACTAAGCAACTGTGGAGAAGGAAAAGAGAAATGCAGACAGTAAGGCAGCAAAAGATACTGTACAAAGGACTGCAATAAAACAAACGATGCTCACATTCAACAAGTGAAGCCTGAGGGTGAACTACACGCTAGAGTGGCTGTCCTAAGTAGTTAGTTAGAAAAACAGAACTGTAATTCAATTAAAGAATTGTATCTGAAAATGCAAACCTTATATAAATCAGCAAGATGTATATAGAAATGAAATAAGAATGAATTACCTCTCTAATAGAATATATATATTTATGGTAATTACCAGTTAATTTTGAAATGCTCTGAAAACATTTGCTTCATGTCAAATTTTTTTTTGTAGATAAGTGCTCTGGGTATTTCATTATGTTAAATAATTTATAGAATCTCCTTTTTAGCATTAAAATATTTTCTTCAATGCTTATGTATCATAATTCTGATACCTTTTATGTGATGGAACTATTTGAATTTGGGATTGATGAGTGCTGAAAGGGCTTATTTTAATGTGTTGATAAAAGATTATTTTTATAACAATGTCTTGAGTCTTAGTTATATAAAAGTTTACAAATATATGTTTCATTAAACAAATGCATATTCTTCATTTTTTCAGTGTTACGAGAGTCAGATGAAGTTCGGTCTCTTTTAATAAATGTTCTGCAAATTCAGCCTGCTGTGAGCTTAGGTGAGCATAATTGAACTCAAGAGAATATTTTAAAGTAGAAGAAAAATAATGGAGAGAGAAAACATATGGCTTCCTAATTATGCTGAAGATTTTCTTTTAAATCTCTTTCTCTTTCTCCCCCATGATTCCCTTTTCCATCCCACTGAGCAAAGCTGGTTCTGTAACACAACAGTCTTCATAAATGGAGCAACAGTGACATACATACTGCTGTGGGAAAAGGACACATCAGCTTTTCAAGTGTTTCCTTTGGTTAACTAGTAATTTGAAATGTCTTTACCAAAATATTCACAAAACTATGCTGTCAGACATTTATAACTCACCAGATTAAGGTGAATTCAAGGAATCTCAGTATGAAAGGTTAACTTGAACAAAACAAATCGTTCATAAGCAGAGTACTTTCATGACAAACTTTTGATGTGAGCAGAACAAAAATAAATTGAAGGATTGGCAAGATGGATCAGAGGGTAAAGACACTTCCCCTGAAAGCCTGGTGACTTGAATTTGATCTCTGGAACCCATGTAAAGGTGGAAGGGAAGAACAGACTTCACAAAGTTGTCCTCTATACATGTACTGTGGCCTGCACTATCATACACACACACACACATACACACACAAACACACACATACACACATATAAACACTCACTGACACATATACATCATCCACATACATAATACATGATAATAAACAAATTAAATAAATCATTGGAAACTCATAGTTAATAAGATTTAGTTTTAATAATGACTCATCTTTCATTTTACTAAACTAGCAAACATGCCCTCCATCTGTAATATTCTGAAAGCATCCTGAATAATGACACTCATCTTGAAATATCCATCTGCCGACTCTGTGAATATAGGTTATGTATACGTTTTTGTAAGACTCCATAAGGATCAGTTTTTGAAGTTTTAGTTCAAGATAAGATAAATTTAAAAAGTAAAACTAAGAAAAATTCCAGATTACAGGGCTTAAAGTGAACTATCTGTACAAGTGACTTATTTTTAAAGCATGTTCAAAATACATTGCTGTTGGTGTATCAGATCATTACAGTCAATTCACTTTGAGATATCATATGTTCATATGTTCTTTATTAATCATTTTATCTGTCAAATATCTTATTCTATTTATGGACTATAATGGCTTTTTGATATATAGGTAATTGACCTATCCAAAACTTCACACACAGAACTTTTATGGAAGAACATTTAAAGTCTACTGTGCACAGTTTGCAAATATGTTTTACAACTATTGTTACCATGCCGAACCTAAGATCTTTAGAAATTATTGACCTGTTTAACTGAAGCTTTGCGACTGCAGATATTTTTTAAGTAATTTGAACATGAGTGGCTAAGCAATTTTGTTAGTTATCAAAGAATTATGGTTTAGGAGAATTTGTGATTTTTTTAACAGAGTTAAAAAAATAACAACTCATGTTTAGCTTGTTTGCTAAGAACATTCCTACATTCTTGCTTCTCAAAAACCAAGGAACTAATTAAATATTTCCTTTAGCTAGACAAGTTACTCTTCATTAAACCAAATGCCTTTGTTGCAATTTTTAATTTATTATTTTTATTTTATATGTATGAGTGTATTGTCTGCATGTAAGTGAGTGCACCCATGTCATGCAATGCCTTGGAGGTCAGAAGAGGGCTTCATAGTCCCTGGAATTGGAATTATGAACTTAGGTCCCGTGAAAAAGCAGTCAGTGCTCTTAACCCCTTTTGTTGCAATTTTTATTTATCTAAGTATCCAGTGAATATTTGACTGCTTCCAGAGCTACAGATGTGGTGCTATGCTGAGAAAGTGTCCTTAACACTTCTCAGAAGTAGTTAAAATAATATAAAGGTAGAACCTTTTATATGTAAATAGATTGACATTCCAATTTGCCTGTCAGACTTTTACACATTTTATTAGTGTTTCATAGTCCAGGAGAGAATCATCAATCATATTTGCAGCAATAATAAATATAAACATCAGACACAGATGCCTTTGGGGGGAAAATTTATTATTTCTTTTCTTGAAAATCTCTATAACATAGAAAAATGAGAAGTTACATAGATCTTGTATATCTAACATGATTTTAAGTAGGACAGAGAAAAAGTTGCCAAAAAAAAATTATCAGTGAGGAAAACTTTAACATAGCTCAAATGATATGAGACCGTTTACAATGAATGAAAGTTAGCCACAGACTGGCTGCAGAGGTCCTGAATATCACAAGGTTAATCACCTAAGCACACTTCTGCCCATTTTCTCTTTGAAATAATGAAGAAAAATTAAGCCCTTGAAACATTAGCATCAGGAAACTTCCTAGGTGACCGGTATTGGGAATTAATCTTAGATCAGCTGAAATCTATACTAAAGTGGAATTTTCATAAAATCGATCATGATTGGCAGGGAAGTCCTGGAAGGAAAGTTTGAAAAAGCCGCTCACTTTGCATCCAGTTAGGAAGCAGGGAGTTACAAATGCCAGTGCTCAGGCTGCTTTTGTTGTCTTTTGTTCCGTTCCAGACCCCATCCATGGAATGGTGCTGCCCACATTAAGGTAGGTCTTCCCATATCATTTAACCTAATTTAAACAATTCTTCACAGGCATATTCAGAGTTTAACCTAATCTAAGTAATCCTTCATAGACATGCGCAAAGGATTTTCTCCTAGGAGAATCTAGATGCTGCCAAGTTAACAATATTAACCATCACACCTAGCCTCAAGTTCTGCTCTATCCTCAAATTCTCCTTCCTTCTCTCCATCGTAAACAGGCTATTTATATTATTTTATATATCATATTAAGTTCAGCCTGCATTAGAGTTGTAATGGTTATTTTAAATTTACACAGTGAGAATTTATCAGAAAAAAATTTAAGCTCTGTTTAAAATGGTTTTCCTCACCCTGGTGTTCAAATGGTGGTAAAGAAGAAATCTATTAATATATTCTCTTTAATTTACTCTTTCACCTTTTAATTCTTTTCTGCTTCTGAGTAAATTATTTTCATATTCACTAATAACTAATTGAAGTGTTAAAAGAAGGATAAACTACCCAGGCATGATGGCTTAAGCAATTAACCACCGTACTCAGGAGGCAGAGGCAAGCAGATCTCTGTGAAATTAAGGCCACCATGGTCTGCATAGCAAGTTCCAGGCCACAAGAAGGGGTTACAAGAACGTACACTAAAGTAAGCACCCTGTGTTTTCTACTACTCTCCATCTTTTTATGCTGATGAATTATGTGATGATTCAGCCACTGACCCAAGAGATGATGTGCCCATTCCTGTTTGTAAGAAAAAGCTGACCTTCATCAGCATCTCTAAACCTCAGATACTTTTCTTTACATCTAATTAGATCTTCCTAACAACACTGGGAATTTGATGTAATGATTCCAAAATTACTAAGAATTTAGAAACTCAGAAAGTTCAAACAGTTTGATCAATTATTAGAGTGAAAAAATTTTATTTGTATTTCTCAAAGTTTGTGATTTCTCCATAAATTAATAATTCATCAGTTTACATCTTTTATAATATGGTACCATTTTTTTTTACTATATCCACATAAGAACTCTATATTTACCCTTTCTTTGCACAGCCTATTTTATTTACCTTTACATTTTGATATTTATATGAATGTGAAATTTGTTTCCAGTGAAATTTTATCATTCTCATATATAATAATGAACTCCTTATACAAATGAGTACTTTAATCATACCAATAAATTAAGTAACAACAAAATACTATTGCCAAATGTGTGCTTAAAGTTTTCTTATAAGAGAAAATTAATACATATTAAAAGTCATAAAATATGACTTCCAAATTAAATATTTATATATAAAGAGAAAAGAATAAAGGGTTTTTAAAAAGGAGTATCTCTTACCTTATATCACTCTTTTTTATTTCACAATATTTATTGAGCTATATACTGCTCTAACATCATCCACAGTTTATAGTATTTACGCTTTGGAAAACTCTTCTAAACCACTAAACTTCAGGAGAAAGTAGAGTCACTTTGAGGTGACTAGAATCACTATATGGCCTCTTTACTGGTTAACATATTTGCTTCCTGTCTGTAGTAGTTTCATCAGGAAATATGACTTTGAAATTATAAAGGACTCAGGGAAAGTGCTTCTATCCATTAGCAATCAGTGGAGAATGTGCTGTACTGTGCTTTTATGATTGGGCACTTTAACCCAGAACAAGTAAATTTTCTAACAGCACGTAAAATAAATTCAATTTGAAATGTCTCTTCTATGGAAGTGTCTGTTCTAATGCCCTTCACAGGTCTATGAAAATTACTTGTTTCCAAACACACATGTTAAGGTAGGAATTTGAGTGATAAAATTTGTTGTGGAAGTCTATTTCTCACAAGTTAAAAGTAAAGGGAACAGTACAGAACATCTAAGGAATTCTCCTGCTTTTAAATTTTTCATTTGTTATTTTTATTTTATATGTATACATGCATTGCTTGCGTGTATGTAGGTGCACCTGTGTTGTGCAATGCCTCCGGAGGACAGAAGAGGCCTTCAGAAACCCTGGAACTGGAGTTACAGACAGTTTTTTTGCTGCCATGTGGGTGCTGGGATTCAAACCTGGGTCTTCTGCAAGAACAGCCAGTGTTCTTAACTGCTGAGCTGTTTCTCCAGACCCTGAATTCTCCTGCTTTAAAATACAGAGAAACAAAATCAAAATAGATGAAAGAATTGTGTAAGATCGAAAGCTATAATTAGCATCGCAATCTAAACTACAGACAAGTTCTCATTTTTATCTAGATCTTGTCCCAGTAAAGTTTATGACTATGTTTGGGTATTGCACAAATAAAGAGCAAGGACAACAAACAAGTTTAAAGTTTATATAATATCAAATTATCTTATAAAATTTGAGTACAGAAAGACAGGCTATGTTTGCATAAAATCTCCTTTACACATATAAATTTTTCTTCCTAACTTTAACTTTCTACTTCATTATGCATTTGAATATTATAACTGTATCATCCAGTATCACATAATGTTTTATAAATGAAGACTATTAGCTGGTTAAACAA
Organism: Nannospalax galili; assembly: GCF_000622305.1. Taxonomy (NCBI): domain Eukaryota; kingdom Metazoa; phylum Chordata; class Mammalia; order Rodentia; family Spalacidae; genus Nannospalax; species Nannospalax galili. Next base: position 5,479,111 of record NW_008360303.1, read on the forward strand.
TAGAGTTAGAAGAATGCATTTTAATAACCCAGGTAAAACATTCTATTGGTGGTATTAAAAGTCATAGCAAACCAAGGACTATGCAAATGAATTTCCAACAGCACTTTGAACCCTAATTTCGACTTTAAATATCATTAGGTATTTTGATGATTACTTATTTACTTGAAGCATTGTAATTCATATTTTACATGGATAGTAAAGAATCACAGGCTAGGTACACATGGAAATGGCTGAATTGATTTCTTGGTAACACTGAAATTAGGTATATCATAAATAATCTCCAGGAACTCTAAACTCCATGGGATTATCACCACGTTACCACATTACATGTATTCCAGTACTAAAAAACAAAACAACAAATCAACTTTGGTGTTATCAGTATCTCATGGAGTCCAGTATAGCATACCTCTATCCACAGGACAGACTGTTCTATGATTTTTAATAATGAGTTTACCAATACAAAGCCAATTAAATATTTCTATGAAAATTAAGAATTTTAGAAAGCTAAACCAAATATTGCTTCTGATTTATATTCTTGGACATAACTGAATATTTGAAATGCTGTCTCTGACACCATCTTTGTTGTCTTTCACTATATTAGATTATTATTTCAGTTTACAAGCCTTCCATTTAATTCAAAGGAAGTAGGTTCTCTTTGGGGAGATGGATAATATGAATTCAACAACTACATAGAAAGAAGAAACCTTGACAGCATTCAAAATGCCATTGCTGTATTTTTCACTAATTTGCTCCAATGGATGTTTTAGATTCTTTCATACAATGGTTTAATCATATTAAAACTGTAAAGGATACTGAAAAATTTTAGAGAATTCATGAAAATTAAGGAAATAAGTGAGCAAATGTAAATTTTTGGTTGATCTGTATTTGAATTTGTCTTACCCTATATTAATTCTAAGTCTGAAAGATCCTCTGCAATAAGTATGCCTTTAACCTTTTTAAGTGATTTTATTATATTATAATTTACACATAGATTCATAATTTATATTCTATAAAATTTGTATAATAAAATAATTGATGTCTGATATTCAAACGCAAAATGTACAATCCTTCTCTGGACTATCTTACTAATCATTTGTGCTCTCTGTACTTTTCCCAGCATCAAATTCTGAAGCACGGTTCTTAGATCAGGCCATGGTCAAGAGCAAGCAATGTTAGTAGAAATGTGTTTTTGAAACAAAAACATGTGAACAAACCTCCATTTCATGTCTTTGTTGCCTGAAGATATTTTCATTAAAACAGAACCAATTTCATGAAGCTAGCAGATTCCAGTAATAACTTGGTACCTCTCGATAAATTAGCAGTTAGTTTTGTTTCTTTAGCATTAGAATTGTCATTAGTTATATGAATGCAGATGATTTTTGCTTTAGCAGAAATGTCTTGATATGGACGGATTTGAAAAAAAATGTAGTATATTTTAGAAGCATTGGTTTTGGTAGTCAGGGGCCTATACCCAGGGTGTTTCCAGTGCAAACACATACTGTATCATTGGGCTACTTCTCTAACCCTTTCAGATTATATTTTAATGACAGAATAAATCTGTCTAGTCCACAACCAGATACAGGGTTTATGACTTACATTTTAAATTTGCTATCATTTTCAAACAGGTATACTTGACAACATGACTTTGATTATCAAAATTCCAAAATTTCATTGATCTTACAAGAAATAATACTAAGTGGAGACAGATTCTCTAACATTGATCAATTTGAAAAAAACTATTATATATATATACTACTGCTGCACTAAATTTTCTCCTTCCCATTCTCTGTTTGACCCACCGTGAATCACTCAGGGTCTCATGTTCCTGACACTAGCGACAAATCGTCATAACACAGTTCTATTTGAATTTTGCATAGTTTATATAACGTCAGGAGGGAATGACTTACAAAGAAACGGGTTAGCGGCTACATTCAAGCCCCCACCCCACCTTCACACATGCCGGGAAGTGGACAACTGTTCTGATTGCTTTCCCGACCCATGCCCACTCGCCATTTCATCCCATGATCTGCCACATCTCTCCCTGCAGAGCCTGCCAGAAGGCCGAGTATCTGCCAACAGTTCTCAGGCCGCCATTCCAGGGCCTCATGCCTCATTCCCAAAGTTCCCAAAATGGCCATGATAACTTGCCATCTCTCAGTGGCTAGGCTCTCGCTCCTTCCAGGTGTGCATGCACAACTGTTCTTAGCCCTGTCCCTTAATGCACTGGACTCCTCCCTCAAAGCATGGGAAGGAGATGGGGCCAGCAGGGCTTATCAGAGGAGCATCCAAGTCACAGCTACATACATATTTCTGGCTAATTATACTATGTAAGCACATAAAAAAGCAATAAAATAATTTTCCATATTTTTATGAAATAGAATGTCATAGGAAATAATTACATGGCACTTACTTGATACAGAAAATAAGAACATTATACAAAGAAGATAGTCTTCATTCAGGGTACACTGGGCTATGCTGTGGTTTAAGTCTGTCCCAGCAGCCAGATAAGTGATTCCAACATATCAGCCCTCATCAAAAAAAAAAAAAAAAAAAAAAAAAAAAAAATGGACTTAAACCACATACTGATTTCAAAATAAGCTCAGGGCCTAACTTATTAACATGATCAATTTTCAGCTGCATCTGTTTCCTGGTGTTACTGCTAAGATCTGATTCTATAGCTGGTGACTTTCACAGATGAGCTGTTACACTTTCATTCCTCACAACTACTACTGTCTACTCACTCCAGCTCGCTTCTACCTCCCCTGCCATGGCTTGTACCTCTGCTTCTCTCATTTCCAGCTCTAAAGGAAGAATCAAGAACTTGAAGGAACACATGGCACGTTCTCTCCAAATGGAAGTAAGCCTGTTTACTCTGTTTGCAAATGGTATTTGTGTTATTTACTCGCACTACCTACTTAGCTCCAGGAAATAATCTGATCCCTTGTCAGCCACAGCTTCCAGTGGCTTCCAGCATTTCATAGTTTGCGGTCCCTTCCTAGCATTACTACAACCTCTTTCTGGGGGCAGAAACAGTTCACATGAAATATTTAAGATAATCACCTCCTGTTTATACTTGATTGCATATTCACGATTACTTTTAAATGCAACAACTGTTGACAAGGATGTGAAGAAAAGGGAATTCTTATGTACTGTAACTAAAACTACAGTTGTTTACTACAGAGAGAAAAATAGGTATAGGGTATACAGTTGAAAAAATTATTAAAAGAAAATTCATCAAATGATCCATATTTCCCATATCTATTGTTGTTTATTTCCAAATTCTCCCCTTACAGGCTGAATCTGTAAATAGCTGTCCCTCAAATGATGGTACTATTTGGGGAGCCTGTGGAAACTTTAGGAGGTAAGAACTAGCTAGCACAAACTGTTACTACAAATGGTTATGCCTGACTCCAGGTTTCTAAACTTTATTTTCTAATTTCCACCATGCCATGATGCAAACAGCCTGTGTCACACACTCCTGCTGCCTTGAACAGAGCTGCCTTGCCATGCCTTTCCCACCATGATGGACTCTGAGTCCATGAGACAACCAGAAGCCCTGTCTTGAGTTATATTATTTGTACTTATTTCTCAAGATACAAAAGTAACTAATATATAACTAATACTGAACCTACTTGTGTGATTCAAACATCTTTGGAAAATGTTTGTAAAATGCATTTGGAGAAAATTCTAGATATAAAGGTCTAAAATTCTGTAAGCAGTCCTCAGTGGGAAATTACTGCAGGAGTTCAGAAAACTGTAAGGTCCAATGAAATACTGGCATTTAAGTCTGTGCTCATGACATTTCAGATGAGAACAATGATTCCACTGGAAATTGGACTAGAGGACATTTGTGCTGCATTCTGAAAATAATTTATCTGTATTTTGCCCATAGCATGAAAATGTGGAGGGGCTGAGTTCCAGCATAATGGATTAATACTTTTGGTAAAGGAAATTTTAAAACAAATTGCCATTTAGGCTGTGACATGGTAATGCTTTAATCCTTTCAGCCAGGTTTATAATAGGAATCAAGTGCAGAGAGTGGCACAGAAATAGGTAGCAAATATAAAGATGTTTCAACAAAATAGCTAATGGTGAGACGAGCACTGTTAAGGAGTAGTACAACAGGTAACTGAAACAATAGCAAGAAAACACTTAGCATAATAGGAAGAACTGACCTGGGAACAATAGGAAGAATACATTGAGGCTCAAGGTGTAAAGCTGTAACTTATTTGGAGACTATCTTTTGAAAGACTTTGCTTCTGGAGTGTCTTGTTCAAAGGGGGCCACCTACAAAAAGTTTTGCTTAGGCATAGCCACCTAGACTCTCAGAAGGTGCTGTTGATATGGTCCAAGTGGGCCTGCCTTTTTGTCTAGCTGGCATCAGAACTTGGCTTTGTCCCAGTAGTACTGTCTTTATAGGCATGGAGAATTACAATGGTATTAAGACTCCCATTAAATTTTGAGTGAAATCTGGGAAGACTAACAATGTTTAGCAGGGTCAACATCTTTGTTGGGAACCCCTGATAATATAATTTATGAATCTTTAAGTTTCAAGCCTACACTTCAGTGGAAGAACCAGGGTGATGGAGAGGACATGACCATGAGAAACTTGTAAGGAAGGCTGAATGCACCAAATGGATCCAGCTAGAGGGAACAGTCATATAAAGTGAGGCTTTCCAAGTCAGTTGGCAATCACAGCACATCACCACATGTTCTAGATGCTCCACATGGATCTATAGGATTTCAGTCCTGATTTGGTCCTACAGTCCCATTCCATTGCTCTCTTTTGAAAAGGAAATGTTTTCACTGTGCCAACATATATTGTAACTATAGAAGTTTTTTGTTGTTGTTGCTCCTGTATGATTTTAGATCTTTTAAATATTTTCTTTAATTAAAGGAACTTAATGTGAAGAGTTTTCATTGAGGGATGGAGAAGATAGCAAAACTGGTCAAAAAGAAAAAAAAGAGGCACAAACTCACAACCAAAAGGCATTTGAACTGAATCTTAGAGAAGACTGAAATTTGGATGGGGAACAGTGTTGGAACTGATAAGACTGTAGGGACTCTAGAAGTTAGACTAAATGCATTTTGCATTATGAGATGGCCAATGAGCATTTGGGAACCAGGAGCAAAATATTAAGGTTTGGATATGAAACATTCTCCAAAGGCCCATAGTTTGCAATGTTGTCCCCCAGATAGTGATACTATTTTGATGGCACTAATTTAGAAGTTTGGCACAGCTGGACAGAAATAAGTCATTAGAATTACTCCTCAAAAGATTATAACCAGCCACTGATTCCTTCTGCATTATGAGATGAACAGGCTCCATCATGAACTGAGATGTTTGCCATGCCTGAACCACAATGGTGGGTTAAAATCCTCAGAAAGTGTAGGCCAAAATGAAAATGTTACTTGCATAAGTTCTTTAAACTAGTTACTGTGACATACATGCATATGTGTATATATGAAATGTAATACTATTGATATTTAAAATTTTTAAATTATGAAGAAGAATATGAATGAATTAGGTGTAAAATATGCAAACTAAATAAGCCAGACACAAAAAACAAATACTGTAGTCTTTCACATATTTAACCTAAGACACTGAAACTCATTGCAATAAGAGTAGAATGAGGGTTGGGGGGAAACTCAGAAAGGGGTAGACCTGGATACGATGAAGAAGGGGCCAAAGTTTGTTATTCCTGACAAATAAGTTCTAGAAGTCTGTTTATTCAGCACAGTTCATTTAAATAGTAACAGCATATATAATTAGAATTGCTAAGAAAGAACCAGTTTTAATTTACAAAAGACATCCACTCAGGCTGGAGAGATGGCTCAGTGGTTAAGATCAATGGCTGCTCTTGAAGAGGACCCGGGTTTGATCCTGATCATCCACAGGGCAGCTAACAACTGTCTCTACCTCCACTTCCAGGGGATTCAACATATTCTTCTGACCTTTATGAAGACTGCATGATGTGGGTACCCTTACACACATGCAGCCAACACACACTTACACATAGAATGAAAATAATAAATTATATATATATAAGATATTCACATTATTAATAATAAATGACATAGAAGGACACATTAGGAAACACTGGAAAGTAGAAGGTATATTAATGTTTATGACATTGCTGTTGGGGCTTGTTTCAAAAGCTGAAGAAAGGGATAGGTAAGTATATCTCAAAAGTATTGTGTGAGTGTGTATGCCTGTGTGTGTGTGTGCATGTGATGGTAATGTGCAAGTTTGGATATTAGATTATGTGTATTTTGTGGATTGATATTTAATCTACTATATATAACCATATGCTAAATCATTAAAATATAAATTGAAAGACAAATAATGTGAGAATGGTACATAAAATCTGCAGTTCACTATTATATGTATATTGAGAATTGAAATACCCTCCAGTAAACAAATGTAGACATTTTCAGATTATAGGAGAATATCTGCTACTTTAGGTAGGAAAAAATTCACACTTTGCTTAGACATACTAAGCATACCATATCTGGCTATGTACCAATATATTCCATAATGCATAAATTTATGCATGTAATATTTGGAGCTTGCAGAAAACAATTGTTTATCTTAATATTTCTTTTTCAATAAAATATTTTTTTAATTAGAAGAAGCGTTTCATTACAACAGCATTAACCTATTCAATAACATTTTTCTGAGCTAGGGTACATCTCTTTCAAAATTGGCTGTACATTTTTAGGTTTACAGATGAATTATTACCCTTATATAATCTTTTACTCATTATAAACTCTATAAGACATAAAATTAAATGAGGTTCCAACGTTTAAAAAAGATCTCC
>NW_008360303.1:5487620-5488771 GCF_000622305.1 Nannospalax galili
TTTTTATTAAGGAACTTTAATTTGCACTATAAAAATCATTCCACTGTACCATGCTTAGCTGAAACTCGAGGTTTCTTTTTTAAGTTAGGAAAGAGTAATAATTTCTAATATTAAGGCATCCTATTTAAAAATGAAATAAAAATATAAAATATATAAATTATGTTTTAGTACATCCTAGATGATACAGCTTCAACTAATTTTCATTGATTTTATATGAATTATATTGTGTTACAATCTATATATATTTGGGACTAGAAGAGATGGCTCAGTGGTTAAGAGCTCTGGCTGCTTTTGCAGAGGACCTGGGTTTTGTTTCCAGCACTCACATGGCTACAAACAACCACACTTAACTTCCATTTCAGTGGATCTGATGTCCTCTTCAGGCCTCATCACATATTGCATGTATGTGGTACATATATACATGTAAGCAACACACACATGCAAAATAAATAAATTAAACAAATAAAATTCATAAATTCTCTGTATTTTTAAAATTTATTTCATTTTATTGTTATGTGGAAAAATGGGAATATGTATTTGTATGAATAATTGTGGGTCTAAGCACATTTATGCATCTTTATAAAATGATATGTCACTACTAAATATGTATATAAAATATTGCTTAACATATACACCAGGAAAGTCAAATATGATATTGTATTCATTTTATCAAGAGTATTTAAGGATTGTGGAAATGATCAAGTGCCTGTGGTACTAGCAAGAGGGCTCAGTTCAGATCCCCAGCACCATAAATGCTGGGCATTCCACAGCTGGATTTTAAGAGCAGGCAAGATCATTGGAGCTCATTAGCTAGCCTTCCTAGCATAATCAATTATGTATAGGTTCAGTGAGAGATTCTTCCTTAGAAAGTAAAGTAGTAAGCTATTGAGAAATATACCCAATATCAACTTATGTCCTCCACACACACCTGTGCACATACGCACACACACTTGAACACATGGACATCCCATCCCCACACAATTATCTAAAGCTACAGACATTTCGAAATCAATACAATATCCTGTAGTAGTGCACTGAGTTATAAATAGCAATATATGAGTAATTACAATTTAAGCAAACTAAGATTTATACAAAGATTTACTAGGTTTAGGAAAATCCTTTCAACACCACAAGGAGAACAAGGTTATATA
>NW_008360303.1:5488807-5542001 GCF_000622305.1 Nannospalax galili
TTTGATATGTTGTAATAGGTATTGTAAATAATCTAAGTTTTAAGCATGTTAGAACCTTTAGAGACATTTACTTCTGTGTTACATTAAGGTATTAAATAACCTTAGAGAATAACTAGAGGAAAAGAAATCACTTATTTTCCACTAAGTAGAGTAAAATGTCCTTTTTAACCTTCTTAATAACACTCTCCCTTGTTTTAAATTGAGGCATTCTGAGTACCAGAGTTTCATGTTTTATAGTTTTATAATTTGTAACGTCTGGCAAAGATCAAGGATTGTCACTTTCCACCTCACAGATGTCCTTGCAAACGGAACACGATTTAAATGGTTTACACACATACATTACTCCATTAGTCCCTAATTAAAAATGTGTCTGACAGCTGGCAGACATCGAGGTTTTTCAGATAACCCAAGGGACCTTATCAAGAATAGAAAACTGTGCTTGTTCTATTTATACGATTCAGAGAAGTTTGGGGGATAATTTTAGAAATGTCCTTATTTCTCCAGCCTTTATATGTTTCTGTAAGTTGCCACTGAAATAATTGTGCTTCCTTGAAATGAAATCCAATATTCTATAGAATTATGCAGTTTATTTTTTACTCTCCTTAGGAGGAAAAGGAGATAAATGGAAAGCCTTTATGTAAGACACAAGTTTGATCCTTTGTCTACATAGTGGTCTCCTCTCTCTATGTTAAAGTTTTAGTGGGTCCTTGCTTTTGAGTATTTGTATAGCTTCATTGCTAATAAAATAGGGCATTACCACAGACACTGTGTTACCCAGGGTTCTCCAGAGAAATGAAGCAACAGGATGTGTAAGTGCATATATTTAGAGATTTATTTTAAAAGATGGACTCATGTGACTGTGTTCTGATACTATGGAATTGTATGCATGGCAGCCTGACAGGCTGGGGATCCAGGAAAGAGCTCTGGGGTACTGCAGGTCCAAAAGTAATCTGAAGACAGGCATTCTTATTCTTCAGGTGACCTCATTCTTTGCTCTGAAGATCTTACATGAAGAATAGCCACAGTATGGAAGATATAAGCCTAGCTCAAAATATCTATTGAAAATATTCTTTCACACCAACACCTAGACTTGCATTTAGCCCAAAATTGGATAGGTAGAACTAACTCCGCTGACATCAAGTTAACCTGACACACATAAAGAAGCAAATAGCAAAGAAAATTCAGAAGAAATATGAATAAATGCACAGAGAAGCATACTCAATAAAACAATCTTAAAAGCAGATAAATTAAAGAGGCAGTTTGGGAAAAATAGGAGTCATGGTACAGGGATTTGGAAAAGCAACAATAACTGTATAGGTGGTATAAAATAAAATTGATCCAGTAATTTCCTATCTCCTCCTGTTCTTTCTTCCAACATCCACTTTAAATCTTTAATCCTAAAATACCTGGTATCTCAGGAGAAGTCACTGTTAGGCAAACATCATCATCTATATCACCAACCAGACACGTGCTACAAAGAGCGCAAATGCTATAGTTGACATAGAAAAGATGATCCTTCAATGGTAGACAGAAACAGATTCAAAGATTAGAAACAAGAGCCCCAGGTAACTAAATCTATAGACTAGCAGCACATGTTCAATATTCCAGAAAAAGAAGCTTTATTCAGTGGTATGGATGCTGCTTTCTAGATTTTTACTGCAAAGCAAAATCTGAAATATTAACATTATATACATTGGTTAAAAGCCAGCTGGATCAGAACTGTTACTTGCAAAGAAAACTGCTGAGTTAAAATGCATGCAGATTCATATTTCTTTGTAAGACTTAAAATAAGTGTGATTAAGTCTCTTTGTAAGTAAAATCATTGAAATATATGAAAATTCAGAAATTATACCTTCAATTGCATGGTGCAGTTTGCACTGGTATGGTGGAGTGAGCTCACAAAAGCAACCAAGATTCAGAAGCATTCTTTCATGGCTCTCCGTTCAGGAATTACAATATTTATGCCATAGAAAGTGGCAAATTCATTTAATTATAGGTATTGTATTATTTACTTGTGTCATTGCTTTGACAAAACACCTGATGAAGGCAATTAGAGGAAGGATGGGTTTATAGCCCGTCATGCCAAGGCTGTCATGGCAACAGGAATGGGAAACAGCTAGTCACATTGTGCCCATAGCTAGGTTCCAAAGAGCAATGGATACTGCTTCTCTGCCAGCTTTTTCCATTTTTGTGTATTCTAGTACCCAAGCCTAGGGAACAGTGTAGCACACATTTTGGTGGACCTTCCCATCTCAATTGACTTCATATAGATAATCCTTCACTGACATACCAGTAGATTTGTCTCCAAGGTGATTTCCTGATCCTGTGAAGTTGACAATCAATACAAACCATCACAGATATCATATTTAAAATGGAAAGATACACTTTTATCATTGAACAGTATGATTTCTATTGATACTTTCACATGTAAACCAATTGATATCAAATAGATTCTGGCAAAATTTATGCAGATGTAGTCAGAACAAATAAATGTTTTCTCTGTTATGTGTGAACAACTGCTTCACCTTTGTCTTCAGCTGAAAAACTATATTAAATTTCCTGAATGAGAGAGAATCCTTGTTATTTATCATGGACACCTTGGCCTCATCATGAGTTATGCTTACTAAGTGCTCAGATCTGGGATTGGGCAAGTCAGAATAACCACATCTGTGATGGGAAGGTAGGACTGTGAACCATGTATTGTCGATTGACTCTTCAAGATAAAGAGTAGTTGCAGACTGGGTACAATCACATGGCCAGTTTCTTAAATTATCAGATTTATGTAAGGAAGTCACATTGAAATCTTTGGATCCGGATGTTGAAGTTCATGGTTAACAATATTCTTTGTCTCTTCATTCACACTCATCTGTTGGAGGGTGATACATCACAAGACCTGAGCGGAGGAAATGGAAGATTTGAATTTGGAAAGCTCTGTGACCTCAACCTATGCTTCTTTCCTTAGGCTGGTCCTTTGACTTCAATAAAACCTTAATCACTAAATATAGTACTTACCTGAGTTCTGTGTTATTCTACTGGATTATCAAACCTAAGGACAAAGTGAGAATACATTTGCTTCAATTTGAGGTGCATTGACCAATAATGTGAAAGGCTTCAGCACTTCCAAGTGTGAGACAGGTGAGGGTAAGCATATTCTCTTTTGAAGTCACTTGTGATCAACTCAGTCATAAAGTCTGGTTTAAATTTTGGCAGTTAGTGTCATATTTCTTATACATATATGAACAAATAAAATGGCTTTGAGTGGCATAACATTAATTAGACATATTTAGTATTTTAAACATTCCTTATTTAGATGTGTCACATAGGCCCTGGCAATTCATAGATAATGACCATGTGTGACCAGTTGTGGCACTTGGTAACAGTCTCTAAGTGGTGGAAAAGGAACTCTTTGATGAGTGGTGACTGGAATATTTGTCTATAAATATAAGGATACATATTTTGCACATAGTAAGACATCATATTAGTCTAGCTGATGAGTGGTGACTGGAATATTTGTCTATAAATATAAGGATGCATATTTTGCACATAGTAAGACATTATATTGGTCTAGGGATGTGGAAAAAGTAGGGGTTTTTCTAGGATCTATGACCTCTCCAGCCATGTGTTATGTTTTCTCTAAGATCTATGGCCACTCCATTCATGGGTATTAGGTTATGTTTATAGTACCACACTTAAGTTTCTTCCCTTTGAGTGGGCTTTTAGTCCAATTAGGTAGCTGTTGATTGCCCCCAATAGTTTGCTGTGTTGGTCATTGCTGTGGTTACTAGGCTTTAAAGCTGGGGTTAGACCATTGACTGATGTTTTCCCTTAGCAGCTTGCATAGTGTCGTCCAAAACTGTGAGAGCTAGCCTTCAGGGAGGTGACTTCCAGGTCAGTTCCAGCTCCATTGGTCCAAGTCCTGTGTCTGAAGTATGTCCTGTCTTCAGCAATAGGATCTTACCTTCAAATTCTGGGAAGCAATTAAGGGCTGTGGCAATAGCCTGTGTAATTTTGGGAATCTCTTGGACTACCCTGGCCAAAAACTTGAGGGAGGTTTCTCTTGTTTAAGTACTGTTTCTTGTTATATAGCCTTCAGCTAGACACATGTAGAGATATTGTATGTGTAATTTTTCAATATGCTTTTGAACTAATACATTCCCCTCTGTTTTTCCACATGAGCTAAGCATTATTTATCTATCCTCTCTCTCACCTTCTAACCCACCTTCTTCCTTCCCCAGTTTAACTGGGGATGGAGGAGGGAGGACATATTCTTGTTTTCAATAGACATAATAATTGCACACATTTATAGGATATATTTTTTGAAGAGTCATTCGACAAGGTGGGGTGCTGTAATCCTAGCACTCTGGAGGCCAAGGCAGGACTGTGAGTTTGAGGCCAGCCTGGGCATCATATGTAGACTTTGTCTCTAGAAGAAAAAGCAAACAAATCAGCCATTTAGTACAGTGGTAAGAAATCTTTTTAAAACACATCAGTCTCTCTTTTCTTTAAAATTTGTTTTTATTTGAATTTTTGTGTATTTCATGCAGAATATCTCAAACAGTCTTAATCATCTTTATGCCCCCATCTGCACCGGCACCCTCCCATAGTCCTCCTACTGGAACCCATATATTCTGTCATCCCTATTAAGGCCCACTGTGTCAAGTCAGAGTCCCCAGACGTTTCCCAGTACAAATTCATCCACTTAAGTCTAGTCAGCCTATCTAGAGACACTTGTTTTAGAAAGATCAGCTCTTCCTCATCTAGCAGTAATCAGTTGCCAATATTTCTTAGGCTAAGATTGGGGTCTGCTGTTCGTTTCCCTAGTTCTGTGCTGGGTTTTTGTCTGAGAGTTTGCATGGGACTTGTGTATGTTGATACCACTGCCATAGAATCATATGAACAGGGTCCCAGGAGCTTGTAGGATTCTGTTTCCATGTGGTCATTCACCTCCTCCCTGGCTCTTGAAATCTTTCTGCCCCTTCTCCTGAGATGGTCCCTGAGTCCTGGGTGGGCGAAGTTTAGTATAGGAGTCCTGTCCAAGGACCAGCATTCTGCAGACTCTTAATCTCTGCACTTTGGCCATTTGTGACCATTTGTCTTTCCTGGCCCTGTGCTGCATGAGGGGTCTTCATCAATGACAACTGAGAGATTCATTAGTGTCTGCTTCTTTACCCCTGTTCTACATTCCATGAGCCTTAGGTATAGAGGTTGCATTGTAGATGTCTCACTTAGGCCTGGGCAATTCATAGACAATGTCTGTGTGTGACTAGTGGTGGTACTTGGTAATAGTCTCCAACTGGTGCAAAATAAGCTTCTTTGATGAGTGGTGACTGGGTATTTTTCTTTAAATATAAGGATACATATTTTGTACATATTAAGAAATCGCATTAGTCTAGCAATGTTAGAGTTTTCAGGTTTTCTCTAAGATCTATGACCATGCTGGCCATGTGTATTAGGTTATGTTTACAGTACCACACTTAAGTTTCTTCCCTTTGAGTGGGCTTTTAGTCCAATTAGGTAGCTGTTGATTGCCCCCAAGATAAAAGTGCCACTACTGCACCAATGGCATATGCTGTGCTAGGCATTGTGATTATTTGGTATTGAAGCTGGTGTTGGATAATCCATTGACATTTTCCACTGGCACCTTCATAGCGTTCTCCAAAGCTATGAGAGCTAGCCTTCAGAAGAAGTGGTTTACCCACTCAAGGCTCAGGGACCATGGCAGAAGAGGGGGTGGAAAGATTATAAAAGTCAGGGAGGTGCATGATCATATGAAAACAGAGTCCTACAAGTTCCTGGGAACCTACTCATATGATTCTATGGTAATGGTGTCAGCATACACAAGTCCCATCCAAGCTCAGGCAGACAATAACCCAGCATAGAACTGGGAAAATAAACAGTAGACCTCAATCTTATCTGAAGGAATGTCAGCAACTGATTGCTGCTAGATGAAGAATTGCTCATCTTCCTAAGACAAGGGAATCTAGATACCCTGACTAAATGCAGTGGACACACTTGCACTGGGGAACAGCTGGGGACACTGACAACACAGTGGGCCTTAACAGGGATGACAGAGTATATGGGCTCCAGTGGGAGGGCTATGAGAGGGTGCCAGTCGGGATGGGGTATAAAGATGAAAAAGATTGTTTGAGATGTTCTCTATGAAATACACAAAGAATTCAATAAAAATCGTATTTAATAATAAATGTTAAATAACAGTATTTGTTGCTATTTTTACATTTATAGATGCTTGAATCAGGAGGCTGGAGAAGATGGCTCAGAGGTTAAGAGCACTGGATGCTTTTGCAGAGGAGCCGGGTTTGATTCCCAGATATATGGTGGCCAACATTTGTCCATAACTCCAGTTTCAGGGGAATTTGACACTATCTTCTGACCTCTGTGAACATTGCACAACACAGGTGCACTTACATACATGCACTTACATACAATACAAACATACACACAAAAATATAAATAGTAAAGAATATACTTGATTCAAACTACACATTTCCCTTTGTTATTGCCTTCTGTCATCATTAGAACATTATCACAAAGAAGGAAAATGCACTTTGAACACTAAAGAACAATAAAATGATTTCCCCAACTTCCCACCCAACTGAAATGAGGCACTCTGTCCACATATTAAGGAAAAAGATCCCAGGAATTTAAATAACCAACGCTCCTTTCTTTCTTTCTTTCTTTCTTTCTTTCTTTCTTTCTTTCTTTCTTTCTTTCTTTCTTTCTTTAATTGGGGCGGTCTTTTTGAGACAGGGTCTCACTGTAGCCCCAGTTGGCCTGAAAATCACTATGTACAACAGGTTGGTCTCTAACTCACAGAGATCTTCAGCCTCTTATCCCAAATGCTGGAATTAAAGGTATGCACTACCATGCCAAGAATTTAAATAACTCTTACAAAGAGGCATGTTGGCTTTGATGGATGAATTGAGAACCTGTGGAATATATATTTACCATACACACACACACACACACACACACACACACACACACACAATTCACACACATACACGTGTGTGTATTCAACCTTTGGAAAAGGAAGAGATCTTATCATTTGTGTGCCATGAATCATGAGAACAAATATGCTATGTTAAACAGGCAGGACAGAAAGCCACTACTGCATGGTCTCAGATGTACAGTATGAAAATAAATAGAAAGAGGATAAAAAAGGTGATTATCAAGGGCACAGAGGTATGGAAAGTGGATCTAGATTTCAAAAGTACAAATTTGTATATATTTTTGAGGGATAAATCTAGAATATCACGTATCATGAGGACCATTGTTAATAAATAACATTTAAGTTTTAACAGTTTTACTGTATTGTATTGTGTGGTGAAAATGCACTAAGAGAATAAATTTTAGGGCCAGTAAGGTGGTTTATTCAGTACAGTTGCTTGCTGCCAAGCCTGATAACCTAAGTTCAGTCCTTGGGTACCACATGCTGAAGGGACCCTGGCAAGCTATCCTCTGACCTCTACCCATATAAAGAGCCATACATACACACATATTAAATAAATAAAATCTGTTCTAGTTTTTCTCTCCACTGTTGTGACAAAACGCTCTGACCACTACCAACTTGTGAAGGAAAAGGTTTATTTTATCTTACACCTCCTGGGTCACAGTTCATCAGGGAGCTCAAGGTAGGAACTCAGAGCAGGAACCTGGAGGCAGGAGCTGAAGCACAGGCCATAGACAAACATTGCTTATGACTTGCTCCCCTGTCCCCTGTTCAACTTGCTTTCTTATACAACATAGGCCCACCTGCCCAGGGGTGGCACCACCCACAGTGGGCTGGGCCCTCCCACATCACTCAACAATCAAGAAGATGTCCCACATACATGGCCACAGGTCCATCCTATGGAGGCAATTTCCCAATTGAGGCTCCCACAACCCAGGTGTGTCAAGTTGACACTATGGCTATCCAGCACAATTGACCTCTTGTCAACTTGACATGCACACACATCACTATTAAAATATAAGCTTTCCAATTCTTCTTCCCAAAATATGATAACATTAGTATCACAACATAAGAAAGTACAACCTGAAAAGCCCCAAACACTTAAAAGTCCATAGTCTCTTTTAAAAGTCTCTCAACTTGGGGCTCCTGTAAATTTCAAAACAAGTACTGTCTTATTTCAAAGGCAAGAATCGGGCACACTTAAGTAAAACCAAAGTCCAGTGAAGTATCTCAAAGGCTGGACATCTGTGATTCAGTCATGATCTTCTGGGCTCCAAAGGGTTCTGGCAGCTCCACTTCTCTGACTCTGCCTTCCACAGCACACACAGCTTCTCTTGAAGACCCAGGCCAGCTCCTTTCCACACCTGCCACTATCCTTGGTGGTTGTCCCATGGTCCTGGCATCTCCAAAAAGCTGGGGTCTGTACTGAAACTGAGGTTACACATTCACAAATGGCCTCATCCTGCTTCTTGAGGTACAAAACCTCAGATTCTCTCCATGACCCTTTAATCCCAGGGTCTTCAATGTGCAACTGAAGCTGCACTTTCACCTCTGGCCTTTCCTGGCCTCTCAGAGTACCAAGTCTCAGCTGCTGTCTATGACCCCTTCACGCTTTCAACACCAGAACCATGCAGGAGACTTACACATTACCAAGGCGTGCTTCCAGCTTGAGATGGAGGCTAGGGCCCCCCACTTGACCACAGCTTCTGTGTGTAGACCCTGAGGAAATACTTCCCAGAAGATTTCACCACAGTGATGCTGGTCTCTTGTTACTTACAGCTGATTCTTCAGCCATAACCAACCTGAACCCACAGAGTCTCAAGTCAAAATATCATATAAATAGCCCTGATAGTCTCTGCTTCCTTTTGAAGCTTTACAAGCAAGGCCTCCATTGTCCACAACTCTTTCAGCAGGACTGTTCCAAGCTCCACAGCAACAAATTCTAAGCACTCAATGGTTTTTCCAGCCCAAAATTCTAAACGCTTCCAAGATCCTCCTAAAAGTACCAAGGTCAGGTTGGCCACAGCAAGGCCCTACTTTCTGGTACCAATTTCTGTCCTACTTTGTTTCTCCACTGCTGTAACAAAACACTTTAACCAATACCAACTTGGGGAGGAAAGGGTTTATTTTATCTTATATCTCCTGGGTCACAGTTCATCAGGGAGCCAAAGATAGGAACTAAGGGCAGGAACCTGGAGGCAGGAGGTGGAACACAGGCCATGGAGGAACACTGTTTACTGGTTTACTCCCCTGTCCCTTGCTCAGCTTGCTTTCTAATGCAACATAGGCCCACCTGCCCAGGGATGACACCACCAGTGGTGGCCTGGGCCCTCCCACATCACTCAACAAACAAGAAGATGCCCCACAGACATTGTCACAGGCTAGCCCTATGGAGACAATTCCCCAATTGAGGCTCCCACAACCCAGGTGTGTCAAGTTGACACTAAAGCTATCCAGCACAAATATTTTAGGTACCTTTATCACATGCCTTCACCAGGATAAATACATGGTGGTGCGATTTAGTTCCAGCACTAGAGAGGCAGAGGTAGGCAGATATCTCTGAGTTTGAGGACAGCATGGTCTACATAGCAAGTTTCAGTCCAGCCAGGGCTACACAGAGCAACTCTGTCTCAAAACAAAAAACAAAACAAAACCAAAACCAATGTAAAATGATGTACATTTAATTTATTTTATTATAATAATTTTACAGTATGTGATATAAATGTAGATGTATACAAACATATAGAAATATCATGATGTTCATTTTAACTCAATAGAGAGGTAGAGAGAAATGGACCTTGGAGTTTGATAGCCAAACAAATTAGCCTAGTCAGTGAGTTCCAGGTTCTTTGAGAGATCTTATCTCAAAAAATAAGGTAGATAGCCATTGAGAAAGATATTAGACTTTGGCCTCTGGCCTTGACACATAGGCACACACATTCCTATATAGCCACATGCACATGTGAACACACCCACATGAATACATACATACAAAACACACACATAGGAAAACATTTCAGTTTATAAATGCAAGGAGTAATGTGCTGCCTTTGAGCCAGGTTGGGGACAACCAAATGGTTTTACTTTCATTTTGACACAGGACTAACGTCTTTCAACTCAAGCTCAATTATTTACTATTTATTTTATTTTATTTTATTTTACTTTAATTTTTGATTTTACAAGATAGGGTCTGCTTGTAGCTCCAGCTGGTCTAGACATTGCTCTGTAGACCAGGCTGACCTCAATCTCACTTGTCTCTGCCTCCCATGTGCTGGGATTAAAGGCATGAGCCACCATACTAGGCTTATATTTATTATCTTTTAATTTATACATATTTGTGTTTGAGTGTGTGCATGCAAGTACAGATGACCACAGATCTCAGAAGTTGTTGGATACCCTTCGTTTAGACTTAACAGCAGTTGTGAGTATTTCCACTTAGATTTAGGGAAACAAACTCAGGTCCTCTGCCAAAGCAGTATGTGCTCTTCACTGCTGAGTCTTTTCTTCAGGCTAAGGAAAATACTTTTTAAAAGATTGAGGTAGGGAATGGCTTAGCAGTTAAAGGCACTGGCTATTCTCACAGGTGCCCTAGGATCAGGTTCCAGAACCCAGGTGGTAGCTAGCAACTATCTGTAACTCCAGTTCCAGGGGATCCAATGCCCTCTTTTGACCTCTGAAGGCCTTGCATGATGCAGGTGCCCTCAGAAACATGCAGCCAAAACACTCAAACATATAAAATATAAATAAAATTTTTAAAAAATGAAAGGATTGAGGTATTTACTTAATTTCAATTTGTATACACATGTACACCTACTATTTGAAACTATAATCATTTTGACTTGCATTCATAATTAATTAATTTTAAAACGTTTAAAGCTATGTTTATTCTCCTGAATATAAAGAAAAAGAAGTAGCAGGTTTTCTAATATTGCAACATATTTTTCATTAAGCTTCAGTGATAGGCTTCTGTGAGAATTCAAGCATAGGATGTGATAGAGACTAAGAAAGATTTTAGCAGCAATTTATGTAAATAACATAAAGTGGAATTGACCTGATATAAGGGATCTATGAGTATTTTTGCTATATTGTAGATTTTTAGAAAAGATCTCTAAACATGATAAATCGTAGACAGGTAGACAGAGATAGAGAGAAATTAGACAAAATGTTATATGTAGACTGAATTCAATACTTATAGGAAAAAGTAAAAACAAAGAATACGCTAAAGTTACTAATAGAAACTAATAGGAATAATTAGAAATGAAATGTATTTACCATGAGAGAGTGAAGAAGGAAGGGCCCTGGACTATTCAGGCACTGGAGAAAGAGGTGACAAATGTTATAGTTCAGATCTGTAATTTTCTCAGACTTGTATGGGATACTTGGTTCCCCGCTGGTGGTGGTAAGGGATGTGGGCCTTAATTAGAGGAAGTAGGCTACTGAGAGTGTGACCTGTGAAGGTATAATAAAATTCATTCCCCACTATGCTGTTGTGCTTCACCAGCAGCCAGAAACTGTGGGACCAAATGATTTGAAGCTGATATCTCTGAAACAATGAGTTAGAATAAATCTTTCATTGAATTTGATTTTCTTAGTTGGTATTTCACAGTGACACAGAGGCACACTAATGCAGATGCCCGTGTTTTGTATATGTGAGTGTTCACAGTGTATGATCGTGAATAGGTGGGCTACATTTGAATCAATAACAAACTTTATTTCCTGATCAATTCTGGTGATCAGCACATGAGGCAAATATTATTTTATATTTCAATAAAGAAACTGGGTCTGAGATAATGACCTTATATATCACAGCTCTTTCAAAACTGAAAGTTGAGGTCAAAATTTCTAATTTAAAAAGTGATTCCTACTAATTTGTAACTTATAAATCACATTTATTATTGCCCACAGGAAATTTTATATTTAATGTATGTGATGAATTATGTGCAGCAATAAATGTGTGTCATTTAAATAAAAAATAAATAAAATAATAAATGATTTGTAATGTAGATCCAGAAGCATAATAATTTGATGTATTTATAATACTTTCATCTGACATCATCTCATACATAAATTATAAACAGTAAATTCTCCAAACCCTGGAAAATCTTGTATATGTATGGTTAGAACATTAGTTATTAAATATACAACAGGAAACAATGTTAAATTATTATTCTTTTAGTTATACATTTTAAACATTATAAAATTCATAGCATTTTATTTTATATACTGATGAAATAAAGTTCTTCAGTTCTTTATTTTGACATCTATTTTAAAGAAGCCCAGCTTCTATGACATAGAGTATTGATTGTCATCAATGACTTTGTCAGTCAGCTAGTTTTTCAGTATTTGTTTTTTTCTTTGCATCACGACATCACTAAGAAATGGTAGGGTAGGTAAGAGGATGAATTGAGAGATAGAAAGTGCAACTGGATACAGAATATTTCCATAAGACTACTCAAAAAAAAAGGAAGAATATTTCTCTCCAGTTAATTCATCTTAAGGAAATCTTAATGGGAAATATCACAACCTCTAACATATAAAGGCAAATTACAAAGGCAGTATCTTTACCAATGCCATGTTCTGAATTGAGGCGCAGCTTATTCAGTTTCCTAGAAATTTTCTTTAGTTTATTTCAATTTATATTTCAATAAAGAAACTGAGTATGAAATAACGACCTTATATGTCACAGCTCTTTCAAAACAAAGTAGAGGTCAAATTTTCTAATTTGGAAGAAAATTATAGAACCCCTTATATAGTCTAAATAAAATATTTAGTTTCACTAACAACAAGGATCTTTTATCCTGCATGTTACTGATGTTAAAGGGCATAGTACCATTGTTTAAAACAAATCAGCATGCATTCATTTCAAATAGTGCAGACAAAAATTCACTTCAAAAGCACGCTTTTCATGTATATTTAACTGGACAAAATTGTTAAAGCTACACAACAGGTTGAAGTGCAATGGAATAACTGTAATGTGTGCACATAATAGCTGAAAGACAAGGCATTTCAGGGTGTCATGTGGGTGTTTCAGAAAGAATCAGAAGAAAAACAATTTCCTATGAGGTTAACATTAAAATGTTATATAGAGTTGGCTTTTAATGGTACTTTGAAGCTATGAGAGAATTTAAAGAGACGAAGAAGGAGAATTTAAATTCAGAGGAGATCTCATTTTATTTGGACTTTAATACAAACCCTACCATGGTTTAAGAATGACTTATTTTCAACATCAAAGCCTAACCTGTAACTGTATATTTAATTTATATCTTAACAGACCACATTAATTGCTGTACTTTGCCAAGTTCAAAAAGACTTTCCTTTTATTTAGCTCTCAAGTGGAAGTATTAACCTGCTGTAGGTATGGCTACCTTTCTTGGTAAAGAGGGATAAAAATGTGCAATTAACTTCAGACATTTTCTTAGAAATCTTGTATCCTACTGGGCAATTTTAAGGTAGCAAACTCTTGATGATATATTTCTTCTCACCTGACTTTAGCTCCTAAGAACATTATTGGTGCTTTTCAAGTCTGTAAGTAGAAAGGTATGACTGTTAGGAAAGACTATTAATGTAAGCTCTGAGGAGAAAGGTTATTAGTGTTCAAGAAATGTGCTGTTCATGAGCCAGTTCAGATGCTCATCCCATCATTGAGATAGCCCCACAGATTTTGAGTTAATAGAAAGTCCTGGATCAAAGTTTAAAGAGCTGCTTAAGAAGACTGAAGCAAGGTTACTTGAGAAAGTTCCCATAAGAACAAAATAAATAGAAAATATGTGTTTTTAAGGGTCTTAAATTTTCCCTGAGATCAGTTTAAACACATTTAGAGTGCTTTGAATAAGAATTTGTTTATATATTTTCACAATGAAGAGATAAAATGTTTGCATTCTCATTTAAGGTAGGTAAGGAAGTTTTTATTGGTTTAGTTTATGCATCAGCAGATTACTACTCTGTGGGTACTTTGAGACTATGCATATATTTTTTTTCCCTGAATCTGAACTAAGTCTCAGAACCAATAGAATGCCCTGAAAATGGCAGGATTTGACAACTCCAAATGGAAGTGATGTGTCAACTCCAATCTTATATGAATATTATGAACTTTGAATGAAATTATTACAATTCGTTGAAGCCATCCCTTTCTGAAGCCCTCACAGGCAATTACCATGCTGAGAGAAGGCCAACACACTGGGTCTGGTCACCTACTGGCACTCTGGTTTATGGCCTGGGATGAGCACATGAACTGTTGATCACCACAGTAAAGAAGACATAGCTGTAAGTGGAGTATCCAGATTATCTCAGTCCACAGGCTAATTTGTCTACCACAAACCTTTCCACCTATATTCCAAGACATCATTTGTAAACATAACACACTAGGATTTCATGGTCCTCAGTTTGAGTTTCTTTGTAACACAGCAACAGTGACTGAGACAACT
Source organism: Nannospalax galili (assembly GCF_000622305.1). Lineage (NCBI taxonomy): Eukaryota > Metazoa > Chordata > Mammalia > Rodentia > Spalacidae > Nannospalax > Nannospalax galili. Next base: position 5,503,202 of record NW_008360303.1, read on the forward strand.
ATTGTCCAATGTCCTTTCGAGTAGATACTGTGCTGATAAACCTTTATTGTTAACTTTAGATTTTAGAATCAGCATGGAAACAAATGTTTGGGCATGTCTGTGAGGGATTTTCTAAGTTATATTAATTGATACAGGAAGAGTCACCCTAAATTTGGTCAGCATCATTCCATGGGCTGGCATAACAGACAATAAAAAGGAGAAAGGAGCTGATTACAAGTATTCTTCACTCTGCTTCCTGCCTAGGGATGCAATGTGACCAGCCAATTTCTATTCATGTTGCCACACCATCCTTGCTTTGGTTAACTCTATCCTCTGGACCCAGAACTCCAGAAAAATCTTTCCATCCTTAATTCCATTTTTGGATGTTTTTTAAAAATAATAAGAGATAAGTAACTGACATAGTTAATAAAGAGAGGCAAGTTATGTGCTATCTAAGCTTCATGGTCTTATGATGAATTGTTGTATCTATGCTGTCCTTTTGTCAGAATGGTTCTTTAATTTCTAAACTCAACCATATTTTTCCTCATTCATTCTGAATGCTATGAAATGTTTCTTTTTACTATATTCGGAGATGTTCAGCAATATACTCAGTCTATTTGTTTTCTATGAAGACAAATACAGCTTTCTTATAACAAATATTATTATTAGAATACTGTGCCATTTTAGGGGCAGTCTTAAATATTTTAGTAAATTGAATGAAGTTCTTCAAAGTTACGTTGGTAGGTTGAGAGGACTGTGTTCAGCTTTTTCTATACAACGTTGTTTACTAGAGTGGATCATTACATCAGCTTTAAGGATATATGTATGTTAAAAGTTCTTATTAATAATCATGTTGATATAAATACCTGGTTCTATAAAGTATATATGTATCTCATAGTTTTTTAAAATATTTAAGTGAAGAAAATATTCAGTTCTCAAAGCACCTTTAAGATAACTGTGAAGGAAGAACAAAGTGATGCAATAAAGAGAATTGGGACAACTCAGATCTGTCATTCTTTTCAGACCAGTGACGATGCTAAATTTCCAAAGATAAGAGCCTCAAAGAAATGGGTAAGTTCTTGAGTACCACTTCTGTGGACCTTAGAGACAAACATTTTATCTTCTTGTCTTCAGTTTACCTTAGATATATCAATGCATTTTCATTTACAACTACTTGTTAGATCAGATCTTGAGATGAGAGATAAAATGATGTACAATCATGGGGGCTGTGTCTTAATTCTGCAATGCAATAAAGAGACGAGGTGGACAATTTTAGCACAGAATATTAATTTGGATTATGTATGTGTGTATACTCAGGTGTATACCTGAATTTCTCACCTCCAGTTGAAAGAGCAAAGAAAGGGCTGGAGAATGGGTCAGTGGTTAAAAGCACTTCTCTTTCAGAGGACCTTGATTTCATTCCCAGCACCGTCATGGCAGCTCATAACTGTTTGTAACTCCAGTTCCAAGTGATCTGACAAACTCTTCTGGCCTCTGCAGGCAACACACACATATATGATGCATTTACATATATACAGGCAAAACACTCACGAATAAAATGAAAATGTTTCTTTAAAAACTGTAATGTTTCTGTGAAAACACAAGCTATTTACTGGAATTTCTCCTTCAACTTATTGGCCCAGGTAAATATAGTAGCCTCACCTTTATAAAAAAATTTCTTACCAAGCAGATATAAATGCTATAATCTCACAATTCAGATTTGATTTGTTAATTCTTTTCTTTGGTCTTTTGGTGACAGGGTTTTCCTGTAGCCCCAGCTGGCCTGCAGATAACTATGTAGACAACACTGGCCTCAATCTCACACACATACGAAAAGGGCCTCTCTCTTCCTATCTCTCTCTCTCTCTCTCTGGCCCTCAGAAGTGCCCAAGTGCTAAGTGCTAGAGCGGTCTATGTACCACCAATTTAGTTGATTTGCTAATTATTGTCTAGATGTCTACCTGCTCCTTATTAGCGGTCTCATATTTCCCTTTCCCTTCTTTTACTGGCCCTGTTGTGACAAATCTTCAGTTTCTTAGTCCTTCATACACAAGACACAGAAAACAGACTGACAAAAAGTTTACTGTACTTACTAAAACTGACTCTAACCCACTGTTAATGAACACCAATGTAGGCAATAAGCTGATTAACATTGTTTTACTGGTGAATCAAGAAACAAGCAATTTAAGGAGACATTATTTCAGCACCAAGAGCTTGCAAATTTGCTGCTTGGCTTTTTCACATTAATACAATATAAACAGCTACTTGGATTAAAAATGACCTGTCATAGTAAAAAACAATTTAGAAAAGCAGCATGATTACATGACATTATAATGACTTGCTTCCTCCATTACCAAAGAACTCAGAAATGCAGTAGTTTTTAAAGAATATTATGTGAATATAATGGAAGTCATTTCTATGAAAGATTCTTGGCTTTTGTTCATTACATTTCCATATTATTAGCAGTTGTTTCTAGTTAGAAGGCAAATTGAAATTAGTTTAGTCTATTTGGGGGAGGGTTCAACCTACTGTTCTAAATAATGAATTGTAAATCAGTGTGTGGGTTACACATAAAATGATAAATATATGTAGCTAGCATTAAATAGAGTGCTGGAAACCATTATTGCAATTTGCCAATCTGCAAACAATTTTCTTTGTTTTATTCATTAGGGTAAATCTAGAAATAAACATAAACATGATTTAAAAACCATCACAGAAAAGCTATGGCTTCAATTAGTATCATTATTGTAGGGAATGAAAAATGATCCTCACTCAACTGTGTGCCTACAGTATCACAATACTGTGTCAGGGGGCTTAAAAACAACAGAAAAACCAAGAAAATATAGAGTAAGAATATAAATGTAATAAAATTATAGCATAGGATTCTTATTAAATGTACATGTGTTGTAAACGTATCAACAAAAGTTGAGAATAACACAAGGAAAAATACAGAATGACTTTAAAATACAAATATATCCCTAAGGAGGGTAAAGGAGGCCAGTGAAAGTAATAAAACAAAAAGAAAGTTTCAGTAATGGAAGTTGCATGCTTAGAGGAGGCAGTTGGACAGATGATGGCCCAAGAATAAGACGTTCTCTTTTTGTTTCTTCCACTCACAAATGGGTTTGCATAATAAAGAATATGCACCTATTGGATAATAATGCCCGTGATAGTTCTCTGGGAAACCTATAATATTTATAGTATATTTCACAAATTATCAGAGAAGATAACATTATTTAAATACCATAAAACAAAAATAAAATTTTGCAAAAAGGGAAAGTATATATTTATTTAATGTGGCCGAGAAACACTGGGGAGTAGACGGAACTTGACCATTCCCTGGAGCAGGGCTGAGTTTGAACCATGGCTTTGTCTATTTCTTCTTTTTCTGCTCCTTTCTCTCCTCCCTTCTGTTATTTCCTCCGATTCCTCTTATTCTCCTTGTTCCCTTCACTCGCCCCCTCCTCTCTCTTCCTTATCATCTTTCTTTTCCTCCCCTTTACTCTTCTTCTTCACTAGTTTTTCATTATTGTTGGAGAAAATATTGTAGACAATTATTTACCATTTATTGCTTATTTTTCAGTGAATACACATTTATCTGCCATTTTCACTATTGATCTGTGATGTGGCTGAAAATAGAAAGACTACTTTTCACACACAGGTTCTTATTGTTGTGAACAATTCCAGCACACAACATGCGCAATACAGACTGAAATTGTTGAGGAACAAAATAATTAAAGCCCAAGGACAGAATTGAAGAGGCTGTGTTCATTGCTGAGATAAAAATGAGAATTAACAAAGGATGCTAAAATGTCATAAAATGTTTTTTAAAAGCATGTTTCATTTTTAAGAGTTTGGCGTGAAATAAAGAACTCTGGCATTTTCTCTATGCTGATTATATATATATATCTCAGTAAATACTGAAGTATCTCAGTATTTAAATTATTTCTTCCAATCAACATCATTTTGGCTATTTTAAGACATTGCATGTTTTATGTAAAACATAATTGCACTTTTCAATAAAGTCATAATATCCTAAAAAATAAAATTATCTACATAGAACCAATTTATTATGATATAGTAGACAAGCATAAGTAATTATAACTTAATCACAAAGAATCTGAAGTTAGGCAGACTCTCATTTACAGTAACTCTGTCATATAATATATTTAAGCAATGGTCCAATTTTCTCATTTGTAAAGTGAGGTAAAACATTACCTGCATCATAGTTTCCTGTATTCAATGAGGGAACACATATAGTTTCCTAAGACAAGTGAATGAGAGATGGCTCAGCAGTTAAGAGCACTGGCTGTTCTTGTAGAGGACCGGGCTTAAATTTCTAGCACCTACATGGCAGCTAACAACAATCTGTAACTCCAGCTCCAGAAGAATTTGACACCCTCTTCTGATCTCCCCTGGCACTGCATGACACAGGTTCACTTACATACTTGCAGGCAATATACAAAAACACATAAATTAAAATAAATAAATAAAATATTAAAAAATAATTTCCTAACAGTTTAGGCTGGTTCCATAGTGTGACTTAGGACTAGGTTTCTGCATCTTTATAGTTCATGAGATGTTTTCCCATAACAGGTTTGTTATTACCTACCTATAAATAATTTTCATAGAGATTATTTGCTGAATAGAAACAAAGTTGCAGTGAGTGAATGCTAACTGTAGAAGGAATGACAAAATATTCTTTGCCACTTGCCTATAACATTCGCCCTGTGAAAGGAAAAGTCCTTGGTGATAAAGCATGTTTTAGGCTTTTTCTATTGTTGCTGCTTCTCTTAGTACATGATCACAGTAAACTTGGCAGTGTTTTTAACTCAGAAGTTAATGCAGGAGGATGTGTTCAGTAGAGAAACTGTCTAGGTTGTTCCTGACACCCAGCATTGAAGCCCAAGTGTAATAAAATATTTTTAAATATTTTATTAAATTTTTGTATGTTTGTACATAAAATACATGGTCTGCATGTATGTAAGTGCACTCATGTTGTGAAATGCCTGAGGAGAAGTATGTACTACCCAGCATTGAAGCCCAAGTGTAATAAAATATTTTTAAATATTTTATTATATTAAATATTTTTAAAATAATATAAAATACTGATCTATAATATTTTGTATTGTTTAGTATGTAAGATATTTTTATAGGAATTTTAAAAAATCAGTTAAATTTATTGTTAATTTTTACACACTATTAATTTTGTCCTTTGTCTTTGGTCAATCCATTTAACTATTTAATGTCCGGTTGTTAATTCTGAGTAGTACATACTTCAACATGCTTCAAAGGATGTTCTTAAATATTAATATTGAAAAGCATGTCAAAATACTGATCAAGGTGCTGGAAAGACGGCTCAGGAGTTAAGATCACTGGCAGCTCTTACAGAGGACATGGGTTCAGTTCTCAGCACCCACATGACAGCTAATAAGTGTACATAATTCCAGTTCCAGGTGATCTTTTGCCTTCTTTTGACCACCATGGGCATTGCATGACATGGGTACATTACAATATATAGGTTAAAGCAGAAAGGAACAACAACTTGAATTGTTTGTCTCAGAACAAACTGGTGAGGTCTATGTTACAGACCTTTGGACCGTCTACAAAAAAACATAGTGCTAACATTTTGAACAAGTGTTTTCAAATTAAGTTTAAAAGAACTAAATTAGGTTGAGAAATATTTAGGGCAGGGTGGAACTGACAACACCTGACATGAAATACAATTGGGTGGCGGAAACAGGCAAGGAAACTGTTCCTAGTATGAACAATTGAACATAGAAGAGTGTTACTGTGAGATCAGATTGAGGTGGGAACATGAAGAACTTCATTTCAGTCCTATTAAATTTTAGATGCACCTCATACATTCAAAGGAGTGTTCTAGTCTGCCTTCTATTGCTGGGACAAGACACTCTGATCAATACCAACCTTGGGAGGAAAGGATTTATTTAGCTTACATCTCCAGGGTTACAGTTCATCACTGACAGAGCCCAATGTAGGAATTCAGGACAGGAACCTGAGGGCAGGAGATGGAGCACAAGCCACAGAGGAACGCTGCCTCCTGGCTTTTTCCCTGGGCCCACACTCAGCCTGCTTTCTTATACAATACAGAACAACCTGCGCAGGTTTGGCACTGTCCACAATGGCCTAGGCCCTCTCACATCAATCAAACTTCAAGAAAATACCCCACAGACACAGTCACAGGCCAGTCTAACGGAGGCAATTCTCCATCTGAGACTCCCTCTAACCAGGTGTGTCAAGTTGGTAACTAAAGCTATCCAGCACAAGGAGGTAAGACAATGAAGGAGAAATTACTTTGCCTCATCTTATGTACAAATAGAGAGGTGAAAAAGCCAGTATGCTACCAGACATGAGGGGTGTTTAATGTGAACACCCAGGGTCATTGCCTGCTTTGAGGGGTCCTTTACTTATTAACAGAAGAGAAGCATTCCTTGCTTTTGTAAACTGCTTCTGGAGTCAGCAATTTCTTTAACAGCCAATTCCCATCATAGTAAGAAATCTACTATCAGATCTCCTATTGAATACAAAATCCCAAAATTTTGCAAGATAAATGAGATAGAGTAATATGAAGTTATTAACACTGTTTTTAAAATATTATGAATACTTACTCTATCAACAGGCACTGAAACTCTCTCAGTAAATATTGATATTCTTTAATTTCCAGAACTAGACTTGTTAAGGACATATGGACATATAGTTACTCTATTTTATTTATGCCATTTTGAATATAACTAGGTAAATGAAATTTAGAAATGCTTGATTTTAGAAGAAACCATGACTACAATGATACTAACAAAACCACAAAAATATTAAATTAATTTTATGGCTAATTAGATGTAGATAGTATAACTTTAAACACCTGCTTTTCCTGAGATTTAACAAAAAATATATTTCTCAACTCCAATTTATATGGTTTATCGAGCATAAGAATAAGGTATTATCTAAGGTCTGTTGAAATAGCATATAAACTCATGGAATTCATGCATGCTATAAAATTTAAAGATGTGACTCTTTTGCCCTTCACACTTAGAAACATCCACTTATTAGAGCAAAAGTATAAGTGGATCACTTTGTACTTGTTTCACATTTTTACCTGATGATCTGAAATTAAGAGCTGGGAGTTGCCCACCAGGTACACTTTGTAATACTTGGTTTTAGACAAATTTTTTTCCAGTTATTTTATATTCTCTTGAAACCCAAACTAATATTTATTTTTAACAAAGGGTATTTTAAAAAGGGTGAGAGTGTTGTTCCTTCCTTTGTGTTATTTAAATGCCCAAGTAGTTTTCGTTTTGCATCTTGACTATAAAGTTTTTATTTTTCAAGTATATGCCTTAATAAAGCTGGTAAAAATAAAACAGTAGACTATTTTATTTAAAACAGCCTCAAAACAGCAGTTTATATAAAAAATGCTTCCAAATGATTCTCAATTTTTTATCAGAGTTAATAAAGCACAGAAGCACAAATAAACTCTCCCACCAGGCACCACCAAGAGAACACAGTGCTGCCTCTGCGCCGCAAAAGAGAAATTTGACCAACTTCCACACCAGCATCGAGGTTTGCTACAAAATAAACATGGAGGATGAAGATTTTCATTGTGAAACTAAGAAACTAGAACATAATCTTCATGTTTGCAACCCAAAACTCACTTCTGAATAAAAGAGTTTCGGTTCAAAGTTGAAGTTCAAGGTCAGTGGGATTGCTCAGTGTGTAGTGGCACTTGTCACGAATCCTGACACCCAAAGCTCAAACCACAGGGCCCACATAGCGGAAGATGACATTCAATTTGAACGAGTTTTCTTAGACATTTTAATGAGCATCAAAGTATACACACATACATACAGAGAGCTAGAGCAAGAGCAGGAGCGAGAGCCGTAGCAAGAGCAAGAGCAAGAGAGAGCAAGACAGAGAAATGATGGGATAAAATATATACGTTGAATTTCAGCTAAGTAGTCAGGCTCATGTTTGGAATCTCTGCTTTGTGATACTGAGGGAGGAAGATAGGAGTTTGAAGCCAGTCTGGACTGTATGAAGAGTTCTAATCCAGCCTGGGCTGCAGTGCAGAACTCTACCTCAATAAACAAGACACAAAATGGAGTCTTATAGCCAGCCACAACGGCTTACAGAATTGATGTTCTTCTGGCCCTTTGTTCTGAAACAATAAAAAATGGAAGATAAAAGTATAAAAACAGACAATAACTGGTTTCGAAATTATTTAGCCTTTCCATAGATAAGAAATTGAGCAAAAAAGGCACAGAAATAATAAACTCTGCCTTCAGCATAAAAATTAGAAGGATCCAAGTACTGTCTCTTGCAAGGCACAACAAATCACTCTTCGTGATTAACTTCACAAAGGAAATAAGATAATTTTTTGTGGGTGAAAAATCCCCAGAAATTTATCACCCCAACAGGTCTATAAATCATTCCCGTAAAACTGTGGAATTAATCCATTTTAGGAAAGGATAGGCCGTATGGTGGCACTGTGACTTATTGTGGGAAGGAGAACTAGAAAGTCCACGATATATCTCTTTCTGACGACCCAAGTAGAGAAAAGTGGAGGAGACAGGCTGAGACGGACAGAAACCACTAGCCATAAAAGAAGAGGAACAGGAGACTAGAGAAATAAAAGCGTGATCATTTAAAATTTTTGAGCAGATAGTTTTCTTTTTTCAATTTTTAATTTTGTTTTCGTTTTGTAGGCTTGCTTTCTTTTTTTGAAATTTATTGAGAATTTTATACATCCATATAAGGTGTTTGGACCAAATCCACGCCCAGTACTCCCTCCAACTCCTCCCATATCTCTCCATCACTTTTTTCTGACAACTTCATCTTTCTTTCTTTCTTTTTCTTTTTTTCTTTCTATCTTTCTTTCTCTCTCTCTTTCTTTCTTTCTTTCTTTCTTTCTTTCTTTCTTTCTTTCTTTCTTTCTTTCTTTCATGTTGCCTTTTGCTACTCTAACATTCCCCTCTCTGGAGAAGTAATCCTATAATCTTTTAAGGATTAGATAAAAGTTCCCAAGTACTTTTGACAATTTTGGCCTTTGGGAGAGAGTATGTTGCTAAGAGGCCCAAGGACATTGTTTTTAGCCAAGAAACTGTTTACTTTTCTTTGGGGTCTTTTTACCCTAACTGCCTAGCCAATTCCTACCTCCTATGATTATCACACCATGCCCTGAAGAGGTTACCCAAATTGCCAATAGGGAATAGGGACGCAGAGCACTCTCGGTTCTCCAATGCTAAACAGGGATAAGGGTGAGGCAGGTGGAGTACCCCTTCAGTGGGTCTCTCTAAAACACTCCCAAATTGCATAACTCTTGATTCTAAGGGGAGAAGAAAGTCCTCGAATCGTGAATAGGAGATGTGAAGGAGAAGTAAAGGCAATAGAAATTAGCATTGCAAGATCTAGACAGGGAACCAGAAAAAAGTCTGAACAGGGCAAATTTCCAATGTTCATATCAGAATCCATTGGAATTTCTTGATGAGAGCTTGCAAAATCATCCCTCTATTGGGGTTTTCCTTGTTTTTCTTTTGTCTGCCAAGGCTGGACTCAAGAATGATGGACTCAGGATTTGTTTTCAGGCACTTTGATGACTGTTGGGGTGGCTAAAATCAGTGTCAGGTGCCTTTCAAAGGCTTCAAGATAAGGGGAGAAAAAGTTAGCTATCATTTTAGAAAAATAGTGGGTTGTCTCCCTTAGCTGCAGGTGGGCACTACAGTATTGGAGACCAAGATTTGAAGTCTTAAATCTGAGCAGCACTTTCTGCTTGAAACAAAATCACCCGTGATAAATAATTGTCTAAACAACATTTTATATGGACTTAACCATAATGTCTAGGACCTGTAATCCCTTAAACTCTTTTTTTATTATTTATTTAATAACCACATAATTAGAAGAAGCATTTCATTACAATAGTATTGACATATTCAACAACAATTTCCAGAGCTAAGATGCATCTCTTTCAAAATTGGCTGTAAATTTTAGGTTTACAGTTGAATTAATACAGTTATACAATATTGTACTCAGTATAAACCCTATAAGACATAAAACTAAATGAGGTTTTAACCTTTAAAAATGCTCTCCATTTCATTTTAAAATAATCAGATTCTTACAGAAAGACTCATTGTTTTTGCTACTAACACAGAGATGTTGGTGCATGAATCTCTAATCTGTATGTATCTGATTATTACTAGTCATAATCGGTTTCACTCGGATACTTGGCACCTGTGTATGTCCATAAAGTCATCAGGTAGATTTCAGTGGTAATGTTCATCACCTCAACTAATTAACATGATGTAAATTTTTATGGTTCTTCCTCAAATATAGTACATTTTTCAAAATTTGTTGATATTTTTTGGGTGTGTATATCACACAGAACATTCCAAATCGCCTTATTCAACTATATACCCACTTCCCATATGGCACCCTCCCATAGCCTCCCTCCCTCCACTTTTATCTCCTTATACTCTGTTATCCCTGCTACTATCTGCTGTATTGTTGCCCCCCTGCCCCCAGCCGATCTCCATTACTTGTCCCTCTGGTGAATCTAGTCAGCCTATCTAGAGATCTTTGTTTTAGAAAGGTCAGCTGTTCATCATCTAGCAGCAATCAGTTGGCAATATTCCTTTAGATAAGCTTGGGATCTTCTGTTCACTATCCCAGTTCTATGCTGGGTTACTATCTGGGAGTCCCTTGGGCCACCCTGGCCAACAACTCAAAAGAAGATGTGTCCTATCTGGCTTTGTTGCTTGTTATGCAGCCTTTAGCTATACATATGGACTCTTAAAACATTATATTGGCCCCTTTAATCTTTGGTTATACTTTCCTTTTTGGTGTGTAAGGCCATAGAGTTGGCCCAGATTAATCAATTTATTTTTATCTCTTAAGGTCGTTTGAGTATCAGTTCCTCAGGGGTTACATGGGCTTGGGAGGAGCCCCTGGCTCCTTTATTTTATCAGTTCTGCCTATGTGAAGATAAGTCAAAGGTGCTGCTCAATCATGGCTGGCTTTGCTTGGAACCACGTTTTCATTATCCACTTGTCAATTGAGGGACACTTAGGTTGCTTCCATATCTTAGCTATTGTGAAAAGAGCAACAACGAACATGGATGTACAAGTGTCTCTACAAAAGGATGAGTTCTTTGGGTATAGGCCAAGGAGTGGTATAACTGGGGAAAATGGTAGGTTCATTTGTAGTTTATTAAGAGTTCTCCATTCGGCTTTCCATAGGGCTTGAACAAATTTGCAGCTCCATCAGCAGTGGAAGAGTGTTCCCCCTTTCCCCACGCCCTCTCCAACATTTGGTATCATTTGTTCTCTTGATCTTAGCCAGTCTGATTGGGGTAAGATGAAATCTTAAAGTGGTTTTAATTTGCATCTCCCTAGTTATTAGCGATGTTGAACACCTTTTAAGATGCTTCTTAGCCATCTTCTTCTTTTGAGAACTCTCTGTCAGCTCCTTAGCCCATCTTTTAATTGGGTTACTCCTTGTCTTGATTCTCTGTTTTTTTATTTTATTATATATTCTGGATGTTAAACCTCTGTCAGATGTGTCACTGATGAAGATTTTTTCCCATTCTCTGGGTGTTCTCTTCACTCTCCTGGTTGCCTCCTTTGATGTACAGAAGCTGTTTGGATTAATGAAGTCCCATTTTTGATTCTTGACCTTGTTTCCTAAGCAATTGATGTCAGGTTTAGGAAATCCCCACACCTATACCTTTTAGGTTTTTGCCAATGTTTTCTTCTAACAGTTTCAGAGTTTCAGGCTTTACATTGAGGTTTGTGATCCATTTGGAATTGACTTTTGTGCAAAGTGAAAGATAGTGCTTTAGTTTCATTCTTCTACAGGTGGAGATCCAGTTTTGCTGAACATGCTCTTTCCTCCAGTGAGTGTTCTTGGCCACTTTTTCAAATATCAGGTGGCTGAAATTGCATGTACTCATATTTAGTCTTCAATTTTGTTCCATTGATGTATGGGTCTATTTTTGTGCCAGTACCATCTTGTTTTTATGACTATAGCTCTGTAATACAACTTAAAATGTGGTATAGTAATCCCTCCCTGGCATTGCTTTTAGTGCTCAGAGTTGCTTTGTCTACCTGAGGTCTTTCTTGGGTTTCCATATGAATCTTACATGTTTTTTTTCCAATTCTATGAAAAATGTCATGGGGATTTTGATTGGCAGTGCATTGATTCTATATATGACTCTTGGTAGGATGGTCATTTTCACAATATTAATTATTCCAATCCATGAGCATGGGATGTCCTTCCATCTTCTGATGTCTTCCTCAATTTCTTTCTTTAAAGAGTTAAAATTTTCCTTGTAGAGTTCTTTAATGTCTTTGGTCAGGTTTATTCCAAGGTATTTTATTTTTTTGTGTGGCTATTGTGAATTGGAAGGTTTCCCTGTGCTCTTTCTCTGACTGCTTGTCATTGGTATATAGAAAGGCTATAGATTTTTGTAGGTTAATTTTGTAACCTGCCACTTTTCTGAACGTGTTAATAATTTCCAGGAGTTTTCTGGTGGATTTTTTGGCATCTCTTAGATGTAATATCATATCATCTACAAAAAGGGATAATTTGATCTCTTCTTTTCCAATTATTACTCACTCTTTAAGATTGAAAAATTACAATTGAATCACAGTATATATTTTACTGAATATTATCTTACATATCTTATAATATAATTCCTTAATGTTATAATTTATAGATATGAGACTGTGCAGCAAGGTATTTTATATGTAAAGATTCTACTAATAGTTTGCTTTAGTTCTTTGAATTGTATAGTTAAAATGTTTAAGTGTCATTACAAAAGTTCCTGCATCTCTGGAATATAGTTGACTTGATCATGGTGCATGACCTTTTTGTATGTCTGTATGTGGTTTTCAAGTATCTTGTTGAGAATTTTTTCATCTATATTCATTAATGATATGGAGCTATAGTTTTCTTTTTTTGATTGTGTCTTTACCTGGCTTTGGTAATAGAGTGATACTGGCTTCATAGAAGGAATTTGGAAGTTCTCCATCCATTTCTATCTTTTTGAATAAATTAAGTAGTATTGGATGTAGATCTTCTTTAAATGTCTGATAGAATTCTACTGTAAATCCATCTGGTCCTGTGCTTTTTTTAGTTGGGAGGTTTTGTATTACTGCTTCAGTTTCTTTTTGTGTTGGTCTGTTTAAGGTGTTAATCTCTTCTTGGTTGAGTTTGGTGGTTCCCATGCCCTTAGATATCCGTCCATTTCTTTTAGGTGTTCAAATTCAGCATATAAGTTTTTAAAGTATTCCCTTATAATGTTTTGGATCTCTTTGGTGTCTGTTGTGATATTTCCCCTTTCATTGCTGATTTTGTTGATTTGGAGGTGCTCTTTCTTTCTTTTGGTTAACTTGGCTAAGAGTCTGCCAATCTTGTTTATCTTTTCAAAGAACGAGCTCTTGAATTTATTGATTCTTTGTATTGTTTTTTTGTTTCTATTTCATTAATTTCTGCCCTTATTTTTGTTATTTCCTCTTGTCTGCTGGGTTTAGGTTTTGTTTGCTGTTGCTTTTCAAGTGTCTAGACTTGCAATGTTAAGTTTTTTATTTGTGTTCTTTCTGATTTTTTGATGTTGGCCCTTACAGCTATAAATTTCCCTCTAAGGACTGCTTTCAGTGTGTCACAGAGGTTTTATAGTCTTGTAATGTGCTTTTCATTTAGTTCCAGGAGTATTTTTATTTATTTCTTAATTTCTCCTATGACCAATTCATCATTTAGGAATGTGTTGTTTAATCTCCATGTTCATGTGTTGACTAGGGCTTCTTCGAGTATTGATTGTATGCTTTATTGCATTGTGGTCTGATAGAATGCATGGAATTATATCAGTCTTTTTGTATTTGTTGAGGTTTGTTTTGTGCCCCAGTATATGGTCAATTTTGGAGAAGGTTCCATGAGGTGCTCACTAGAAATTATGTCCTTTTGTGCTTGGGTGAAATACTTCATAGATGTTTGTTAGGTCCATTTGATATATGGTATTGTTTAATTCAGATGTCTCTCTGTTAACTCTCTGCCCTGTTGACCTATCTAATGGAGACAGTGGGGTATTTAAGTCCCCTACTATTACTGAGTTGGGATTAATCTGGCTCTTAAAGTCCTATAGTATTGTTTTTCTGAAGTTGGGTAAACCAGAGTTTGGTGAATATTTGTTCATGATTGTAAAATTTTCTTGGCTTATTGTTCCTTTCATTGGAATGAAGGGGCCCTCTTTATCTCTTCTGATTATTTTTAGTTTAAAGTCTATTTTGTCCTATATTAGAATAGCAACTCCTGCTTTTTTTCTTAGCAGCATTTTCTTCGTATATTTTTTTCCATCCTTTCACCTTAAGATAGTGCCTGTCCTTGTTTCTTACAGACAACAAAATAATATTAACTATTATTAATTAATATCCATTAATATTTAAAGTTATTAATGAAAGATGTGTATTGAATCCAGTCATTTTTATTTGTATACATTCTTGATAGAGCTGTACTTTTCCACCTTTATAACGTCATTGAATTTCTTTCCACAACCCCTTGGATATAGTCATTCCTTTCTGCAGCTATTTGTATTGTTTCCAGAACACTCTGAAGGGCTGGTTTAATGGACATGAATTCCTTCAGCCTATTTATGTCATGGAAGATTTTTCTTTCCCTTTTGAGTATAATAGACATTTTGGCTGGGTATAGTAATCTGGGTTGGCATCTGTGGTCATTTAAAACTAGGACTACTTTGGTCCAGGCTCTTCTGGCTTTCATAATTTGCACTGAAAAGTCAGCTGTAATCCTAATGCATTTTCCTTTATATGTGACTTGTTCTTTCTCTTTTGTACTTTTCAGTATTGTCTCTTTGTTCTGTACATTAAGTGTTTTTTACTATGGTGTGCCATGGAGAGTTTCTTTTCAGGTCTTGTCTGTTTGGTGTTCTATATGCTTCTTGTATTCATATGGGCACGTCTTTCTTTAATTTGGGGAAATTTTCTTCCATGATTCTGTTGAAGATCTGGTCCATGCCATTATCTTGGGATTCCTGTATGCCTATGATTCATGTTTGTTTTTTTATGGTTTCACACAACTCTTACATATTCCATTCTTGTGTTTTCTTAAATTTTTCATAATCTTTGCTTGAGTTGTCTAATTGGTCCACTTTTTCTTCCTGTCTTGATATTCTATTTTCCATTTCATTCATCCTATTGGTGAGGCTTTCTCCTGTCGTTTCTAATTGGCTTCCTGAGTTTTTCCCTTCTTTCTTCATTTCAGCCTGAGTATTCTTCAATATTCCTAGCTCTTTTCTGAATTCATTCAGAAGTTTATCCCTATCTTCCTTCAGTTCTTTGGTTTGTGTGTTCTTTAAATTCACTGAATTCTATTATCATGTTATAATTGTTCTTTTGAGTTCTGTGTCCTGTGTTATCTCTAGGGGGTTCTCATTGTACTCCTCTAGAGGACTATTGGTATTTGGTGGGGATATGTTATTTGGGTTTTACATATGTTTATTTTTTCTCTATGATTTTGAGGTGTGAATTTCTGTTGTAGTTTCTGATTATTGTGTGAGACTCAAGCCTTCAAGTTTAGGTCTGCTTATTTTTGTAAACTTTATGTGCCTTTGTGGTTTACTTTTTGGGCATGAAAACCGGGTTTGACTAAGCTTCTGGTTCTCTCTTTTGGTTTCATTTTGGAGTAGCCAGATTGCTTTTTGTCTTCAGGAGTTCCCACAGAGGCCTATGTCAGATGAGGATCAGATGCTCTCAGGCTTTCTTCTAAGGTCTGGATCCCTCCAGGAAAGATTTTGGCCTCAGGAATTTGGGGATTAGACTCTCCTGGGAGCAGGGCCCAGGAAAGATGCTGGTCTTGGGCAGCTGGTGGGTGTGCCACCCAGAGATGCAAAGGGAGATGGGGGTGGGAAGAGGTGCCAAGGGTTCTTGGGGACTGCACTGAGGAACTGTGTTGGTCTGGATGCAAAGGATTAGGAAGCCTAGCAGTCATCCCTGGTGTGCAGTAAAAAGGCTGGAAGGTTGTGCAGCCCGTGGAACCAGTGGGAGTTGAGGGCAAGACCAGGCCCAGAAGGCTCCTGGGGACCTCACGAAGGAACTGAGTCCATCTGGATGCAAGGGATCAAGAAACAGTGGTTGCCCTGGGTGGAGAGGTCACCCCCAGTGCCCAGGAAAGAAGCTGGTCATGCAACCCAGGGAAGCAGATGGATGTGAGGGCGGGACCAGGCACAGAGGGCTCCCAGGAGAGAGGCTAGCAGTTGTACAACCCAGGGAAGCAGAGGGAACTAGATTGTTCTGGATGTAAAGGATCAGGAAGCAGTGGTGGTTCCCCAGGTGTCTGGGTGCACCAAGTACCAAGGCTAGGAGGAGAGATGGCTATGGAGATGGGATGGTGAATAAGGCTGGGGGAGTCAAGTCTCAGAGGGCACGATCAACTTCCAGGTTGAGGGGAGCATGCAGGCCCAGGGAAGCAAAGGGAGGAATCCCTTGAACTCTTAAAGAAATATACTGATCACTTTATTCTTTGGTTATAATTTCCTTTTGAGTGTTTATGACTATATGTTTGGCCCAAATAAACCAAATTACTTTTACTCTTAACTCATTTGAGGATGTTTTCCTCAGGGGTCACAAGGACTTGGGAAGAGACCCTGGCTCCTTTCTTTCACCAATTACATCTATGTGAAGATAAGTCAAAGATCCTACTCGATCATGGCTTCCTTCACTTGGAAGCATGGAGGAAATGTTTCCTCTGAATTTACCCTCCTCACCACTCTTTCCAGCCAAATGTATGTAATTTGAGAAGATAGTTTTAAATCATACTTTGTAAAATATATATGTGAATGAGAACATTACATGGTACCTCACAAGTCCCATAGATTTCATGTTTTTATTTAACACTAAAATTGATTTATGTTAAGAAAAATCAGGAGTGGGAAAGGTAAGTGCCAACAATTATGCAGTAATTAAATGGATAGAGCACATGACAAAGGAAAAGGGAAAGTGGGAAAATATGGCAAGCCATTAAGAACAGACACAAACAGCCATTCATGAGCTTGCTGTGTCTTAGAATCCTGATAGTTCATTCTTACATCTTATCATCAAGGAAGCTACAGGAAAATATGAAGACTTAGAGCCAGTAGGGAGGAGACATCAGAAAATATCTTTAATTTGAATTCACCTTTGATACTCGTGCTAAAGTTTTTATTCTATGTTGAATTAAAACAGCATTTTTTTTCTATTCAGAAAAACTGATTACCTATATTTACAACTTCCACAATACTACCACCAAATAAATTTCATAGTGTACTCAGTGACATTTATTAACACTGGGAACAGAGTAGGACAGGAACCAAGGTATGTGCATCCAACTGATGCAGAAATCAAGCCTTTACTCAGCTCAGGAGATTGTGGGACACTGGTCAGTTCTGAGTGTATCTGAGCTCCTTACTGGAGTTCAATTGCCTGTGAGTTTCTGGTACTGTCCCATGTTATCTCACAGGAGTGGCAGTTGGCAGATTGTCTACTGAAGCAAAATAGTGTTGAGTGGGATAACTCCCCTGGTGCCACATGTTCCATATTCCGGTTAGCTAACCCAGAATATGATCACTGAGAGTACTGACATGCAAAAATGTGAGTGGATAGAAAACAATGTCTTTAAACCCTGTGCCAGTTTCCTGTAAACTGCAGCAGATTTAATAACAAAGCCTACAGAGAAGGAGTGAGTCTGAAGATTCTCTTACAAGGGCACAGCAAAATTATGCAGCAAAACTTGGGATATTGGAATTGAGAACAGGCGTTGACAAATTGAAACAGTTCAAATAGTCAGTGTTTGATATTGTGCTATAAATATTTTATAATGTGTGCTGGCTCAAATGTGTTGTCATATGTTGTATCATAATCATTTTAACTATTCTCAATTCTTGGACACTATATACATTCACTCATATTCAAAAGAGTATGTTTAAAAATTCTATTTAATATCTCTTGAAAAGATGATTGTTTCTTTATGAATAACTCTTAAACATGAATGTTTAAATTTGGAAATTATATAACTCTTAAGAAGTCTTAAAATATGTATTGTCAATCTGCTTTCCATTATAATATTGTGAATGTTATTCTTTTTTAAATTTTACATATTATTTCTTATGTGTATGCATATATTGCCTGCATGTAGGTAAGTGCACCCATGTCATGCAATGCCTGTAGAGGACAGAAGAGGCTGTTGCATCCCCTGGAACTGGAATTACGGACAGTTGTCAGCTGCCATGTGGATGCTGGGATTTGAATCTGGGTCTTCTGCAAGAACAGCCAGTGTTCTTAACCACTGAGGCATCTCTCTGACCCCATGAATATTATTCTTAAAAATATAATTCAAATGTCCTAAATTTTCCAAAACCTTCATCAAAACAATTTTTACTAAAAGAAAATATGGATTGAAATTATATATATTTTAATGTATGTCATTTTGAAGCATATAACTGCATTTCCTTTTTGAATCATTCTGTACTATAGAGTTATTAACAAAAATATTCTGAAAACAGTCCATGAGACTCCATTCCATGTAATGATATGGCATAAACCAAACACTGCATGTACAGCTGTATGTGGAGCACTTAGGACTGTAGCAGTGCCACATCAAGCAGAAGGCTTTGTGACTGTAGGCAGACACTCTCTCAATTGATGATTCCTGCTCTCAAGGATAGCCTCATAATAACTGAAGAGACAGCAGCTTACATTCCTCACACTCTTCTGAACGTTTTATATATACAACTTTCAAGCCTTTACCATATGAGATTGGCACTACTACTGTTAGCTCCATTTTATGGATTAACAAAAAGACATAAAATGGCAAAGGGCATAAAAGAATATTGAGAAAAGCAGAATTCACGCCAATTCAATTAATTTTGAAATTCAGACTTGAATTTCATGTCAACGGAATGTCCTAAAATGCTTGGAAATCATCAGCTATTTTTTATTTTGTATTTAATACATGTTGTTCACCAATAAAAATTGGAACTTTCAATGTGGGATTTAGGAATATACTAATCTGAAGAGAAGCACATATCCTTCGGAAGAATTACCAAACTACTTCAAAAGTGAATTTCTTTCTAAATGTTGCATGAAATATATCTATCAAATTATGCTTATAGCCTTTACCCGGAACATTAATTATTTCATTGTGTTGGGGGCATTAAACTCGTCTTTTCCAGTCATAGAAAAAAAATACCAAACAGATTGCTACAAACCAACTAGATATATACTAGAGCTTATTCATCGTATCATAGAGGCTGTGTCCAACACCTAGCTATCCTCCTATGCCCAGTACCTGCATGATCTCCTGTCACCATAACTTTACTCTTTCTCTCCATGAAATAAACTTTTTTTTTAGCTTCCACGTATTAATGAGAATATTCGGTGTTAAAATCAACACAGTAGAAATATCTGCATTCCCACATTCCTGAGGCACCATTCACAATAGTTGAGTTGTATGGCAGAAGGTATCCATGGACAGGTGAATTGATGAAGAAATTGAGCATGCAAAATGGAATCATATCTGATTATAAAAATAATGAAATGTTATCCTTTGCATCAATATGGATGGACACAGAGGCATTTAAGTTAGCTAAAGGGAGTTGGGAATGGTTTATAGAGAGCTAAACTATGTTGAGCCTAAAATTGAGCCAAGTCCTTCATTCTGATGAGGTAAAAGAAACCTGAAGGGCAGAAAAAAAATAGGGCCCCTGCGTAAGGAGCATCGCTTGTCTTCCTTCCTAGTCAGTCAATCTCTTGGTTATTTTGTTTCTGGTCATAGTGAGAAATAGTGCTCTAGCAAGAAAGTTTTATAGGTTCAATATCTCAAAGAATGTAAATTCAGTGTTCTAAGCATCTAGATTAAGACAAAAAATTACCTTGTCAAATTCACAATTCATTGATTAATTTCTAGTTTATAGATGTTACTTTTTATTTCAATATGAAATATCTAAAAACTTGAAGGATAATGGCATTATTTTAATAGCACAAGGACTTGGGCTTTAAAAATGCTTGAGATTCAGCCACCTTGATATCAATAAAAGTTTATCTCACTTTGTAGTCTGTTACTCAAATTGAACTGCTTAATATAGAAAACTAAGCATCAATGATTATTGCCTCTAGCTGTACTGTGGCCTTGGTATATTCTAAATGTACTGATTATAAAGAAAATGCCTAAACTTGACTTAGCTGACTAAGTATCAAGTACCTTTGCTTCATAGAGTGGTCAAATTAATAATGAAAAAAACTCTCATGGGAATAATTGAAAATGTAAGAAGCACAATATATCCAGGCAAATGAGCACTTCAAAAGCACACAGAGCATACAACTATAGGAAAGCTGACTGTAGTTTATTTGATACAGTAATTAAGTTAACTTCCATAGATGTTATCATGGTGTAATGCTATCATTATTACTACAATAACCATATAGGCAAATTTATTCCAGAATAATCACAATTTTAGCCTTTTAATGATTTAGAAAGATATACAATTATTTTGTTTTGTAAATTATTCTGATTTCTTATTTTGAAAATAAATATAAAACTTATTCAGGAGAAATACCAGCACTGAGAAGGAGTTGACTACACATTATTTACCAGTTATACATGATGATATCTTTAAATAGTGACAGCTTTCAAAAATCCATTCATTTAGTTTGTATTTTTGAGAGGTGGCAATTTAGACCTGGCTATAAGAGCTGCTCCAGTTTGTTTCTGACTTACTTCATCTCATCTTGGCACAGATCTTTAGCCAGGGGGCAGTTTACTAGGGTGCTGCTCATCCTGAGTCATGACAGTCATGTACCAAGAAGACAGATACTGATCAGTCATGTGATAGGAGTGATGAGGCCTTGCATGCCTGTCATCTACCTGGCTTGCCAAGGATTTTCCCCTTGGTTTGGTCATGGTCTTCAGAGGGACAAGGAGAGGGAAAGGAGGAGGCTAAGGAAAAGAGGAGAAATGAAAGAGGGAGAAAAGGGGGGAGCCTGGGAAAGACATAGGTTCTCTAGGGCACAGAACCACTTTTGCTGCTACTTTGTATTGGTCCAAGAATGTCACAGAGCTAAACTTGATTCAAAGACTTTAACAGAAATCAACCTTATCTTGATGGAAGAGCTGCAAAGTCATCCTATAAAATACTTTACTTTTGCCAGGCATGGGGGTGCACGCCTTTAATCCCAGCACTCAGGAGGCAGAGGCAGGCGGATCTCTGAGTTTGAGGCCAGCGTAGTCTCCATAGTGAATCCAGGCCAGCTGGGTCTACAGGGAGACCCTGTCTCAAAAAGACCAAAAAACAAAACAAAACAAAAGAAAAACTTTACTTCCAATGATTCACAGGAATTATAATTAGTTTGTTATAGGCACTGAAAGATGTTTCAGTTTCTGCCAGGACTGTTCCAATATGTAACAAAGGGTGAGGATATGGATCAGGGGTGGAGCACTTCAAACAGCATGCGTGGGGCCTGGTTTTATTATATAACATTGCAAAAAATGTCTTCTTGAGACAGAGTCTCCTTGGAGCCCCAGCTGGCCTGGAACTTGCAATGTAAAATGGGGTTGACCTCAGTCTCACAAAGATCTTCCTTCCTCTGCCTCCCACATGCTGGGACTAAAGGTGTTAACCACCTTCATTTATAGAGAGCAATGTTTTATTTCTAAATATGTATGCATGTTGGGATATACCATCATCCTCAGCCAATCCAGTTTCTGACATATTAATAAATTTGATAAATGCAAATATTAAAATTGTTTTCACCAATTTTCAAATATACATTATTTTTACCACTAGACATTGTGTTGTACATTAGAACACCAAAATTAATTTCTCTGGATTAACTCTAACTTAATACCCATTAATCATTGTTGGTAATAAAATCCAAGGTTCAAGGGCCCTATCAATGTCACATAAAGAACAGGCTGAGAAAGCGAAAGTAACTCAGCAAGACAGATTTTACTTTTGCAAAATTATGCCTTGCATGGTCAGTCAGATGCAGCAAATACACACAGGACCCTGTAAGTTTGGTGGGCTTTTTATTTCCAGCACACGAGAATTGTGTCTTTTCCCATTGGCTGGGGTCTGACCTCACAGTCTTTCATGGTTGGTTAGTTGAAAAGAATCTGCTGGAAGGGAGAAGAGCTCCTTCTCTCCATGTCATCAGGCTTAGGAATGCATCAGGGCTTATTCTTAAATAAAAGTCTTACAGGGAATGATGGCATTTAAAATTGGAATACCTTATAGTAAATCAAGTTCCAAGTTTTATATAGGGTTTGAAAGAAAAGACTAATATTTAATGTTTCTTAGTCCACTCTCTTCCTTATCCCCAACCTGCCAGTCTATTCTATTCTTTACATCTATCATTTCAACTCTTTTGATTATACATGTTAAGTAGGGTTAGTGGTATTTCCTTCCCTCCCTGTGACTTGCTTTATTTCATTTGAAATAATGCCTGTAAATTCATCCTTGTAGTGTCATAGGAAAAAATTGACTTATAAAATATTTTAATTATCTTGGTGTTTATAACATTTTGCTTAAGAAGTATTTGATTAATTTAAAGTTGTATTTGTCATATATTTACTTCTAGAAAATTTTCATTTACTATGAGATTATGATCAATATATAGGTAAAGATCTCAAAGAAGACTGTCCCATCTCCACTGAATTACCTTTGTACAATTTGAAAATCAGTTGGTCACATGGTTATGGTTTATCTATATCTGCTTTTAATTTAGGACAACACTGTATAAGTATCTGTGCTTTGATAAATAACTCTTTAAAATGTAATTTTTCTGGTTTTATTTTTAATTAAGTAATTTTATTTTTATTTTTCTGAGACACTGCCTTCCCCTGCTATTATGGAACTCTCTATGGAGACCAGGCTGACCACTATCTCACATAAATCCACCTGCCTCTGCCTCCTGATTGCTGGGATTAAAGGCATATACCACCATGCCAGCCTAATTTATTTATTTTTTATTTTATGTGTATAAGTGTTCTCTCTGTATGTAAATAATATACCTGTGTCATGCAATGTCCTCAAGGCCAGAAGAGTTTGTCAGACTCCCTGGAACTGGAGTTATGGATTATCGTTAGTCACCACGTAGGTGTTGGGAACTGAATTTGTTACCCAAGAGACTCCCAAATTTACTCAGGCCATTGCCACAGTCCTTGATACCTCCCAAAACTTGAAGGTAAGACCCTACTGCTGAAGACAGAACATACTTTGGAAACAGGATTTGGAGCAATAGAACTGCAACTGACCTGAAACAACTTTCCCTGAGGGCTAGCTCTCATGGCTTTGGAGAGCACTAGGAAGGTGCCAAGGGACAACATCAACTGATGGTCCAACATCAGCTTCAAGACCAAATAGCCACATCAAAGACCTGCACAGCATATGACATTGATGCAGTAGTGGCAGTTTTATCTTGAGGGCAAAGCGACCTAATTGGACTAAAAGCCCACTCAATGGAAGGAAACTTGTGTGGTAGTGTAAACATAACCAAACACACATGGCTGGAGAGGTAATGATCTTAGAGAAAAAAAACCCAAGACTGTCACATCCATAGACTAATGTAATTTCTTGCTATATGCAAAATATGTATCCTTATATTTACAGACAAATATCCCACTCACCACTCATCAAAGAAGCTTATTTTTCACCAGTCTGAGACTATTACCAAGTACCACAATTGGTCACACACAGACATTGTTTATGAATTGCCCAGGCCTAAGCAACACATCTACAATGCAACATCTACATCTAAGACACATGGAACATAGAACAGATGTAATGGAAAATACACTAATGAATCTCTTAGCTTTCATTAATGAACATCCTTCATGTAACAGAGGGACAAAAAAAGGTTACAGATGGCCAAAACGCAGAGATTAAGAGTCTGCAGAATGCTGGTTCTTGGACAGGACTCCTATATTAAACTTCACCCACCGAGGGCTCAGGGCCATGGAGGAAGAGGGGGCAGAAAGATTATAAGATCCAGGGAGGAGGTGCATGACCATAGGGAAACAGAGTCCTACAAGCTCCTGGGAACCTGCTCATATGATTCTATGACAATGGTGTCAACATACAAAAGTCCCATGCAAACTCAGGCAGACAAAACCCAGCATAGAACTGGGGAAATGATCAACAGACCCCCAATCTTAGCTGAAGAAATATTTGCAACTGATTACTGTTAGGTGAGGAAGAACTGATCTTCCTAAAACAAGGTACTCTAGATAGGCTGACTAGACCTTTAGTGAATGTACTTGCACAGGGGACCATATGGGGACACTGACTTGACATTGGGCCCTAACATTGATGACAGAGTATATGAACATGGAGATGGCAGTATAAAGATTATTAAGATTATTTCAGATATTCTGTATAAAATATACAAAAATTGAATAAAAACAAAAATTTTAAATGCTGAAAAGGATACTTGAAAAAAGTTTTGAAAATACAGATTTAGTTTCAAGTTTTGTAAGATAATGCAAAAATATCTGTGGGATTAGGATGAGTTTTAGATTAGGGAATATATATGCTAAAGAAAGAAGAGGTTCAGGGTAAGAGAGGATCAGTAGGTTTCTCAGGACAATGTGGAATTAATACTAATGTTCTCTGAGGGAACTGGGTGAAATCTCATAATCATTTTGTTCTTTGGTAACTAGTTTCTTGGACAGTGTGAATGCTGAGATAGATGGGCCACGAAAGAAGAAAGTGAGTAGCCAAAAATGAACGATTAGCCCTGGTCCCCTGAATCTCTCAGTGGGTGATATCATGATCTAGCAAAGAGCTTTTCCCAAGGCCTCTTGATGGTTGCTATGATTATTCCCATTAAAATTAAAGCTTAGAGAATTGTAATGAAATAAGTATGATGTTACTACTGTAGCATTAGGAGCATATACATTGCTTAGGATTTCACATTCTGGTTCACTAGATAGATTGGCCATGTTGTCACTGGGTATAACACTAAAGCTCATACTTACATCATGAGTCACCTTAAATTATAATGTGTTTTGAAACAATATTTTCTCCTGCTTGAAGGTGAAAGAAAACAGTTGATTTATTAAGAATGTTCACTCTGATCAGTTTATCTGTAATCCTAAATCTTAAGTTGAATCAGTGTGTGAGAGGCTAAGGTCACAAGAAATGTTCTCAGGGAAGACTGCTCTGCTCCTTCTCAGACCCTCACACATCCCTCTTCTCACCTCCGGCCCTGGCAAACCACCAGCCACTGCAGTGGCAGCTCACTGTGGGACACCTTACAAAGAAATGAATCCGTGATATTATTTTGTTGTATGCAGTTATACTGTTTTGTCAGTGCTGACAGATCCCTGCAGTTAACAAGGCACAGTTTCAAAGTGAAATTTCATTATAACTCAAATTACTGTTTTAAGATCTGGACTACTGAGTACAAACTTCTTAATCAATTTTACAGAGACCATGCATATTCCTATGAAAACAGTGCTAAATGTGGATCTGTGCTTATTTGAATCACAAAGAAATAGAATTTTAAAGCAGTCAATAGGGAATATATAGTATGTGTATATATGTGTGTATGTGTGTGTTGTGTTATGGCATTTATTTTGCACAAATAAACATAATAAGATGAGAAGTACAAATATGACATAAGAACAATTAAATAACTGAATTAATCACCTGCTGCCAATCATGAGAAGAGTGCTCATCCTGATTCCTATAATACCACAGTACATAGATATTAGTATTTCTGTTTTACAAATAAATAAGCTGTATGTCAGGGAAGGCCCAGCTGTACTCTATTCCATTATATCACAAGACTGATGCATTCTTACTATAGTACATGCCTTCCTTATAAGAAACATTCCTTACCCATCTGATATGGGGCATTCAGTGCAACAAACACTTTCACAATATAAAGAAAATTAAGAGAGAGCAAAAAAACAATGTTGACAGGGAAAATTTCTAATGCCCTGTGAGATTTCAAATGCCCAAGAAATAACTTCTGGGGAAATTCATTAAAGATGTACTATCTTCTGTGAATCTGGTAAGAAAGAAAGAAATTTGAGAGGCTTGAATATAAGCCATTGAAACTTGTTGTTGGATTTCACACATTTTGTTCTTGTATTGAAAAGGAGGATAAAGTATAGACTGTGAAGAAGGACCCAGACAACCTACCTATTAAATTTGTCTTGAAACAAACAATACCTGATAAAGTGTTTCTAGCTGTAACATGATACCTAATGATAATTAAATTTGCCATTGTTTATACGTTTTGAGTTTTCTGATATTGAAATGAGCCTAATATTTAAAATAATAAGATTTTGAGATCATCATATTTTATTTCATAGTAGCACTCACACAAAACATTTAGATGGGGCAGGAGATAGGGTTCAGCCTCTAAGAGGCCTGGCTATTCTTTCAAAGGACCTGAGTTCAATTCCCAGCACCCACATAGTGACTAACAAGTGTCCATATAACTCCAGATTCAGGCGATCTGACACCCTCTTCTGACCTCCATAAGCACTGCATGACATAGGTGTGCTTACACACATTCAGGTAAAACACTCATACACATAAAATGAAAATAATAAAAAACACTTAGAATTCTTAGAAAGGCTGGAACTTTAATGTGCTCAAGTAATAAACATCACTGCTTATAATTTTTTTAAATGTTCATATTCATAACTTAGGTTATCACCCTTTGAATAAGTCTTTTTATGCATTATTTTTCACATATTCTATTTTCCAAAGTGTAATATTCACTTGAGTTGTGACCAATCATGTGAGTGTGGGTGAGCTTCAGAGCCTTGTTCCTGACCCTGCCTTCCCTCTCTTGCTTCCTCTAGATCCCTCCATTTCCTGGATAATATCCTAGAAGATCACTCCCATGTGTATCAGTTGCTTTTCTATTGTAATAAAACACCATGACCAACAGCAACTTACAGGAGAAAAGTGTTCATTTTGGCTTTGTAGAAGTATGGAGTTCATCATGTTGGGGAAGCAAGGCAAGTCAGGAAAGGTAGTGCAGCAAAAACTGGAAATAGATTGAACACATTTTCATTCATGCACAGGAAACAGAGAAAAAGAACAGGGATTACAGATAGGACTATTAATGTTTAAAACCCTCCTCCAATTGCATGTCTCCTTTAGCAAAGCTCCAAGTCCTAAAGGTTCCATAACTTTCCCCAATGGCACCATCTACAGGTAACCAAATGTTTCAGTATATGAGTCCTTGGGGAACATTTCCCATTCCAACCATTACACCTTTACAACTCGTGCTGATGACTTCTTTTCCTGAATATCCAGGCTCCACCCCTCTTTAAAGTTCCACACTCATAACTATATCCACATTCTGAATAAATCCTCTTGTATGTCTAAAATGTGTGTATTGTTTCATTGCATCTGCTCCTTGAACAAGCTCCCAAAAGCCTTAAAATCTTGATTTTAAAATATCAAAATCTGCATATTCATTCAATTTAGACACCATAGTTTAGTGAAAATAAATCCTAGCTTGTTGCACTTGCTCCTCATCGTACACCGATTGGTCTCAACATAGAGTTGATTGTGTTAAATAATTTCTTTCTTGCCAACTACCTTTTTTTATATCAACAATCATTTTTCTTTCAACAATTAAGATAAAAGAAATATTCTTAATTTATGCAACCATTTGTTCATAGTATCATGTCTAGTGCAAGATAAAGGCCAACCCTTCTATATTCAGCAATAATTTTTAATAATTTATTGTGTGTTATCCAATAATCATAATTTGCATATGCAAACATAGGAGACGACATTATTTTTCCTCATATTACCATGACCTCTAATTAATTTCTAATAATTTTGTTTGAGTTACTGATTCCCTTATTCTCTTTAAACAACTTCAAATGGATTGCCACCTGCCCTAAGATAAAACAGAATCAATACAGAAAGCTTATGGTTAAAAACTTTTTTTACCTTTAATATATTTTAGGGAAACATTTTTAGCTCTTTTGACATTTCAGTGAGAGAACAGATTTTACTTGTTGCCTTAACTGTATAACAGAGTTGCATCTCTAGCTTTTATAAAAAATATATATTGTAATGAAAAATACTCAAAACATAGAAGTTATTGGCTATGTGGCAATTAGCTCTCATGAATACAGATGTTTCTAGGATTAATGATCTGAGGTATGAGACACTAATGTGAAAATGTAAATACTTTCTTCTAGGTCAAGTTAATATATTTGATTATTTTACTCTTTTATTATTTAAGAGTTCAGCTTCCTATTGAACATATAATAAAAGAAGTTTAGTCAAAAGGACCAAAGTCCATGTCATCATCAATTTCCTCAGATTATTCTTTTTTGACTCCCCTTCTTCTCTCCAGTTAGTGCAGCAGGGGGTAGAGGAACAACACTACATGTTAGTAAGGTACCCCCGCTGTTGGAGCAGGTCCACCAATCCCCACACTGCAGATGTAGTTCCCAGTATTGACATTGGCCAGGACCTTTATAAACCAAGAAGGCAATAAAGGTTTCATATTTACACTAAATGATTTAAGAGGGCATTGACCTTTTCCTTTGTGATGCTTAATTCATCCTCTTCCTCTTGCAGGATGAGAGTGGAGTACATGCAGACAAGCTCAGAAAGAAGACCTGGTACAGACAGGAGTGGAGCTAGTCAGTGATGGAATGAGGGCCTCAGCTCAGCCTTCTTGAACTTGCTTAGAGGAACTAAGCACCCAGAAAGAAGCTAAGGAAAACTTAGCAGATGATTTCAAAGATACATTATCCATCATAAACTTGATTAATTATATAAGATTTTGGTGGTTGTCTTCTGCTTTATTAGCTCAAGAAAAACAAAACTAATTGGAGAATTCAGATTTACATCTCTCACTCAATTAGACATGTGTTCAGTCCTATGAACTTATGAAATATGACAGCTCATACATCATTTGTCTATTTTTCAATCTAAAGTTGATATTTTGTATAACTGGATGGCTGTCAGACTAAGATGAATGTCATCCCAGTCAAATTTGATGATTTACCTTCCAGAAAACAAATTTATCTTTCATCTGTGTACTGTTGTTTTGTGTATCTCAGAATTTTTTGATATTTTGATATCCTTCAACAAAATATCAAATGAAGGAAATATTTTTAAATTTATAGAATGTGAAATTGCTATTGTTAACCCATCCACAAACTTGTGAGTAGCTTTCAAATAAAGACCTAGAAATGATAATTGTTTCCAAAACTTGTTAACTCTGTCCCTCTTCTATACATTTCTTTCTTATTTCAAAGACAATTGTTGGTCTATTGGGTTATTTCTATAGTCACTTCTCATCTGCATTTATTTTATAAAAAAGATGTTCAAAAATTATTACTGCTTTCTATAGCTACTAAATAAGTTTAAAATATTTTATAAAATCCTACATGCTTTAAAAAGTTATGGGTCAGACTAGGTGCCCATCAACAAGAGAAAGAATAAAGAATGTGTGTTACATGAGTAAGGGAGTATTATTCAGCCAAAAAGAAGAAAGCCATCACACTACTTGCAAGAAATTAAATGGACATGAAGATTATCCCCATGGGAAAAGCCAGGTGTACTCAAAAGATAAGTGTCACATTTCTTTTTGAGAGAGAGAGAGAGAGGGAGAGAGAGAGAGAAGAGAAGAGAAGAGAAGAGAAGAGAAGAGAAGAGAAGAGAAGAGAAGAGAAACAGAAGGAGAGATGGGGTAGAGACAAAGGGAGAACTGGAAGCAGAAGTAGGAGGGCATGTAGGAAGGGGTACATTGCTAACAGGAGATTTATAAGTAGACAAAAGAGGGTAGTGGTGAGTGGGGATGTGATGCCTTCATATATGTGTGAATCTCATAGTGGATTCCACTACCCTCTATATAATTAATATACACTGGTAATTACAAAAAAACAAGAGAAATTATTTTTTAACTTTATTTGGAAACATATTTGACTATTTGGAATAAACCTTGAATTTTTCATCTTAGAAGGGGGTATCCAAGGTGAGTTGGAGTGGGGGAGCAAGTGGTGAATATGACCAAAATATGTTGAATACATGCATAAAATTCTCATCTAATAAGTACTAAATTTAATATATATCATAGCAGATTTCCAGAACACATACAACAGTTATCCAAAAGAGTGTAAGACATAGAAATTGTACTTTTCCCTATGTCCATCTCAGAGAATATAACTTAAATAGAAACCCTGACGTAGTCTTGTTTCTTAGTTGACCAGAATCTCATTGTCCTTGTAGATCTGTTACCTTTAAAAGTACTGCAGTTAAACCCAGTGTCAAACTTATGTGGAAACCTGGAAAACTCAGATATTTAGATCAAAACAGTTGTATACTTGAAAGATTCCTCCAAAATTCAATTAAAAAGCAGATAAAATCCTTCTGAGTACATAATGTCTGTCCTCCCACAATAAATTACAAATTATTCATTTTACAATCATGTTCCAAAAAGAGAAAGCTACTTTTTGTGAATGCGGAAAAATCATTAAATATCTCCAGCCATCAACGTCTTTCCTGTCAAGTGTAGTACCAGCGATAAACACACAGTTGGCATGTGAATACTATTTACACGACATTCAGAATGGCTTCTTGAATATAATATGTATTATCAAGGATCATTAATTATTAGTGGCCTCAAAGAAAACATTGCTCTATAGTAAATGTTTTTTCCTCCTAGATTATAATACAAATACCCCTGCACGTACATTGCAATTGTAGGAATTTTGGAGTCCCATTAGTCTATGACAGGTATTTCATCCTTATTTAGACGATGGGCAGAGTTTCTTTGGACAAAGTTAGAGTAGGAAATTTATTCTACTCAGATGTATTTCAGCATTTCAATAGAGAAATGTAATTGACAGTACAGAATGGAGCTCTGTTGTGAGTAAAGTCAGTGGGAGTAGGTGATGAACAGTGAGTAGAAAATTACTAAGAGGATAAACCTGAGATAAAGAATGGGATTTTAGCCAAAAGACCCAACTGCATCCTTCCTGAAGGCAGGCAAGCATAATTTGCTATTACTGGGACAGGGGCATAGGGGATAGAATACGGGAAACTTAAAGGTATTTTTACGACATTCAGATACTAAGATTGCGGGTGCTGAGTGAAGCTCACTTAGCAAGATTCTAACTGAAATCGGTCAAAGCATATATGAAAAGAAAGGCAAAAAACCTAGCCTCAACGGAGTGTTAAATACCTGCATGGAATCTGATTAATCTTCAAAACCCAACACAGACACAGATAGAGAAACAGACAGACAGACAGACAGACACACACACACACACACACACACAGATACACACACACACACACACACACAAACACACAAGCACACACAATAATGCTGAGTATGTTTTAGAGGAATTCCTTATAACACATGTTTATGGCTCATCTTTCATCAAATGAAGTCTTTTCAAAAGCTCAGCAAAAGGAACTCTGCACATTGATAGGTAAGTAATGAGAAAAAATAGAAATAAAAAGAATATAATATGTTAATAGGAACAAATCAGAAAGAAAATAAAATGCTCTGTGTTTAACAACATGTTTTCATGGTACTTTTGAATTTTTGTTCATGTGTATTGAAGAAAGTTCAAGAGAAGCTTGATGAGTGAATTGTCTCTTTAAACCAACACTAAATGGCAGAGACAAAACAAAGTAGGCAATCTCTGTCCAGACATTATAAGATGACATAGAATGTGCAGTAATCACCTAGTTAAGTAGAATGGTGAAAAGCAGGTTCCTTCAGATGTGGCAAGAAGAGTAATAAAAAGAAAGATCATAAGCCACACATGCCTGAGGAGAGGATATGCAGGGACTTGAATCTTTAAGGAGTGGAACTAGAGGCCTAATCCCTTCTTTGTAAAGTGGGAAATGTTTTAATGTTTGCACAGAAATATTTCATAACTGCCATAGTATCAATAACTGCTCTGTGGCTGCTGACTTTCATTTCCTTTCCAAATGGGAGTATTTAGCACAGAAATCCTACCCCCTTTCCCTCATTGTATGTAACTTCTTTCTATGTCCTTTCTAAGCCTACGAATAAAAGCAATCACCTCTCGCTTTAACGATGAACATCTGATCATAAGACCCCAAATGTAAGCCTGAGAACATAAATTATGAAAAATTTGTGATAGTTTCTTAGGAATAAGAATTATATTTTACAGACAGAAGGGATAGAAGTCAAATGTTGTTATAACTTAATGAAATTATTGAATTATTGTCAATAATATTTCTTGCACTTTTATAAAATACTATTTTATTAATTTTTGAGAGTTTCATACAATGTAATTTCATCTTATTTACCTCTCATTCATCCCCTTCCATATTTACCCTAACATGCCTATCCAGCAAACTTTGTGTCCTCTTTTTTTTGTTCTATCCAGTCCAATGTGCTTTCCAAATACTCTTGGGTATGGGTTTATTGATGTTGTAGATGCAGCAAGGTTGATCTACCAGGGATCACACTCTAAATGAAAGTCGACTCTCCCTATCCCAGAAGCTACTAATTTCCTCAACGAGGGGCAGAACTTTGTGCCAACCTCCCCCTTTCATGCTGGGATTTTGTCTGGCTTGTGTTTTCAAAGGTATTGTAAATATTGTCCCAAACCCTGTGAGTTCATACATGCAATTTTCCTCTTGTGTCTAGTGTGCTACTTCTTTTGGCGTTGTTTGCCAGTGGGATCCCATAGACACCGAAACATTACTGGCTATTGCCATTGTTCATCCTTAACCTCTGAAACTTGTCAGGAAGGCCCTATTGCTCAGCACAACACCTTCTTGAGTCTTAGAACATGGAGAAACTAAGCTGGTAACAACCTAGAAACATTATCCTTCTAGACAGTGCTATGTATGCTACCAATGGAGAAAAGTATTCATTAATCCTACCCAGCTGTTAAGGTCCCACACTACAATAATGACTGGGCTTGAGAAATACGCCCACTGGCGCAAGAACGGTATGAATGTCATTTATCAGAGTTTCTGGTTATGTTTAATGCCTGCTCCACAAGATGGAGCTCGCACCTAGCACTATCATCAGGGTTAAGGACCTCTGGCTAGATAGGTCATAGACCCTTGGGAAAACCTACTACTATTATTTTGCTAGATGGAAATATTAAAGCAAAGCTTAATGACTTATACCCATAGATTTGTTCACCTCTCGACCTTCTTAAGAAAAGTTTCTTTAGCAACAGATGGTGATTAACAGAGACACCCCTTTTGTCAAAGAATAAGAATAAGATGCTGTAGAATACTCAGTCCTAATTAGAGCATCTGTATCACCCCCTCCCACCAAGTCTTAGGGGTCATTGTGAAAGAAGGGATAGAAAGATTGTAAGAACCAGAGGTGGTGGAATTCTACAATTAAACAGTATTTTTTCTTCTTAAATAAGTTTTCATCCCATGCTGTGTGACTTTTTATCGAATGGCTCTGCCACCAATGCAAATTTAATTACAATTTGCACATATGTATCAATGTGTCAATTCTGAAGAGATTTTTTGAGGGATTAAAATTTTGCCACTCCTTTTCCTTCCCTATGCCCTAGTAAACAAGAGCAGAACTATCCAGGGTGTATATGTTCCTTTAGCTTGATCACCACAGTGGAAAAACTTTAACTATCCTGAGCCAATCTAAGAAGTAAAGTCCAGGAAAGTTCCAGTTGAAATTGTGGGGTTACTCTTGATAAAGAAAAAGCTGGAAAAAAATAAAATGTTTATAATATATAATAGAAGTTTTATTTGGACATACACACATAAATCTAACAAGATAGGTCCAAAGGCTTCTTTAAAGTAACTATTTTAAAATCTTCAGTAGAACATACGGTGGATCAGGATATTAAAGCTGAATGATTGATGGTATTCAATATGTTTGATATTAAGACTATGACAAAATTTGAAATGAATATAAATCTAATCAATCATATAATTTATTATGTAATATAATTCATGATGCTTAGGAGGTCAAAATGAAAGTTATAACGTTTTGAGATCACTCTTATTTCAAAGTGGAAAACCAGTGAAGACAGACAATTTAAAGGTTTAAAAGAGTACACTGGAACATAATATTAAAGAATGTTGTAACAACACATGCGTGAAAAAAGTCAGTCAGTACAGAGGTAATTTTGTTGTACCTTCCAATTATATTTTCATAAGATTCGATCTTAGTTGAGAGAATTCTGGGATGACTTTTACTGTTCTTCAGGGGTGGTCTGAACTTCAGAGTCATCAAGGCCAAGTAGCACATTGATTTACTCACCCAAACTTGATCCTAAGTGCATCGGTGACAACTGTCTCACACGCTCACTTCACGTGAAAATCTGTTTTCAGAAAGACTAATGTTCTGGAGGAGGTGAAAAGGGAAACCAAGCCGTAGCCCAAAATCAGACAAAAGTAGGCACTGTTTAAATTTTTTTTTTGTTTGAAAATTAACTGCAACACCTACTAACAACAAAGGCTCAGATTCACAGTGATTGGAGAGCTCACTCATTATCAAGCTTCAAATGTAAGTTACAGAACGAATAAGGAAGAGCTGAGGGTAGTCAGGGAAAGGCCTCTAAATGCCTCTGCTCCCCTGAGACTTCTTTTCTATTTTGTATACATGTTATCTAGTGTAGGGAAGAATTTTTATTCTAAGATATATCAATTATTTCATACAGCAGAAATTATTAGTTGATGAAATATCCCCAGTGAATACGCCAAATCATTGTAGAACTGATGGAATGTTATTTTTAAAAAATTTAATTGAGCTTTTATAATTTTATACAACAGTTCTTAATCAAATTTAGAACCCCTACCCCATCCATGTCCTGCATCCCCCACCAGACCTAACGTACTTCACCATGCATATTGAGTCCTAACCAGTCAAGCATTTGTACCCAGAAGTCCTTCAGAGTAAATTTGTCCACTGAAGTCTAGTCAGCCCATTTAGAGATCATGTATAAGGAATACTCTCCCTCTCCTAGTAGCAGTCACCAATAGTTCTCAGTCTAGGGCTGGTCTGCCTCCCATTTTACTTCTCCTCTCTGGGCCCTAGTTTAATTGAGTTGGCATAGGTCCTGTGCTTAATGCCACCATTAAGTTCACCTAAGTAAGCTTCCAGTGGCCTGAAACCCTCTGCTTCCCTGTGTTCATGAACCAGTCCTGGCTCTTACAATCTTTCTGCCTCCACTTCCTCAATGGTTCCTGAGCTGTGGGTGGATAAGTTTCAATGTAGGAGTCCTTTCCAAGGATATACACTCTGCAGTCTCTTATTCTTTAAAACTTGGTCATTTGTTGCCATCCGTGTGCATAAGGAACCTTTATTGGTGAGAGTTGTGGGAGGCATTAGTTTTCTCTCTACCTTTTCTTCCACTATGTTCCATGTGCCTTAGATGTACAAGTTCAACTGTAGATGTGTCACCTAGTACTGGGCATCTCTCAGATGCATATTCTCGTGCCTAACCCGTTGTGGAATTCTACAGTAACTTTGTCTGTTTAAAAAAAAATCTTCTTTGATGAGTGGTGTGGGGTATACTTCTCCATAAAAATAAGGATCCATATTTAGCATATGGTAAGACATTTCATTTGTCTAGAGATATGAAAGAGATGGGATTTTGTCTGCAATCTATGTTCTCTCCTGCCATGTGTATTTGGCTGGATTTACAATGCCATCGATGAGTTCACTCCCACTGAGAGGGCTTTATGTCCAATTGGACAGCAGTTGATAACCCCTCAGGTAACAGTGCCACTACTGCCCACCATTGGTTCTTATCACTCATGGTTGTTACATAGTACTAGAAATGTTAACTGGAAATGTGGAAAGAGAAGGCTCAAGCAAGTCAAAGAACATGGTTTTATTCACAGAAACAAGTACTGAAAATTTGAGATTCAAAGTACCACAGCTGTTTATTGTCTACTGCCGCTATATTAAGTTCCAGGATTAGGCAAGGAAATTTACACATAGACACAATGGAGCCACCTGTGATTCAACCAAAAAGAGGACAATGATATGTATTACTGTTGTTTTCATAGTATTTACAGTGAATAATAATTTAAAAACTATTTTCATAGTTTTCAAAATAAAAGAGAAACATATCTAGCATATAACCAGTAAATAAAAGTGAAATCATTCCAAATATTAAAAAAAAGTCTACAGAAAAGCAAGGAGGGAATGGTGAGATGATTTAAAATACAACAGGAAAAGAGAAATTAGTTAATAAAATAGTGTTAAATAACTGAAATCAATACATCTTTAATATATCAATACTTTCAAAATATTACGGACTTGACTACATAAATGCAGTTGTCCAAAGCAACTGGTTCTCAGTTTAGATGAAAAAGCCAGTAGATAGATTGCTAACTTTAAAACCAGTAAGACAAGTAAGTGGCTAAGAGGTATCAAATGAGATTAATAGGAAAATTTATTCAAATCAATACCCAGTTCCTCAAATGAAAATCTTCTGTATGTTCAACTTCTGTATATTCACTCAGAAAGTGCATTATTTACAAATGCACACGAGACATTTAACATCGTAACTCATAAAGCAATGCTTAGTTTCAAAATCAACAAGTCATTAAATGCATGATCCCTGACCATAGTAGAATTAACATAGAAAGTAATACAAAAAATCAAAAGGATGTCTCCAAAATTTCTCTAAGCAAATCAATGCAAATATTAAATAATCTTAAGTCAAATAAAAAATATCAATGAGAATATTTTTAATGTTGGAATTGAATGAAAAGGACAAATATTCATATCATATTCATAAGATTTTCCTACATTATATTCCTACATTATATTCAAACCAATCTGTAGGCTTCTGGAATCTGAACAAAAACACAGGTAGATTATTTTCCAGTTATGTGTTTATTTTTCAGTGACTTTTCCAAGGGCTGACTAGTCAAGTCAATCTTAAATTATCATTTTCAAATAAAAATGATCATGAATTATCATCTCGGCCCAGTTAGAAAGGTTATCACCTGGGCATGGTAGTGCGCACCTTTTATTCCAGCACTCAGGAGACAGAGGCAAGTGGATCTTTGTGAGTTCGAGCCTATCCTGGCTTCCATATTGAACCTAGACCAGCTTTGGCTACAGGGAGACCCTGTCTCAAAATGACCAAAAGAAAAAGAAAAAAAAAAAAAGAAAGAAAGGTTATAATTAAACACACAGACACACAGACACACAGACACACACACATACACACACACACACACACACACACACACACACAAAGTACCAGTAAGAATGTGGAATGGGGAGATCTTATATATGATTATACTACTGATGGGAATGTAAATTAGTATAGCCATAATAGGAAACAGTATGGAGTTAATAAACTTTAAATAAAACTGCTATAGATCCCTCCCCTCCCATTTGGTGAGAAAAAGGGAATAAAAAGAAAATAAATGGAAGGGCAGATATCAGGGATTAAAAGTTTCTTATTAAAGCAAGAGAGCTAGAGTTCAGATCCTTAGCACACACAGAAATGCCAGGGAGGCATGCAAGAGTGGAGGCAAACCTGTTTTTGCCGCACAGACTCCAGATGACCTTGTCAGCAAGCTGGATAGCTAGATTAGTCATCTCAGAGATCTCTGGGGTCAAGTGAGAGAACTTACCTCAAAATATATGTTTGAGAGTGACTAAGACACTTGTGGTTTGAATAAGAAGATCCCCCATAGGCTGCAAATATTTGGACATTTTGTCCCCAGGTGGTGGTGCTGTTTGGGGAGGTTTTATAAGGTGTGGCCATGCTAGAGGAAGCACATTACTGGGGTTGGTAGTGGGGACATAGAGAGTTCCTAAGCCTTGCTGGATCTCCAGTCAGTCTGCTTTCTGTACCTGCTTGAAGATATGAGCACTCCTTCCCGTTTCAACCAACTCTGCCACCATTCCTCCCCACCACGATGGACTCTTGCCCCTTTTGGAACTGTAAGCTCTGAACCAAACGACTCCCTTTCACATTGATGCATCATTCTATGCCTCCCAGCACCACCTGCTTGAAGATACAAGCTCTTAGCTTCTGATCCTACTCCAACCACCCCTGCCACCATGCCCCAAAGCCATGATGGATTAGGATCCCTCTGGAACTGTAAGATAAATAAACACTTCTTTGTATGAATTCCCTTGGTCCTGGTGTTTTATCACAGTAACAGAAAAGTAACTAAGACAACACTCAAAGCCTCTGGCTATGACATTCCTTGCATGAACTATGTATGCATACATGCACCTGTACATACAGGTGTACCCACAAATATACAAACATGCACACTATGTACACTTACAGAGGAAAAAACCAAAAGGAAATAAAATCAGTCTGTCAAGAAATATCAATACACATGTTTATTGAAGCACTGTTTACAGAAGTCATCCTCTGAAATCAACTTAAATGTCCATTAATAGATGAATAGAAAATGGAAATACAGGACTGAAGAGATGATTCAGTGATTAATATTACTCTTTCAGAATACCCAAGTTCAGTTCCTAGCATCCACAACAGATGACTCACAAGTTCCACTAACTCCAGCTCCAGGGGATACATTTAACTCTTCTGTACACTTTAGGTTCCTCAACTCATAAACACATACAGCCACATAGACACACACGCACAACACACACACACAGACACACACACACATACACATTCACAGAATTAACATTAAAGTACTAAAAAAGAAAATGAAACTGTGATACATGCACACACACAGAGAGAAATGGAATAATACTCGCATAAAGTATGATATTGCTTCAATTTCAAAAATGGATAGAACTGGAATATTTCAAACGAAAGACAAATATAACATATTCTCACA
>NW_008360303.1:5542197-5547935 GCF_000622305.1 Nannospalax galili
AGCACTGTTTACAGAAGTCATCCTCTGAAATCAACTTAAATGTCCATTAATAGATGAATAGAAAATGGAAATACAGGACTGAAGAGATGATTCAGTGATTAATATTACTCTTTCAGAATACCCAAGTTCAGTTCCTAGCATCCACAACAGATGACTCACAAGTTCCACTAACTCCAGCTCCAGGGGATACATTTAACTCTTCTGTACACTTTAGGTTCCTCAACTCATAAACACATACAGCCACATAGACACACACGCACAACACACACACACAGACACACACACACATACACATTCACAGAATTAAAATTAAAGTACTAAAAAAGAAAATGAAACTGTGATACATGCACACACACAGAGAGAAATGGAATAATACTCGCATAAAGTATGATATTGCTTCAATTTCAAAAATGGATAGAACTGGAATATTTCAAACGAAAGACAAATATAACATATTCTCACATATATGGAACTTAAAATTAGATTTTATAAAAGATTTATTAGATTTTATAAATTAGAGAGCAGAACAGTTGGTTTACAATGCGTGAGGAGATGGGAAAGGCAGGAATAGGGAAAGGAATGCAGACAAGATGAAGTTGCAGTTGAGAAAGCAAAGTAACTTCTAATATTCTATAGTATCATAGTTGTGTGACAATAATTATATCACCCAAAACAGCTAATGTGGAAAAATTTGAATCTGTCAAACAGAAATAATTTATACATGCATGAGGAGCTAGATATACCAATTACCTTGATCTGATCATAACATATTGTACACATGATTATGCAGCCCGTAAGGATACACAATCATCAAGTGCCAATTAAAATTATAATATATTTTAAATAATATTATTATAAAACTACAGCAGTTGACAGTTTGATGTTTATTCAATGACAAATTACTGGATCAGTGACATAGGGAGCAGAATGCTTCATTGATTCAGTTCTTTGCAATGTTATGATGAGAATACCGGGTCCTCAGTATAAACCATGTCAGCAATCTACAAATTAATGATAAAATTATGTATTTTCAAAACCTAGAGGTCAGTAACATTTTCATAAACCTCATATAAATAACTTAATCCTAAAAGAAGGATTGATAGATTGTACTTCAGTAAAGTTAGGGGAAATTTTGCTCATCAAAAAATATTATAAAAAGGCTATAATTAAAATTAATTTTTCATATTTAGCCATCAATTTTTTTAGAGTTTATAGGCTTTAATTTGATTTGATTTAAATATTCTGATGCAATAAAGAACAATGTTAAGAGCATAATATTTTTGTTATATTGATGTGCTTGAAAACTCATGCTTTGAATGAGAAATAAAACGTCAGCACATTTGCAGAAAAAAAGAAGAAACTGGAGCTCACTGTGTTGGTTGAGAAAACCCAGACAAAGAATGGCAAGAGCTGTGTTTTCTCCTTTGGGTGCAAACTAGATAGATGTGACTGAAGTGATGAATAGTGGTTGGTAAGGGTGTACGTGGAGGGAAAGGGGAAATCTAGAACTGTTGTGTTTGGCCAGAGCACTGTGTACAGGTGGGTGCTTGTTACAGCTTACCCCATTCATATGTGTAATCAATATATGTTATGGCAACATGATAAATATACAGATAAAATGTGACTCGTTGGGGTTTCCTTTTTAATATGTAGAAAAGACTAAAATGAAAGTGAACTATCAGAATATAAGAGAAAAATGACAGGGCAGAGGAAAAAAATGAAATGAATATGTCAGTTACTCATCTTAACCTTAAAGTTTGGAAGGAAATCCCCTAAAATTGATGTCATGTTCTTGAAAATTTTAAATCTTTGTAAATGAGAGGTATATTCTGCTGCAGTACTGGGCATGCACGATACAGTGCTCCACACCAACTCTCATCAAAGAGCACAGTACTAGACAGTCTGAGTGCAGGGCTCCTCACAGGCTCCCAATTACAGAGCACAAGCTCCAAGTCCATGTCCTGGTGTTCAGGAGAGTGAGTGCAAGAGTAACTGACAAATTTTCTTTACCAGTATGCCATTAAAGGGATGTTCATTGTTCTCCTCTAAAATATTTTAGATAGAAATAGATGCATTGTTATTATTGTTGTTGATATTTTGTTGTTTTCTAAGATATTTAGTGTCTAAACTGAAAACTACTCATTTTTCTGAAAAGATTGGTCAATGTAGGCACCCTGGGAAAAGGGGTGGAGCCACCGCCACATTGGAACTCAGAATGAAGAATGTTGCTGCAGGGGGGACAGCTTTTGCTACATCCAGGAGGGGCTGGCCGCCAAAGCTGATGGAAACTGGGGCAGGGCTTGAATAGCATGTGGGGTATGAGAAGCCATTTTTTTGTAACTTACCTCCTCCCAAATGTCATATAAACTAAGCAAAATTCAAATAGGAT
This sequence comes from Nannospalax galili, assembly GCF_000622305.1. Taxonomy (NCBI): domain Eukaryota; kingdom Metazoa; phylum Chordata; class Mammalia; order Rodentia; family Spalacidae; genus Nannospalax; species Nannospalax galili. The sequence continues at coordinate 5,544,587 of NW_008360303.1, forward strand.
GTCTTATGTTGTTCTGTCAGCCCTGAAGCCCAAGAGGGCAAGACCAGGAGTCTCCCAAGAAGGGGGAGGGGGAAAATTTAGCAAAACAACTGTACATCCAGAGGTATTCTTTTCTGTTTTCCTTGCTCCTTCTTACCATAGGGAATCCATCATGTGCCTGAGTGAAAAGGAAATATGAATATTAACATTCTTAGTCACTTTATCTTTAATCTCTTATACAGAGGAATTAATAAATGTTTGAGTTTATCAGAGATCATCTGGTTACCCTCAAATACAGTTTAGATGCAATGTAGTTATAAAAATGTCCACAACTATTTCTTGAAAATTAAAAATAATTGGAAGTAGTTTTAAAAATTAACTATTTTTTAGTTGTTTGAAAATCAAATCTTTTGTTCTTTTTTAATTCTGATTATTTCTCATAGAAGCCATATAATTGAGACAAAGTTGAACAAAAATTGCTAGTTTCATACTTTTTAGATAGAATAATAATACATAAAGTTTTCAAAGTCAGAAATTTACATTAGAAACGACAAAGAATGCCACACCACTATTTCTGTATCAAACATACCTAAGTAGAACAGCTGGAAACATGCTTGAATATGCTAATTCCATGAATAAATGCAGTCAGTTTTTCCAAGGCCATTCACCATATAGTGCTCAAGTTAAAACAAGTTAAAATACACTTAAGTACCTGAGCTCTCAACAGAAAGACCAATACCATTGCTAGAGTTTATGGATAATATTCCTAGATTTCTAGGATACATTTCAAAAACCTGCATTTCATCAAAGCTCTTTTAGCCATCAGAATCTCTAAGAATTCAAGAACCACACTATAGGATCATGTATAGATATGTGATCTCCTTGAAATTGATGAGACTGGGTGCAGTGATTTATAAATAAACATCATAAGGTACAAGAAATGGTATCAATACTGAAAAAACTTTCATACTATAATACATGTATTTAAAAGTGGACACAGCAGATTTATCATACTGGCATTGTTGATCCCTTTGCTGTGCCCTGCAAGGGGTCAGTGTCCATCTCCCATTACCTGGGAGACTGCTGTGGATGATGCCCCAGAAGCACTAAGTGATGTAACAAGATGTCTTAGTGAAAGCAAAGCTTTCTCTCGAGAGCAGAGAAGACTCTCAAGCATGGGGGAGAATTGTTCGAGAGAGAGAAAGTAGGGACTGTTCCCAAAGATTATTGTGATTAAAATTGGAAGGAACAGAATGAAGGCTCCTGACTGCTGTCTGTGGCTTACATGATTTGAGCTTACTACTAAAATCATTGGCGAAAATGCATAGATTTGATTATGATTTGGGGTAAGAAAGAAGAGGAAAAGGTGGGTATTGAAAGCATCCAACAGTCAAACAAGCAAACTAAAAATGAAGTCGAGTTCTCGCTAAATTCTGAAAAACAATCATTAAGATATAGAGTTATTAGAGAGATGGCTCATCAATTAAGTGTTTGTATTATGATTTCAGAAGACCCAAGTTTCATGCCGAGCATGTATTTCAGACAGCTGACAACTCCTTGAAACTTCAGTTCCAAGGGATTCGACTCCCTCTCCTGGCCTCTGTAGGCATCCACAGGCATATAAGATACATATACTGAGACACACACCCATACCCATAAAAATAAAAGAAAAAGACAGATGAAATTTCTGATCGTGTTTCTAGTTGACTAGATGGATAGACATAACTGTATGTTTGTCTGTGCCTATCTGTATTTTTATCTACAGGAATTTAAAAATAAATGAAGGTCTAAAAATTAGCTAGTCATAATGAGGTATATAGTAATTTTCAAATATTTTGGAAACCATTTTAAATATGAAAGCATTATTCAGAAAGCACTCTATTCTAAATCTGCTTTAATTCTATTATTTGACATTTGTCAGATTATTCAAATAATTTTAAATAAACTTTGTTCACAAGAAAATTTAAGAATTTACTGAATCATACTAGACAAGATGACACTCATATAAGCTGGGCATGGTGGTACACGCCTTTAATCCCAGCACTTGGGAGGCAGAGGCAGGCAGATCTCTGTGAGTTGAAGGCCAGCCTGGTCTACATAGTGAGTTCCAGGACAGCTGTGGCTATAGGGAGACCCTGTTTCAAAAGACCAAAAAACAAAACAACAACAACAAAAAAAACCAAATATAATTATCATGTGATCCAGAAAGTCTTCTTTTCAAAAAGACCAAAGTAAATAAATAAATAAATAACACTCATATCCACTAAATATAGAGAACTCTGGTATTGTAAAGAACCAACAGCTTTCTCTATAGAACTACCCAGTAATAGAATTATCCTATTAATGCTGGGTTCCTTTCAAAAGTGGATTCCACAGCAATACATCAGAAACTGTCCAAAAACAAACAAACAAACAAAAACAATGATGTATGTGTATTTAGAAGGTATCATATATGTTAGCATATAAATGCTCAGTCAAGTCCTATGCTTAACAAAACTAAGATGACCCTTAGGTAATATACAAAGTGCTCTTAAAAGTATTGTGTGGAGTTTATAATTCCAAATGTGGGGATAAAACAAAGTGACTTTTTTCAAAGACTGAAGTTGGAACTGGTACTGAAGAAAGCCTTACCACCCACCTGTGAAAACAAGAGTTAACTGCAGATGAGTAAGTAAACAGCCTTAAAAAGCTTTCAGAGGAATAAAGCAACAAGCTATAGCAATCAGAAAAATTCCACACAGGGAAGAAAGGAGCCAGAGTCCTTTCTGCAGCTCTGTGGGGATTGCTGAGGACTGCTTGTGAACACCAGAGCCAGCCAAACAGGCTTTCTCAGAGTTCTCCTTTTCTCAGGTAATAGGTTTGCATGATTACTCAGACCAACATTTGTTTTCCTTTAGTAACTTTAATATTGAAGCCAAAATCTCTTTTTTAAAAACTAGGAAAAGGTTAGATATCAATTATATATTATAGAGAATTTTGGGTGGTACACCACTGTCACACTGAAGTAAAAAAAAAGAAGTACTTAATTAAAATAAATTTAATAAAGAAAAATTAATCTTTGGAGTAACAGAAAGACCATTTATATTCCACAGAATTAAATCTCCTACTTTAACATGACATGATTATTGATTTGTAAACGACTATAATAATTTCAATTAATAAGTATAGTGCATAAAAATCAGGAGCAATTTTTTTCATTTAGCACGTTATCAACAATTAATATTACACAATAGTTATAGTATGGGTAGTTAGTAAAATGGCAGCAAGTCTCAAAATAAACCCTGATTCACAGTATCAAAAAATTTATGAGAAAAAATGATACTTTTCCATGTTATAACAAGGTTAGCATTTTATTTATTTGTTTATTTAT
>NW_008360303.1:5548038-5549696 GCF_000622305.1 Nannospalax galili
TCATTGTATATTTTTGAGACAGGGTCTTCCTGTAGCCTCAGCTGGCCTAGAACTCCCTATGTAGACTAGGTTGGCCTGGATCTCACAGAAAGCCACTGCCTCTGCCTTCTGAGTGCTGGGATTAAAGGTATGGGCCACCATGCCTGGCTAAGGTTAACAATTTAAAGGATCTGAACACACAGCCACTATTTTGTAGGTGATCAATTAAATACATACGAACACATCATAATAAGAATACATTTATGAACTTTCTCAACTTTAGTACATTTTTACTGTTAGAAATTAAAATTGAGCATAAGGACTGGAGAGATGGCACAGTGGATAAAGCAGTTGTCACACAAGTAAGAGGAGAGTTCAGATCTCCAGAACGAATGTGTAAGCCAAGCAGGTGTAGTGGCTCCGGTAATCCTGGCACTCAAGGGACAGAGGCAGAGCATCCCTGGAGCAAGATGTTTAGTAAAGTAGCCAGAATAACAAGCTCCAGTAAAGACACTGCCTCAAAATTTAACCTCAGTAAATAATGTGGAGAGAATCAACATCAACACTGGGCCGCCACATGCAGATGTTCACAAGTCCACATGCATTTGCTGTAAGAGTGAAACCACTGAGGACAAGTCAGCCTTCGGGTTGCAACAGCAAGAGGTTTATTTAGTACACAGGTACCTGTGGGCACAAAGTCTCCTCGGAGGACTTACGCGCCCCCATGCTGGGTTTTGGCACTTTTATAGAGCAGAAGCGGGGTACAGAAGCCGAAGCATGGTTATTGGCCCATTCAAACGAGTATAAAGCATGAGGAAGTTAAGTTGCTAAATTCTGGGTGGGTGACTTATGGTACAGATCTGATTTCCTGGTATCGAGCCCCGGGGATTGCCAGATGCAGATGGCTTGACCACTACGTCCTGTTTTTCTGATAAGCTAGTTTCTCAATGTTTGACTTCTTGTCAGGCATTCCTATCAGGTGGCCTCATGGCGCCTAGGTTTTTCATTGCAAACATGTGTATCCACATATGTCTGAACTTGCATACACCCACCATACACATGCACACACAAAAGAGTACAATATAGCAGATCTGAGGGACCTTGAGATCTTTATGTGTGTTTATGTGCGTGTGTTTCTATGTGTTTTTGTGCATATATGTATGCATGTGTGTAGGGTCTAGAGCTTGGTATCATGTCTTCCTCAATCTTTTCTCAACATCTATTTTGAGACAATGTCACTGAATCTGGAGCTCACCGATTTAAAAAGATTGGCTGGCCACCAAGTCCAGAGATTTATACTGCCTCTACCTTTGCAGTGTTGGGAGTATAGGTGCATAGCACCATATCCAATATTGTACATAGACTCTGGGAAGAGCTGAATTTCTCATACTGTCCAGCAAGCACTTAGCCGACTAAGCCATCTCCCCAACCACTTTGTATCTTCTAAGGAGTTACCCGAAAAACAATAATGACGAAGTTTTTCAAACCTACTTGACAATGCAATTAATATGTACATGCCTGCATGAGTGTGTATATGTACATTGCATGTAGAAACATCCTGATGAACTGATATTCCTTGAGCCAACTTAGAAAAAAGTTACATGATTATCAGTTCCAGTAACAGCATCATTTCTGTGTGTCTATTAGTCTTGATATGAAAATGGACTATGGAGTAATCA
>NW_008360303.1:5549796-5557389 GCF_000622305.1 Nannospalax galili
ACCTTCTAAAATGCAGCACTTACTGAATGATAGAGAAGTAATAATATAGTAGGTATGTATAGTGTTACAACTAAATCTCACCTTATAAGTAATCTCATCTGCTCTCACTTTGAAATCACTGATGAAGGTCCAACACATCTCAGATTTTCTTTTAAAATACACCCGTCATCTTGTTTTACTTACTGAATGATGTGATCATTTTTTTCCTTTCTTGTGGAACATTGTTGATACATTATAACTATTCTTTGAAATTTCTGAGTTTATATCATGTGTTTTGATTTTCCTTTAGCCACTAATCTTTTTACTATTTATAACTGGTGAAATTCCTAAGAGCTGCTTACACTCTCTCACTTCAATTTATTTACACCTTAATGTATTTCATTTTCTGCCCATTTCACTTTAAATATGAATAGCTTTTTAAGTATGCTTGTGCTTTTTTGGATTTTTGAAATTTGCTTTTTTTAATTATTTATTTACTAAGCACATACTTAGAAAAAGCATTTCATTACAACAGCATTGACTATTCAATAACAATTTCCTGAGCTAAGATGCCTCTCTTTCAAAATTGGCTGTAAATTCTTAGGTTAACAGTTGAATTATTACAGTTATACAATATTGTACTCAGTGGGGCCTTTTTACCCTTTTATTGTTTCTTTTATAGTTTCCTTATTCTCATCAGTCTATAAATGAAGGACTGCCTCAGAACTCAGTCCTACATACTTTTTTCTTTCTCATTTAATTACAAATGATCATAATCATGTCTATAGGACTGTAGCATGCCAATATGCTAATAACTTATGCACCTATTACTACAGCCCAAACTCTTTTCTGACATCCAGACATAAGTTCAAAATACTCACTTAACATCTTTCTTTGAAAACTTAGGTAGCAGTTCAAAAATCACAAAACCAAAGAATAAAAGTCACAAGGCCATGGTGGGTTAGAGCCTGCATGGAAGTAAGACACGGGAGGCAGACTAGCTGCCACTGGGTGGGGAGAGGGAGTTGTTGAGAAAAAGGTAAAGAAATCAAAAAAACTTGAGGCAGCCCAAACTGCTTGACTAGATTCTTATATTCTTTAATGGATGAGACTAAGAACCCTTGAGGGTGCAACCACATTCTCTCCTGTATCATTGTCAAGTGCCATAACTTTAGCACTTTGGCAACAATGGCTCAATATTTAACAAGAACTGCATCATAGTCTATGTATATTCAATTCCTGGTGTTCACATTGCTGTCAATGATGGAAGATATTCTTAAAATGCCCCCCCTTCTTGATTTTAGGTGAGGAATGACCTGGAACTTTATTTAAATCAATATTACTGTTAAATCAATAATACTGTTGTAGTGGGTATAATGATAGATTTATTTTCTACTTCTCTGTTGATCATTTTACACCTGAAGAAAATATCTCCTGGATTAGTTTACTGAGGATGAATAGGTCAAGCTAGTAAGGAAGGCAGAACAATGAAACTCATTATCATCTGTGACACAGGAAGCTTCAAATCCCTTTTCAAAAGAGGTGCTTAGGAATATGGTGTGAGCATTTAGCCTAGCCTTGAAATGTGTTTTTTAGTGTGTGGTCCACAGGGAAATTAAAATGTGAACCTTCTATGTTATAGTCCAGTGTCTGAATTCTAAACTAACCATTCATTTGACTTCAATTTCAACAACTCCTGTGACAAAAGAAGAACCAAATAACTGGGATATCAAAGGATTCAAATGTTTGATTTCTCTAGAATTAAATTCTTGAGAACTTACGTGAAGGATGGACTTGCCAAAACAAATTTCTAAATAGATTATAATCACTGTTAAATTTTCTATGACAAATCAACATTAAAAACATTATTAAATTATTTCACTTTTACCTAGTTAATATTTTAAACCCTAGATCAATGGTAGTTTTTAAAGCATTCTAAGAATGTATATGCAAAACATATATGCTCTTTAATAAATATTAAGTACCTGGCAATTTTAAATTTGTCATGAGCATGAACATTCTAGTGGACACTATTATTGTATGAAATTACAATAGTATGAAGTTATACTGTCAGGCAATTCACCTGAAGTATGTTTGTGTGTGTTAAGGTTTACCTGAAGCATGTTTGTGTGTGTTAAGGTTAACAAAACATATTGACATTCCATTTACTAAAAAATGATCTTTGAAATACTATTCATTTAGAAACAATTTTCATATTACCTGAATTTATTTAAGGGTGTTATCTGATAAAATTAGTATCCACGAGTATATTTGCAACTTACAAAATTTGGATAGTCTTTTTTGTTGTTGTTTACTTTTGCTAAGTATAATCCTAGAATCAATTTTGGGAAATTATATTATTTCAGATAAATGATTAGTCATAATAAATCCAGAGCAGAGTATAGTGGAGCACCCTTTAATCTCATACAAGATGCTGGAACAAGCTGTTGGCAAGTTCATGGTAACCTTGAACAACAAACATGGTAAGGGTCAGTTTCCAAATCAAGCAAACCAAATATGAAGAAAAAAATAACCAGACACTTCATCTGCGTCAACAAGTCACATATAAAGGAAAACCCATCAGAATTACAGTGGACTTATCAGTGCAAACCATTAAAGCCAGAAGAGCCTGGACCAAGGTATTTCCAGTTCTACATGACAATAGATGCCAGCCCGGAATACTTTACCCATCAAAAATAGCTATTACAGTTGAGGGGGAAAGAAAAATCTTCTATGACATGAATAGCTGAAAGAATACAAGTCCAAAAAACCAGCCCTTCAAAGAATACTTGAAGCAATGCATAAAGCAGAGAAACGACTATACCCTGGGCAACAAAAAAAAAAGGAATAAAGGTGTAATCTAGGAAACACAAAATTAGACAAAGAACACAAACAGCAATCAAAATGATGATAACCAATGCACATCTTTCAATAATAACCTTAAATATCAGTGGACTGAACTCTCCAGTCAAAAGACACAGGCTAAGTGAATGGATTAAGAAACAAAACCCATCTCTTTGCTGTCTGCAAGCAGCCCATCTCACCTTCAAGGACAGGTACTACCTTACGGTAAAAGGATGGAAAAGAATTTTTTCAAGCAAATGGCACTAAGAAACAAGTAGGGGTTGTAATTCTAATATATGGCGAAATTGACTTCAAACTAAAAGTAATCAGAAGAATTAAGGAGGGTCACTTCATTCAGATCAAAGGAACAATTAACCAAGAAGATATTACAATACTTAACATATATGGACCAAACTCTGGGGCATCCAAATTCATAAAAACAACACTACAGGACTTTAAGACACAGATTAACTCCAACTCAGTAATAGGAGGGGACTTCAATACCCCACTGTCGCCATTAGACAGGTCAACTGGACAAAGAAAAAACAGAGAGATGTCTGAATTAAATGATACCATACATCAAATGGACCTAACAGACACCTTTTGAATACTCCACCCAAGCAAAAAAGAATCCACTTTCTATTCAGCACCCCATGGAACTTTGTCAAAAATTGACCACATACTGGGTCACAAAACAAACCTCAACAAATACAAAAAAATTTTTTTAATATTTCTATGCATTCTATAGACCACAATGCAATAAAGTTCAAAATCAACACTGGACAAAGCCATAGTCACTACACAAACTCATGGATTAAACAACACTCCTAAAAAATGTGTGGGTCAAAGGAGAAATTAAGAAGAAATAAAAGAATTCCTGGAATTCAACGAAAAGGTACCTCTTCTTAAGCCTGTGGAAATGTAAGAGAAATGCACTTTCTTTTCTACAAAAGTATCAACTAAGTTAAAGTATGTAAAAACATTGAAAATTAGCTGCTTGGAGGTATTCGAATTCCTTCAAGGGCAGTACTTTCTGAAATCAAAATATGTGCTTAAGGTTGCATTTGGTGCTGCAAATTGCCTTCTGCTTATTAACTGTGTTGCTTTAAGTCAGCCAGTTACATAAGAATGTGAGGCTGAGCTCTGATCATGGGATCATATGATTTTGATGCCTAGGACCCCTTTGAGTTAAAATTAAACCCCAGAGTTAAATCCCTTCAGCACGCTTGGTGTTAATTTGGCATGGTTACCCACACTTCTGCAGAAGTACAATTTTGGCTGATCAAAATACATTAGATTGTGTAATCATCTTTTTGAGATCCCAGACCCATTTCTAACAAATTGTCTTCCATATATTTTTAAGAAAAAATAAGTAACAACATTGAAATAATCAAAGAACATTAATGACTAAAGGGGAAAAAGTTGATATTTGAGAAATTGCCACTGTGATCAGGTAATAGCCTGAATCTATCTCTACAAGAGGGTGGGCAATAGTAACCATTTTAGCTCTTTGTTATCATATTTTAAAGAACTTTAAGGAATGGGTCAATTATTTTAAAGATTTTTTTTTAATTTATGTATATCTGTGTGATTATATCCCATGTGAGCATGTGAGTGCATGTGCCAGTGGAAACCAGAACTGGACATTCGAGCACCTGAAGCTACAATTACAGGCAATTGTGTTCCATGCAACTTGCATGCAGGCAGTAAACTCGAGTTCTCTGCAAGATCAGCAAATGCTCTTCACCACAGAGCCATCTCTCCAGCCTTTGATCAAGTATTTTAAGATTACTTTTATTTCAAATTTTATGATGTGGTAAGAGAAAAGTAGCAATAATATTAAATTGCTTAAAAAGTATGACTTCATAGCAACCATAACAGTGCATATGATTTGTACATGGACAGAGAAGAAAAGCAGCATTTTTCATGGTCAGGGAACAAGCAGAGGAAGACATACGAGGTGGGTGAGAGCACAAGGCCCCATTCCTCTGGAAATAGTTCTCACAAGCTAGGTAGTGAGTGCCGGATTTGACAGAGAAATATAAAGGAAAGCCTTGAATTGGAGGAGAGGCTCGGACAACACTCATGGGAAATAAAAAGCTACGAAGCTGCCTGAAGCGTGGAAATGACATACTGAAATCTGCCTTTATGATTCGCAATTGGGGACGAACTGGAAAATGGAGATGAGAAAGACCGTCCGTCTGGAGGTCTTTACGTTATCCAAGTATAAAAGATGTGCCTTGGAGTGCTGGCTGTTAGAGGCAAAGAGTAGAGAAAATTCAAATCACTTCAAGGACGTGAATGCCTAAGAAAAATTACTCTAAAAAGAAATTTCTCTCCATTTACCATGATTCTCTGCCTGGTGAGATGCCATTGAAGCCAAAGTGAAATATAAGAAAACATTAAAATAGTTCCCGTGCAAGCTTGATCTGAGACTCTCAATGTAATTGTGACTCCTGGTATGTGCAACTATTTCCTCTTGTATAACTTTCCCTGGAAGATTGTAGCCTGAGATAGGAACTCAAAAAGTACTCATTTAATGACTAAGGACAAAATGAATTTAGTGTTTCATACGTTTCCTTTTCCACAGTATACTGTTCATAATGACTAGATTTAAAAGGTTCTTCTAATCTACCAGAATTATTCTACCAGGATTATTGTTGAAAAGAACTTTGACAACATTAGTTTTATTCCTAGGTGAAAAATGAAGATGTAAATTTCAGTAAAATTTTTGAGTTGGGGTCTAATGTAGCCCAGGCTTGTTCGGAATTTGACCTTTCTATGCAGCCCCGGACAACTTTAAATTTTTGATCCTCCTGCTTTCACCCCTTCTCCCTGAGTGCTGGAATTACAGGTGTGCACAACCACATCCACTATATGCTGTACTGACGTTGAACCCAGAACTTAGTGTATGCTAGGCAAGCAATCTGAAAATTAACTACATTGCCACTTGGCAAATTTCAAACATTTGACTGGATTAATGACTGATTATTTACATCTTTTACAAATCCCAAATAATACCAGTATACACATTGTATTTCTCTGCCTGATTGATTATAGCTAGAATTTATTTGCTATATACCAGAGAGAAGAGATAAAAGCACAAAGAGTTAAACATCTGTTAAATGTCATATGCTTTATTAATGAAAACCCTGTGGTTAATTCCTGTGTTTTCAATTTCTTTCTTCCTGTGTATTGATTACTATCAAGCAGTATATTGCTAAATGTGAGTGTTCATACTTATGTAAAAAATTTTTTTGCATGTGAATGTATGATGTAACTGGTAAAGGGAATCTCACATATCTATTAAATTCTGTGGCAAGGGGCCCAGGCTGCCTGCCATAAAACTCAGCAAACCACTGAAGACTTTGAAACCTGGGCATTTGACCTAGTTGGATTTCATTGATCATAGCTCAATCTGGCATGTGTAAATAAACATTCAAAGATAAATGAGAGAGGAGGAGGCAGTGTTGACATTCATAGCAGTCAGCTGCATGAAGGATAATATTATAGGATATGGAGATGAAGAAAAGTAATAATAACAGCATTATAAGATTCACCTAGATTTTCCATAGGTGTGCTCTGTCATAAATATAAAGATGTAGAAAGGGATGTGATAACTGATACACAAATATCACAAATATGTGATAACTGATACACAAATTTGTTTGACTTGTTAGGTAGCTCTAGAATTTTAATGTAATTCACAATAAAATAGAAGATTTTTTATATTTTATATTCAGGCTAGAATAGCAGGGATGCAAGCAGGGAATAATAGTTCTAAAGCTGTAAAGAAGCTAAACTGAGAAATTATACCAGAAATAATTCTAAGGTTTCTAATATGAGTTCATGGGTACATGGTGATAAAGTTAAAAAAAGACAATAGAGAAATGAGGTTTAGGGAATGAGAGAATTATTGGATACAAGAAAAATTACTTAATAGATTTGTAACTTGGAAAATAAAAGGAAACATTCTGTGAATGTCAAGATTGGGTTGGTAGAAGTGCACACCACACTCTGCCACTGAATGGAAGGAGGTAAAGAGCTGTGTGGTTATGGGCATGGGCCTCACTAATCACAAATCCTAAAACAACACTAACTTCATACATGATCAGTATTTTGCTCTTTGTATTCTACTAATTGGGTTGTGTGTCTACAAAACTTGCCATAGATTTTATACTCCCATTTATATGCTGGAAGATTAAATTATCATTAAATAAAGTACCAAATATTTATCCTTTTTAGACTAATGTAAAAACTTTCAGATTTCTAGTAGGCTGAAGAATATTTTAGTTTATTTCTTTGTCAGTTTTATAATAGTCTTCATACTGATGCAATGGCATGATTTGAGAAAGAACAGATAATGATTAGGGTAGTTATTAGAAAGTAAGCTTAAAAATAGAAATGCTGTTGAAATGTTCAATTTAAATAATAGTCCAAACAGTAATAGAAAACTCACACCAGAGCTTATATAAGAGGTGAAAAAGACCTACCACTTTACCCAAGATCTGGGACCCAACCTGACCATTTCTGCCTGAAGGAAATATAAACAATGTCAGAGGGCACTGTCACTATAAATAACAAAAAATATATCCAAGAGTGACAAAAACAAGATCATTTTCCAGATATACTTGAGCATAAACAAAAACAAGGCAATGTAATTTTTAACCACAAAATTAACTATCATAACTCTATAAGCACACAGGAGTGTCTGCCAGTTTTTCAGTAGTTACAACTGTATACACAGTGGTTTGCATAAAATCCAAGTTT
>NW_008360303.1:5557445-5577111 GCF_000622305.1 Nannospalax galili
AACATTTATTCTAGAGCTACCAAACAACAACAAAACAATAGAAAATAAAAAATCCTCCTGCACTGCTGAACATTTTTGTAAATAACTTAATAAAACCTTAAATCTTGTTAACCTAACCTATCACCATCACTCTGAGATGCTACATGATTTTGTGAGGTAGCATCTCAGTGTGATTTTCACACTGCCTGTAGCCAATAACAATCCAATGACTACAAGCACGTCCAAGTGGTTTTTTTTTTGGGGGGGGGGAGGAATCAACAGAGGAACTCTTAAAACTAGGTGCTAATTGACCGACCAGAGAGAGCTAGGAATAAGGCATACTTCAGATTATCAAGAGCAAGCAGATGTTACAGCCTTCAGGACTGCGAGTACATGGAGAAAAGCTGATGTTACAAAAATTTGTTGCAGAGATTGAGAATACAGACTTTAGACTCATATTAGGAATGAGAAGAATGAAGGAGCTGCTAGCAGGAGTCTGAATCCAAGGAAGGACTCAGTAGAACTTTAGAATGTGGCATGAAGCATGCAGGACAGGAAGAACTTTTTAATTTCGTGTTGCATAAAGATAGGGTAAATTCTCCTGAAGGGAAAATGATTTCACTGAAGACTGCTACATATTTGACAAGATGAGATCCAAAACCATTTGTGAAGATTATAATTAATCATATTCTTCAAATCAAGAAATAGCATTTTAAAGCAAAGTATAGCAAAAGATACCAAAAACAAACAAACCAAAGAACCTCTCATATCTGGTAACCTAGATTATAGCATTATCTAGACTGTATTTAAAATTTATTACAATTAATACAGTAAGGAAAACAGATTACAAATGAAATGCTTTGTCAGCAGTCTGTATAAAGAATAAAATTGTGATTATAGAACTGAAAACTAAGCCACCACAATGCCTTGATCCATGGATAAGCTTAAGAAGGTATCAGAATGCACTGAAGCAAGAAAGAGACATCAAGGAGGGATGTCAACATTAAACACCACAGACAACACAAGGGATGGAAACTAAGGATAATATTGTGAGGAATATATGTACAAGGTATAACCAACAAAAATTAAAATGTAATTTCAGGTTTTATTTATGAATACATTTTTAAATAAATATATATATTAAGTATATGTGCATTTCTGAAAAAATAGACCCATTGTCCTATATGATATTTATGAAGAATCAACTTATGTGAATATATAAAACTCACCGCATGATACAATCCTTTATCAGTGACAAAATAGAATCAAAGATGAAATCAAAGTACTCTTAGTAAATTTTAAATCTTCTCACTATATTTACACCTATTGCTTCTTATTTCTTGTCTTTCTTTTGTATTGAGCATTTTAATGCCCGGAGACTCCAGTTTTAACAAACATGAATGAAAATGATGCTAAATGCCAAAAGGATTCAGTAATCAATAGAGAACATCCTGGTCACTGATTAAGATTTATGCTAGGTGAGGATGTGAAGATGTGTTCAAGAGTAAAGATTTGCTGTCCACACTCTCTTTGTGGGACATACCCAACTGTGTAGTTATAGCATCAATTCAGCCCAAACTAACATGCAATTAATGAGTGTATGTTCCAGGAAAACATTAATTTACAGAAAAGTATGCTGACAAGTTTACTGAATTATAATACCTCAAAATTTTGTAGGAACTTTTTTCCTAATGATTGTTAAAACTAAGTTTTTTTTGATAAATATATTTTGGGTTTGATATTATTTTTAGTCAACAGGATCTTAAAGTTGAGCTAGTTTATTTTCCTTTATTTCAGCAGGAGCTCAGTTGAAGCATTATTTAGTGTAAATCCTCTCTTGAATACATTCTTAAAAGATTTTCCAGGCCCTGGAGAGATGGCTCTGTGGTTAAGAGCATTGGTTGCTTTTGTAGAGGACCCAAGTTTGATTCCCAGCTCCCTCGTGGTGGCTAACAATCACATGTAGCCCCAGTTCCAGGGATCTGATACCCTTGCAATGACCTATGCGGGCATTGCAAGACAAAGGTAGACTTACATGCAAACAAGTTCATACACATAAAATAAATATAAAACAACAAAAATTAAAAAATAATAATAATAATACATTTTCCAGATGGGTGTGGTGGCACACACTTTAATCCAGGCACACAGGAGGCAAAAGCAAACAGATCTCTCTGTCTTCAAGGATAGCTTGCTCTACATAGTGTGTTAAAGCCTAGCTGGGGCTAATAAGGAGACCTTGTATCGCAAAACAACAAGAACAACAACCAGCATCAAAAAAAAAAAAAAAAAAAAAAAGATTACCCCTAATAAATAATAATTTAATTGAATGCTTCATTTGGTTTCATTCAAAAATTTGAATGGGATCTATTTGTTGCAAAACTGCATTGTGACTTTCAGAGAACACTGGGGATCATATTTTGAAATGTAAATGTGTGCATGTATCAATAATATTTATGCTTATGCATATACAAATATTTCTATGTTGTATTTTGTTAAGCCAAACATGGTTAGCTTTATATCTATGGCTATTATAAATATTAGTGAATGGAATTATTCCTTTTTTTGGCTTTTTATATATACAACCTAAAATATAAAACAAAAAGGCCATCCTGTCCTTGAAAATAGAAATAAAATGTGGAATAAGTTCACATCCATCATGTAGTAGGAAACACATTGCTTGTCAGGTTAAAATAGAAAGCAGTCTTTTGACTAGAGTCTTTTAATCTGTAATAAACTGTAACTTCATGTTTCTTCAATTCTTGAACTTTTCCTGCTCCCTGATTTCGAACTTCTTTCTCTATGTTTAAAGTGTTAAATAAATGAACACTTTGCTATCAAGAAAACCATATGAAACAATGGAAATCATTAAATAATAACTGCGTGCCTTGCCAATGTAGTGTTAACATTTTCTAACATATTGACCAGAAGGCTAACTTTTTAGAAGAGAATATCAATATTTGACTGTTTACTGATGATTAAGGCACAGGCTTGAATCTAGATGTTTCTGATCAATAGTAAAGATGATCCAAATGTTGAATGTTATTTCTCTTCATTAATGAATGTGGCTCATTAATGTGTATATTAGAAAATCTATTTCAGAATTTTAAAATTAAATATAAAATTATTGTTCCTCGATGTTCAAAATCAGCATAACAAAGCTGCTGTTTCTTTCACTAAATGTTGATGAAGTCATTGAGTCATCTATTTATTAATAAAAGAGAACTATTTTTACATTTTTACATTCCATATTAGTAAATTGAAGTCTTTCACACAAAAATAATTCTTTGGCAATCTATTGTAACTTATTTTGCCAAAGATGTGGAGCAAAGTATGCGTCATTGCACAGATACACAGGTACACGTGCTCGTATTTAACAAGATCCAAGACTTGCCTGCTGTCATGTTCCTCCACTTTTCTCTCAAACAGGAGGGTTGTTTGATTCTATGATTTGTTATGTTGTGTTATTGTTATATTTTCTTTTCTTGATTAACTTCCCCTTACCTGATGAATTGCAGCTTTAGTTCTCATGTGAAAATATACATGAATTTCTTAGCGACTAATTTAGCTACCACTTAAAACTATATCTTAATCTATTCAGGTCAGACTTCAAGCCCTTCACCAACATAACCAAGCATACCTGATAAAAGAAATGCCTAAATTAGGGGAAATTTTCTCTAAAAAGCAATTTTTAAAGAAATTGGAGTTCAATTTAAAATCAAGGAGCCCATTTTATGAAATGAGGGTTTAAGGACCTGGAAGAATTTAAGAAATGAAACAGAGGATATCTGTCACTCAAGAGAGCAGTGAGGCATCTTGCTGTGACCTCATGAGGACCCCCTCAATATATTTAAAGTTTTTATAAATATATGAAAAAGAGTTTAACAATACATGAGAGTGTTTTTCAAAAGGTTTTGAGGAGAAGAGAGAACAGAGAGTCAGGCCAACATGGAAATGATGTAATGAGAGGGAATATTCAATTAGAAGAGATTATACTTGGCTAAGTCCTAAGGGTAAATCACATATTGAAACATATCAGGCCTGCAAAATCTTTAACAAGATTAAGCTGCAACATTAACACATAAAACTCATCAATCAGAATTTAAAGTGCCAATAATGAGAGGAAATCTTTATCTCGATGAGCAGTAAGGAACATTACCTCATCTAGGAGTGTGACATAATGAATGCCCGGAGTAAACAGGATGTTAAAAGATGTACCCACATCTGACAAAGATAGACTCAGACTAACTGACATATTTAATTATAGACTATACTGAATAAAGAAAATTATCCTCCAACATGTGGAAGCTAGCCTGGTCTTGTATGCTCTTGACACTTTTACAAGCTCCCCTGGCACTTACAGATGGACATTGATTTTCTTCTGTTAAACATAAACATTCCCACCATAAACCAACATCAGACAAGTATAATCTGTGATTGTAATGAATCAAGACAAAAACAAGACTAGTTTGTCATGATCAAAATTCAATTCAGACAAAAGCAATGCTGTTCAATCACTGAAAAGGACCAAACATTCCTCTTGGGGCTAATATAAATGACAGGTGCCTTAAAAATAGCCTCATACTTTCCCCTATCTTGTTATGAAGAATTGATAAAAGAACGAAACACAGAATCATGTCTTCTTCCTGAAAATATAGCAGCTAAGAGCATGGCCTTTTTTTCTCACACCATCTTCAAAAATCTAACAAAGCAGTAATTTTAAACTGTTTTTCTAACCTTTTACTGAGCCATGTCTCAGGTGCTCATGTTGTGTTGTATCTTTTGTGACTTTGAATCAATAATCCCCAAGTAGCCTGTAGGTGTGTTTCTTGCGGTCCAGCTAGAGTACAGACATACATGCAAAATAACTACCTCATGTATTATTCACCTTGAATGTATTAAGATTATGTTCAACTTAGGACTTTCTTTAGAAAGCTCAGATCATTTACTTTTTCCTGGTGGAAATCCTCAGACAAAGAATTTGAAAGTAGGCCAGGGGTAATACCAGAGCAACAAAATGCTGTGTAAATATAGTCTCATAGGGCCAAGGAGGAATATCAACACACAAGCAAAGTGGTAACAGAAAAGTGAAACCAACCATCTTTGAAAATCTTAATTCCATGATGGGAAGCTATAAAAGCTAGTGTTGCCAAGCTCAGGTAGATCTAAGATAGGGCTGAGGGAGCCACACTGGGGTCCACCCCGATGGAACCATTCCTGAGAGGCCACCAGGTGTCCAGTGTAGCAACAGAAGATACCCAGGTGCCTGAGTCACCAATCTACCCGGACAATAAACTGTCCTCTTTCCCTTTGCTGTGGACATGCTATGGGGGAGTTGTTCCTCACAGCCCTCCCCAGGGTCAGAAGGGAGCTGCTGGGACCCTCCTGGCCTGCCAAGATTTAGCAGGGAGGTGGCTGGCTATAGTGACAACAGTTGGATAAGGTAGGCCACCAAGTTCTCATCCTTTCTCCTGTCTAGTTCCAGGACTGGAGGGATGCCTCCTCACCCCGGTGACCCGGCCACTATCTTTAGTGGCAGTGGGGCAGGGGCTCTAGAGTCTCCATCAGATTCAGATGTAATTATAGACCCCTCAGTGCACAAACTCTGTCCTGAATGTCTGAGAGGCAATGTCATGATGAGGAGAGTCCAGGGTGTCTCCATCTCTCTGAGGGCTAGGTTCCTCAAAGACCCATGATGGGTTTTGTCCCTAACAGCAGCCCTAGTCCTCCACCCAAAACGTGTGTGTGTGTGTGCGCATGCACACAAATCCATGAACAGGCACACACACACACACACACACACACACACACACACACACACACTGATGTTTCTCTTCCTGTCCACATCAATCTTTGCCCATTGAGTTTGCTCCTTCTTTTCCCTTAGGCAGTCGTGGGTCTAGAGGAAAGGGACATCTGGTCTTCAGCCCATGCGTCTTGGGTGGCCCTCCACCTGCATACTGCCCCTCCTTGACCTTCCTTTTTCTCTGGTACCCTCTGGGGGAAATTTCCTCTGATTCTGTTCTTTCTTTGCCTGCTTTCCCTCCAGTACACCCCCTTGTCCTCCTTCCCTTTCTAATTGTCCCCTTTCACCCTCCCAGGGCTCCTCAACTTCCTCACCTTAGTTCCTTGTGGGGCTTCTCATTCTGAATCTTCTCTGCTACCTCTGACATGTACTGAATACAGCTGTCCCACCTGTTCTTCCTTTCCAGCTCCCTTCCTACCCCACACCACCCCCATGAAAAGTTTCCGAACTGATAGAACCCAGCCAAGGGGTGGGGTAGACTGGGTGCCTGGAGTATTTACCATTTCTGGCTTGGCTGTCTACCTCCCAGACCAGACACAGAGGCCCTGTAGCCTTTGAGGTTTTCGCTGCTCCTTTAGCTAGTATCTATAGTTCACAGCCTCACCTGGAGGCTTCCTACCAAGAATGAGTTCCTTCAGTCCAGCACAAGGATAAAGGATTGAGAAGACTGAGAAGAAGATAGTTTTTTCAGATGGAGAAGGGGTAAGTCTTGATAGCACCACACAGCCCACTGTCTTCACTGTAGCACCTTCCTGGAGGAGAGGAGCAGTGCTTCCCCAAGGGTGCTGTGCCTTACCCCAGGCTCAGATCATGCCAGGAAGCAGGAAGGGGGCTGTAGAGGAGAGCCCAGGGCAGTGGTTTGAGAGTGCAACTTTTCAGGGCTCAGAACTCAGAAGACAGCTTTCTGAGAGATAGGGTCTGGGCTACTCCTTTGAAACCTACACCCACTCACACCCACCCACATACACCCAGGCTCTGAAGACCAGCGTGTGTGGGGGGACCCTTTTTCATTCTGTCCTATTTGAAAACTGGTTGTTTCCTTAGTAAAATTTATAGTTATGAAACATTTAAAAAAAAGAAATAACAAGATGCCAAGTAATCTCAATTTCTTCATCTTCCCCACCTGTATACTTGTGTATTTTTCTTACTGACTGAATTTTAAGGAACATAAACTCATGAAATATCAGGAATAATATCTCTCTAAAGTTTTTGTAAATGTGGTCTGATTGCTTAATTCTTTGTTTTAATGTGATGCCAAATACTTATATTCAATTTCAGAAACAATTTAGCCCCTGATCTACAATTAGCAGCATTCCTTTGTATGTGGATTGTGTGTGTGTGTGTGTGTATGTTCAAAGGGAGGTGACAGGTTATTGGATGCACTGTCATTTAAAATTCGTTTTGAGAATTTCACACATGAATATGGTATTTGCATCACTCCACCACTCAGACAACCTCTCCAGCTTCACCCAGAGCCTCCCCCAACTCCCTCTCAATTTCTTGACTTTTGCTTTGATTATTACTGTTACATATATATCTAAATTCATAAATAAGTATATGTATATAATACACTGAATCCATTTAGTAGTGCTTATGGGTACATGTATTTAAGACTGACCATTTGGGATTAGATAACCTCTTGAGGAGCTAGACCGTGTAGAAAACTACTTCTCTGTCCTTCAGCATCTGTAGCTACTCATCTAGAGGCAGGACCCTGTGTCACTTTGCCCCTCTACGCTGGCATGTCAATGGACGTTGTCACTGTGAAAGCCTTGTTAGTCCACCAAATTGTGGAGATTTAATGGGGGCAGCTACCTTATCATATTTAGAATCTCTTATCTAGGATCAAGATTCCTGTTCCTCTGGCTTTTACCATCATCTCTCCCTCCCCTTTTTAGTGATGTTCCCTTAGTTTTAGGTAGAGTCACTCTTTAACATAATTTTGGCCAGTATCAACTGGGATGAGAATTCTGAAAGCTGCAAAGCCACATCTCCACCTGAGACTACATGAAAGAACATCTGTGCCTCTGACATCTTTATTGAGCGCTCCCTTGTGAGAGACTGTGCTGAATACTCAAGAGTCAATGGACTTAAACTAATCATTGAAGTTACTATATCGTTTGAAGGAAACTCCAGCAGAATATCAATCAGCAAATTTCTACTCCTTCCTAAAAGGGGAAACCTCACAGTCTCCACTAATAACACACAGCCACCTAGCCCCAATGGACTAAGAATGAAAACTTCCAATGTTAACAAAAATTGGCTGCAATACTCTGTCCTGTAAAATTATTGAACCAGTATTTCAAATAAATCTACTCAAAGGCCATGTCAAATCCAGTGGTTAGCATTGTCTCATTATTCTATAACATATTTCATTGTTTCTATAATTGACTCTTAGTCACTCTAGTTTAGTAGCTGTGAATAACATCAAATAAAAAACAACATAACAATGTAAAATACATAAGATATACTTTCACTTAAATTTTTTTAACTACTTAAACAATAACATGTCAGCAACAACTAAAGAAAAAATCTTTCAAAAATTATTTTTTAGTGTGGCTGAAGACTGTGCTGCTCTTCCAGAGTATCTATGCTCCATTCCCAGAACCCATATTGATCAGCTCACACATGCCTATGACTGCAGCTCAATAGGAATCCTCTGCCATTGGCCCCACCATATACCTCACGCAGATACACACACAAACACTCACAAAGAAAATTAAATTCAAATCTCTTTAAAAATACCCTCTCCATGAAAGCATTGACAAAATGGAAAAGAATTGTCAGAATTGATTTTTTTCGCAACTCTGAAAATTAAACAATGCTTGAAATAAATCACACACCATTGGTTTAAGAAAAATTGTTTAATTTTGGCATCAAGACAAAATCAAGCTGTTTACAGTCTCAGCAGTTCCAATCTGCAGAGCTCTGGGTGTGGCAGTATTCATAAAAACTCAGGTCCTGGGTATAGGCCTGGGTGAGATATGCCCCCTACAAGAAAGCATACATACCTGTACCTCAGTTTCTCCATGTGGTTGTTGTATGCATCAGAAGAGCAGGACAGCCCTACAATTCGTTAACTATTTCAAGAGACAGAATGTACTTAATAAATTCTGACTCCCAGGCACAACTTCCTGCACAACCCATACTGAAATAAATGAACTTTGAGTTAAGAGACATGAACAGCTTGTCTCATGACATCTCCCTCCCTAAGGTGTGGTCTGATAGGCTTGATGTAGCCTAATATAGTCTCCAATTCTCACACTGGTGGATAAGATGAAGCTAATAATAATAAGAAATATTAAATTCTATATTAATCCTGAATAATTTTTCTCCCATGTACAGAAACATGGGAAATTACATACAGAAACAAAATTATAAAGCCAAATTCACTTCATGTGAATTACAGAAAACATAAGTAAGAAAGACCATATTCTAAGTTCTTTGAAGCCCAGGTAAGTTTCCTGAGCCTTAGCTCTGGTAAACTAATAAAAGTATCAAACAGTGGCCAAATGTATCAGCTACTAAATATTTGGATTTTTCTCATTATTTAAAACATACTTGTACAGAAGAAATGTTACTAAGATGAGATGAACACAAGGATAAAAATTTAGCCTTCACATGAGTGTTTCCTTTTACTCATTAATTGATGAAAATTATACTGAGTGCCCTAGGCACCTAGCTCTGCAACAGGCATTAGGAAATAAAATCTAGCTAAGACATTGACTGTCTCCTTATGAACACAGCTACCTAGTTGGAGACAGTGAATCCATAAAGCAATGTAAAGAGTATGCTGTGGTTATGCTGCATAGAATGAAGGAAGCCCTTCCATTTTAGTTTTCATATTTCACTGAGAAAGATGGGTACATTAATTTTTATGTTAGTATTTCTCCCTTTCCTAGTATCTCTGAAACCATACCCACTACAATGGGATTATGAATCAAATGGTGGCTTGAGCAGTTTTGTCACTGGCGCCTTTGATCCTTATAATCTATTCATACAAAGTTGAATCATGCAACATCTTTTTTTTTCATGCCCTATATTTTGCCCTTCTGTATTTAGTCTCCTATTCCTACATTTTAAAATGCACTCCTTTCTCATATTTGTCAATGTTGATATATTTTCTCATAATATTCTATTATTTAAGACAATTTTATTAATCAATGTCGTGAAAAATACAAAAGATATGGATTATAAAGAATACTATTATTAGATATAGGAGGAAATGAAGGAAAGATTATGAATTGGATACAACTTTTTCATCTTATTTTTTATTTAAAGTCTATCGGCTGAGCACTTGATGTGAGCCTTTCAGTAGACATGTTTACATTTGAACAGTGAGGATCCAGCTACAAAAATGTCCTATTTTCAGTAAATTTGGAATCATTAAGGGAGATGAATGAAATGTTGGCTCACCCATTTCTTTCTCATAAGAAGAAGGAAATCTAATGAGGTCTTAAAGCCTTTATTAAGCCCTTTAGTTCAAAACTTTTTGAAAAATGTTCTGGGATCTGTTGTCAGACTGTTTGACAGAATAATATAATCATGCTCAGTAATCTACAAACACGCAGTTCTATTAGAAAAAGAGTCAAACTTTTGATTAAGAAAGAAAACTATACTTTCCTTGCTGACAGTTACAGATAGCTAATCAAAATACTAACTTAAGCTTTATTCTGTAAATGTTTTAAACCCATAGAAATAACACGATAAATAGATTTTTTTCTTTTTTTCTATGAAAAATATACTTTCTACTTCATGATAAAACTTTAGAAAATTTATTTTTATTTTATATTTTAAAGTTCATTTTTGTGTAAATATAAGAATGGAACTAATGGCCATTAACTGCCTCTAACATTACATCTAGAGGTAGAATCTCCTAAAATTTCTCCCATCCATGCTGGTGTGTCAACTGATGTTGTAGTTATGCAGGTCTTGTTTAGATAACCATACTGATGAAATTTCATTACACATTCCTTGTCATCTGGCTATTATAAGCTTTCTATTCTCTGTGATTTCCCCAGAGCCTTGGGTATAGGGAATGCATTGTAGATGAATCTCTTGTGCCTGGGCACCCCAAGCCACTTATTCTCTGCCCTTTGACCTGTGGTAGAACTCTGTAAAATCTCCATCTTTTGCAAATGAAGCTTTCTTGATGAGTGGTAAGAGCTACACTTATCTGTGAATATAATGATAAGTATTTAGAATATATTTTGAAATCATATTAGCTTAGAAAAATGAAGATAGGTTCCCCTCTAGGGTCTATGATGTCTCCAGCAACCATTTTTGGCTAGGTTTACAGTACCAAGCATGAAATCCCTTGAATTGAGCAGGCCTTAAGATGACTTAGACAGCTGTTGATTAGTCCTAAGATAAATCTCCACTATTGTATCAATGAACTATATTACCAGGCAAGTCATTTTGTGATTCATAGGTTTTATAGCTGGGTAGGCCCATTCATTGTCTTTCTCCTTTGACAGCGTGCACAGGAACTTCTGATAGTATGAAAACTGATATTCAGGGATTTTTTTTTTTTTTAGTTTATTTCCAGCACTATTCCTCTAAGTCTTATTTTGAAGTGTGTGGTATCCTCAGAAATAAGTCTTTATTCAAGTTCTGAGAGACAACAAATGTTCATGACTATTACTAATATTGTTTTGAGAGTCTTTGTACTCCCCTGACGAACAACTGGAAAGGGAGTGCTCCCATGCCTGGCACTAAGGTTTCTTGGGCTTTGTAGATAGTTTACAGTTCTTGAGGGGAATTTTATCACCCATATGGTTTAATTCCATTTACATTATATAATATGTATGCATGTATTTTTAAATAAACTTGTAAACTAATGTTTCCCTGTGGCTTTTTCAAACAACCTTAAGGTTATTTCTCTCTCCTTCCTCTCTCCCAATGTAAGTCCCTAATTATGTGGTTATTAAATAAATTTAAAAAAAACAGTTGTTTTGAATGTTAGCTTAAAGAACATATGTGAACTATGAAGAACTATGACATAGCATAGAAACTGAAAAGTAGCAGATATGTGAATTATAATAAAAGAAGATGTAGCAGTGCTGTAGTGAACTGAGCCTATACACTATTGCTTTTTAATCTTATTCAGAATTACTGTTTTAATCTGCTACAAGCATGAAAAGAGGGAAACATAGTCACTTATTCAAAATTTAAGCCCTCAGCCAAGTACTTCTAACCTGTAGCCCATGAACTGCCTATGTCCATAAGCAGCTAAAGGTAGCTGTGAATGAGGCAAGTGCAACATTGTAAACATAAAACATTAGGAGACTTGTGTGTGTGTGTGTGTGTGTGTGTGTGTGTGTGTGTGTGTGTGTTGGCTGTGAATGAGGCAAGTGCAACATTGTAAACATAAAACATTAGGAGACGTGTGTGTGTGTGTGTGTGTGTGTGTGTGTGTGTGTGTGTAGTTTTCAAGTATGAACTTTTTAAAGGACAATGCTGTGTCACAATGTTAAAAGGTAGGATATGCCTATAAGTCCTAAATTCTGTATAAAAGAAGAAAATACCTTTTCTAAGAATGCTGTTTTCTCATAAGGAGGTAATCAAGTGAGAGCTTACCAATTACCGACTCAAAACAGATTAAAATGGATAGTATTTTTAAGAGTAAAATTGGAGTTCACATAAAGCAAAATTTCAAATGTAATACAAGAATTAGGAAAGAATTCTTAATCTGGAACTTAGAGAATGAATGAAACCAAAGTATGTTAGGCAGTGATGATTCAAGCTAGCTTTTCGTAAGTGTATGTTGCAAGTGTTTGCTCAACCCATAGACAGTAATTCTTTGGGAATAAAAAAATGGTCACATTTTCAAGTTCTCAGTCTTGTTTTATAAAGTTTATTGACCCCTCTTTCAGACATTCTTGGTTTCTTGGTTTTTGACTATGAAAAGGAAAAGTAAATGAGTGTTCAATTTATTTACCATGATGCACTCTAATGAATACAGACACTGTTCATTAAAATTATTTTCCAAAAATAAATATTTATTTTACATCATTAACATATTATTGCTTAAATCTATGTTTTTTAAAAATTATCATTAACAAGTATTTTCATTTTTACTGACTCACAATTGGTACTCGTTTCAGCCCTGAATAACCTCTTCAAGCAGACTCTGAACTCCTTTTCTAAAATACAAACACTAATATTGAACTGTATCTTCCTTATTTATCCCTCCTTATGGATACATGTTCTAGGCCTTCCTTTTGATGATTCAAGATCTCAAATTAGCTACCTATTTAAAAAAAAAAAAAACAGCTGTGATTTCTATTAGAAGCAATATGGCAAAACTATAATGTGGCTAACAGGAAAGCTCATTTATTTCTTTGAAAAAGCTGGGAATATAAATTTAATTTGTATTATGAAGGAATTCATGCATCCATGCTGATATTTTAAATTCTAATCAGGTACACAGGGTTTTGTTGCATAATCTCTTCTTTCTTGTATCTGTAACTTTTTTCCTCTGTACTGAGAATCTTCTCAAAGACTTAAGGGACAATAGAACATCTCTTACTAACTAATTTGCATGATAGAACATTGCAAATACAGCAGTCTCAAGTTAACCATTTAGCATTTATCAATATAAATTTAGTTAATAAAATTCACTTTTAAATATATTCTTCCCATTATCCCTATACATTTTAGAGTAGCACTCCATCTCTATTTTATTTGTATATTTGCTTTTGATTTAATGATTAACACCTATCTTTGTGAACACCCATCTTTATGAAGATTTTATTCATATAAATACCATTATCCAATAAATATGTGACATTCTTGCATGATGACGCCAATTTTTATTAATTTTGTAAGTTAAAAGCTATTTTGTGGTCTGTGAACTCAAAAGCCCTTGAGTTATAGTTTTTATTCTAGAGTATATAGAATATATTAATTCAATTTGTGCTGGATAAAGTAATTACCCTATTTTGATATTAATATCACTTGTCTTTTTGGGCAACCTAGATTTCTCAAAGTTCAAAATCAATAATTGTATTAGAATATATCGAAATGTCAGCTCTTCTGGTTAAATAATCTCATCTACACGATGTCTTATTCAACCTGTACTTCAGTTTTCGTGATTTCAGAAAGTTTTAAATCACATTACTATCTGAAGATTTTTTGTTTTGTTTTTCTTTGAGATCAGCTCTCCTGTACCTCTAGTTGATCTGAAACTATTTATACAAGGCTGGCCTTGATCTGGACCACTGGAATTAAAGGCATGCACCCTCACCTCCTGTACAGAGATCTGCTTACCTCTTCCTCCCAAATCCCTGGATTAATGGAGTGGGCCCCCAGCCTGTCCCTGTTTGTGTGCTTTTGATATATCTCAAGTCCTTGTGATTCTGTTTATAGGATGAGTGGTAAAATGAGGTAAAAGCTTTTCCCCTAACTCACAGTCTCCATTCTGGTGAGGTTCAGAGCTCTGTCAAGAGTCTGTTGCAGTGTCTGGTTTGATCTGCGTTAAATATTTAGTTACAAACCCAACAATTACTATGAATTCTACTCAGGAATCATTTTTCTTTGGTTTATTTATATGCTGAGAACTTAGCATCATCCTTAATGAAGACAGAATTAAAATTTAGTCTCAAGTATATATGGGATGAGCTTTTACCTAAAGCTTCCAAAATCCAAAATATCTTGGAGTAATAAGATTTTATCTAATCCCTGTCAGAATGACTAAGATCAAGAAAACAACTGGCAGCAAAAAGCTAGGGAATGAGATTGCTGTAATAACAAATTTGACAGATATATCCAGAAAGAAGCAGTTTTTTCTATATGTTTCATGTACAGTGTATGAAGCTAGGGACTCATGAAATATGTGATTTGGGAAACTCATGGAAAATTGTCGGGACTGCCTGAGTGCAGCCACACCCTGGCCTATGAGTTCCGGAGCACTTCCACAGCCTGACCTAGAGTCGGCCCACATGTCCGATCACTTTTGATTCTTGCCAAGATGGTGCCTGGCACAGGTCAAGGGGGAGGGATGGGGAAACTCATCCTGGACACAGGATTGGCTCCACCTGGCCCTGCCTCATTCCTGGCGTACAGAGGGAGTGGCCCCTCAGCCCATAGGTCCGCAACACCAGAAGCAACTGTCACTCAAAGCTCAAACTTCCCGGGTGAGACTTTGCCTTTAAATACCTGTGCCTGCTGCAATAAAGAGTGTTTCTGCTCTGACTCAGCACCCAGCTCTGTTGTTCCTTTTGAGCCGTGCACTCACCATCCCGCTCAGCCCCAAGGGGAGAAACGGATTATAGGCTAGCTCTGAGGATCTCTCTTTTTCCCTCCCTGCGTGTCTGAACCCGACAGAAAATAAAACCCCAATATTGGTATATTTTCTAAAACTATACAGAAATTAATCATGAGAAGGAAAAAATTTGTTTTTGGATATTTATCTTAAAATAATTAGCAGGGTGCTATATATATATATATAAAAAAATATGTATAAACTCACAGCTTATTGAAGTGATTAGCTCATTCTAAAACATTCAAAAATTTAATGGGAGCTGGAGATGGCTCCCATCAAGTTCGGTGATCTGAATATGATCCTAGGAATCAGTGGTAGAAGGAAAGACCCGATTCTTCAAAGTTGTACACTCACCTCCACGCATATGCTCCCCCAATTATAATAAATAATTTTTAAATTTCAAGAAGATTGACATTGATGCATATTGCCATCAATATATCTACATAATTGTAACTATTACTGAACAATAGTAGCAGAAATAAAGTGAACCTCAGAACCTCTCTTTATTTTAGGAGCTAGGTTAAAGCTTTTGGAAGCTGAAAAATATGGAATGGTGCAAGGATGCCACTAAATTTTTATTTCAAGTGTTATTTAAATAAAATATATACAGGAAATATTTATAGAGTACTTTCATATGAGAACTTACATTTCTCTTTATTTTTCTCTACATAGAGACTTTGTGTTCCATTGTCCTCTATTTTTATTTTCTAGTCTTTAGCTTACAAAGATGAAAATCTTCAAATTGTAATAGTTTCAGTAGTTTTTTGAGCTAAATAGCAATCAGTTCTTTTACAAAAGTTGCTGGATTTTTGTGAACTTCATACAATATATTTTATTTTATTTTTTGTAAAGGAAGAGGGTAACCTCTTTGTCTACTTTATTTTTAGGGAAGATAACTGTAGCCTTAAAATTACTAATTGCTCTGAAAAGAGTGAGCCTATGGAGAGCAAGCCAGCCATGGACAAGATAAGGTCCACCCTGGGCAGAGGGGTGGAGCAGCCACCATATGGAGAGTGCGCTTATGGATAATTAGCTGCAGTGGCACTGGGTCGCATCCCCAGGGTCCAGAGCTGGGACCAGGAGGCAAAAGGCTGAGCCTAAAAGCTGGTGGAAACTGTGGTAGAGTGGGAGCGAGCCAGCCTGCATGGACACAGTATGAGGCACGGAGACCATGAGCATGGCATGAGAAAGCTGATGGACACTATGGGCAGAACAAGAATGGTGCATAGATTATGGAAAGCCATTTCTTGTAAGTCACCGCCCCCAAAGGTCATATAAACTATGAAAAACCCAAAATAAAAATGTGTTATGCTGGTTTTGTTGATCTGGTCAGGACCACAAGACCCTGAGTGAGTGAAGGCGAGTCTCCCAGAGAGCAGGAAAGGGAAAATTTAGTGCAACAATAATATTGCACTGTTTCCCACCATCAGAGGAAACACTGCTATGTTACCCATTCTATCATGCTGAAGTGTGGGAACAGCTGAGCATTTCTAAATTCCGAGACATTTCCATGACAGCCTCATTCTGGAATCCCACAGATTCCTTTGCTTTCTGTTTTTTTTTTTTTTTTTTTTTTTTTTTTTTTTCAGGCATTATCCTATTGTGTTGGAATTACAATTGCAATGTAGATTTTCCTATTAGCAAATAAAGAACCCACTGAAATTTATTCATCTCCAAGCTCTGTCTCTTCAGTTTTCTCTTTGTCTTCCTCACTCTTCTATTTGTCCCTATCTTTCTTTTTGTTTTACTGACTTTACTCTTTGCATTTTGAAATGAATAGATCACTAAAGACATCACTTCCATCCTCCACCCCACTACCTCCACTACACACACACACACACACACACACACACACACACACACACGCCTCTGCATCTGCTACTGATCTACTGAGCAGCTTCTTCCGAAAACACAGAGAGAAGCAGCGTTCAGTTTGCATGAAATCTGGAAGACTGGCCAAAACTGGGAGTAGTAAGTGTCATCACAACTCTGAAGGAAGAAATTAATTCCAGCATGCAATTTTGATTTTCATAAGATATAAAAGTAAGAGCACACACCTACAAATCTTAATCTAATTGAAAAAATATGAGAATGTCTATGCACGTGTAAAAGGTCTAAATAAGTTTGTTACAATATATGGAAGATGAGATAAATAATACATAAATAATCTTCAATTTCTAACGTCATAGTTAAGAAACAAAGTATATGTCTAGTCAAGGTTTATTTAAGAGAATTTGGTTGTTGCTCAAGCTTTAACCACATATTACAATATTGATTAAAAGTACCAGATTGGTGTAACTAACTTTATTGGATATTTAATACCATACTTGGAAGACTATACTAATGTGGTCAGAGGAACATAGAGGGACAATTTCATTTTCTTGCTCCATGCCCTATAAGATCAAGTAAGTCCCAGGAGAATATGGAATGTCTCTTAAAATGTCCTTTAATTTTCAGGAAGGCTATGGAGACACAAAGAGATGGACTCAAACCAGTATTCAATCTACAAAAATGAGGGTCAACACAGAGTTAAAGATTCCTCAGTGCTTCCAAGTGAATCCATGGTCAAGAAGAACCTTCAACTTACGCTCACATAGGTGGGACTGGTAAAAGAAAGGCGAGGCTCCTCCAAAGTCCATGTGACCACTGAGGACCAGATCCACAACTGAGCTTAAGAATAAAAATTTTAAAAATAATTTGGTTCAACTGTCACTTTTAAACACCCAACAGGAAAATATAACCAAAGAATAAAATGATTGATATGCTACTGTAAGTGTCCAAGGGATTATACTTCCCAAGCATTAGGTTCAAGTTCATATAACAAGTTATTTAGGCAACAATTTTTCACTAATCATTTTGTTCTTAATAAGAAAATACTGCTCAGATGTAAAATTTTAAATGTAGGCCTAATTCAATACTGTGTGCCTGCAGTCAAAAGAGACAAATTCACAATTGTTCTTATCTAAATATTAAATGACAGATAAATTTCTTTCTCTCCTTGTATAGAGAGCATTAGGGAGGGGGCATACTGTTAGTCTAGTCACTAAAACAGCTATCAAAGTTCCTGAAAGCAAATTCTGAATTCATCACTCTCATGTCCACCTTTGATGACCAAAAAAAAAAAAAAAAGAGGGGTAACCCAATAGATGGATGATCATGCAATATATTTTAATCAAATTTAAACCTTTTTGCCTTCTGCATCACACTCCCCTGTTTACCCTATAGTTTTGTGTAGAAGTAAATAAAATATTTGAAAATCTTTCAGAGAAATTTTAGAAAAATACTCTAGCTAATTTCATACAACAAACTAGCAATGATAAGTCAAAATATTCTATGGGACAGGATACGTTTAGTCACCTCCAGATATAATTGTACATGTACATACATGACAGTTGAGGCAACTTTATTGTGTATAAGAAAATATATGGAAAATTGCTATAGTAAAAATAATAAAATAAAAATTTTATAAATAAAGTGATGGGATAAAAGGTACAGAGAACTCTATATCTACTTTAAAAAGACAGGCTGTGACTGGCAATGTAGTATCAGTAGTACAAAATTAACATAAACAAGACTAAATGACAGAAAGCGTATTTAAATGGAAGCTTAGATTGCAGAAGGAGGCAACCTGGTCTCGTTGAATGTTTAGATGTTCGGAAAGCTGGCCAAAACAAAATTTCAGAACATTTAAAATAAAGGATGCAAGCTTGCATTTACAAATGACTTTTGCATTTCTAAAAATTAGAATCAGTGGAAAGCTATTTTGAAATTGTGAAATCATCTCA
This sequence comes from Nannospalax galili, assembly GCF_000622305.1. Taxonomy (NCBI): domain Eukaryota; kingdom Metazoa; phylum Chordata; class Mammalia; order Rodentia; family Spalacidae; genus Nannospalax; species Nannospalax galili. Next base: position 5,576,281 of record NW_008360303.1, read on the forward strand.
TATCTGTGTTCTTATGACGCAGGAAATAAAATATAATAAATATTGCCATACCAATATAAGCAATATAGTACTTTATTCTACCACATGTTTCAACCTATGCTGATTTTGGATGATGATTAGATATAATTTAAAGTAAGAAACTAATTTAGACTACAAATTAAAAGTATAGAAGTAGTAAATTATAGTACATTTTAAAAATGAACTGTTATAATTTGATTTTTAAAATATTAATTTTTAAGTTATTTGAATATTCTAAATACTAACCCTCTGTCAGGAGCATTGCTGGTAAAGATTTTTTTTCCTTGCTTAGGATGCCCTTCACTTGAATGATGGTATCATTTCTATATAGAAGCTTTACAATTTCATGTGGTCTCATTTGTCACATTTGTGCCATTTTTTCTTCTTAACACTTGCACTATCAAGGGAATGTCTAGAAACACTTTACCTGTGCCTATAAGTTCCAATATATTCCTACTTTCTCCTCTGTGAGGTTCAGGTTATCGTGCCTTATTTTGAGATCATTGATCCATTTGGAATTTATTTCTGTAGCTATACAGTTTGAACATTTGTTGAGGATGCTATATTTCCTCCAATCTGCATTTTTACCCCTTTTGTAAAAAATGAGATGAGTGCAAGTACATAGACTCTAATCTATATCCTTAGTGCTATTTCATTGGTCAGTGTGTCTGTGTTTATGCCAGTATCATACCGCTTTTATTACTACAACTCAATAGTATAATAGTATAATTTGAAATCAGGGATGTAATTTCTCCAGCATTTCCTTTATTGCTCAGGTTTATTTTGGCTATTCAGGTTTTTTTTTTTTTTTTT
>NW_008360303.1:5577240-5578422 GCF_000622305.1 Nannospalax galili
ACATTCTTCTGAGCTGGGTACATCTCTTTCAAAATTGGCTGTACAGTTTTAGGTTGACAGATGAATTATTATGCTTGTACAATCTTTTGCTCATTATAAACTCTATAAGACATAAAATTAAATGAGGTTTTAACGTTTAAAAAAGATCTCCATTTCGTTATTAAAATATACAGTTTCATCCAGAAAAATTCATTTTAAGGCAATTAACATTGAGACATTTTCACATGCATTTCTAATCTCTCTATATATGACTATTACTGGTCACAGTCGCTTACTATCTGAGTTCCTTGGCATGTGAGTATGAACATAAACTCAGATAGACAGCCTTCCTCTCCCACTAGAGACTCCATACTCTGTCATCCCTGTCACTGTCCACTGTGTTGTCAGCACCCTCATCCATTCCCCCCTGTCTGCCCTTCTGGTAAATCTAGTCAGCCAGAGGTCCCTGTTCCAGGAGGATCAGCTGTTCCTCATCTACGGCAATCCATTGTCAGTATTCCTTTTGATAGAATTGGGGTCTGCTGTTCATTTTTCCAGTAGTGCGTTGGGTTAGTATCTGGAAGAGCCTTTATCCATCCTGGCCAACAGCTCAACTGAAGGTGTCGCCTGTCTGACTTTGCTGTTTGTCAAGTAACTTTTAGTTATATATATATGTATGCTCTTAAGAAATTATATTGGCCCCTTTAATCTTTGGTTATACTTGCCTTTTGGGTGTTTAAGGACATACCATTGAACCAGATAAAGTGAGGATGTTTTTACTCCTGAGGTCGTTTGAGGATATGTTCCTCAGGGGTCCCATGGGCTTGGGAGGAGCCCCTGGCTCCTTTCTTTTACCAGTTCCATCTATGTGAAGATAAGTCGATGGTCCTGCTTGACCATTGTTGGCTTCTCTTGGAAGCATGGAGGAAATGATTCCTCCGTGTTGACCCTCCTCTTTATAGACTGGACACTTTTTCAAGTCCATCTGGTGGGGTCACTTTGGCCTCCTTGATCAAGAGGTCAGATGACCCACCACCATTACAGGACATTTTGTGAGATGCTCATGGTCCCTGGCAACTAATCAACCTAGGAGGGAAGGGAGCAAAAACTGTCCTTTTTATCCCTCTGACCCAATTAGTATAGATCTCAAGGTATGTCTGTTAAACATCCAAGAAGGTTAGTTCCACCATTCTGGCATTTTTA
>NW_008360303.1:5583298-5588584 GCF_000622305.1 Nannospalax galili
GGAACTTGGGTGTTGGACTGACCTGAGACCCTGGCAGTGGCCGTGCCACACAGGGATGCAAAGGCAGATGGGGTGGGAAGAAGCCCCAAGATTTCCCAGGGAGTGGATTGAGTAGCTGGGTTGTACTGGATGCAAAGGATCAGGGAGAGCAAAGGTAAGCCTCGGAGCCCCAGAAAGAGGCTGTCAGCCCCAGCAAGAGGCTGGCAGTTGTTGCAGGTCCAGGGACGCAGAGAGAGGTGAGGGCGGGGCCAGGACAAGAAGCGGTGCTCCTGGGGCCCAAGAAAGGCACAAAGTTTGTCTGGGTGAGAAGGATCAGGAAGCAGTATTGGTTCCCCAGGTGACTGGGGCCCGAAGACTAGGAATGGCGCAGGTCCCAAACTGGGAGTAGCGAACAGCAGCGGAGAAGGAAGGGTGAATGTGGCTTGCGGACTCAAGGCGCCGAGGGCTGCGCTATAGACTTACTCCAAGAGGCCTGAGGATAGGAGTGCCTCAGGATATATATATTATAAATGTTTTTTTTTTTTTTTTTTTTTTTTTTTTTTTTTTATGTGTGTCTGTATGTGTGTGTTTCCATATGAAATTTAAGATCATTTTTTCAATTTCTGTGAACAATTAAACTGGAATTTTAATGGGGATTTTGTTGATCTGTAGATTGCTTTTGGTAGGATTGCTATATTCACAATATTAGTCTTCCAGTACTTGAGCATGAAAGACAGTTCCACGTTCTGATATGTTCTTAAATTTTTTCATTATCTTCAACTTTTCATTATACAGGTCTTTCACTTTCTTGGCTACATTTATTCTATGATCCTTTATAGTTTTTGAGACAATGGTGAATGGAATTGTTTCCCTGGTTTCTTTCTCAGTATTTTTGTTGTTGGTGTATAGGAAGGCTACTGATTTTTGTGTCATTTTTGTATTCTGTTACTTTGCTTAATGTGTTTATCAGCATGAGTAGTTTTTGACTGCAGTCTTGAGAGACTTTTATGTATGTATAGTATCGTATCATTTGCGAATAACAGTTCTCTGACCTCTTCCTTTCCAATTTGTTTCTGGTTTATCTCCTTCACTGCTCATTGTTTTAGCTAAAACTTCATTCAGTATATTTAACAGGAATGGAGAGAGTGGACATTCTTCTGTTTCTGATTTTATTGGAAATGCTTTGAGGTATAACGGTTCTACTGTAGATATGCCACTCATGGCTGGGAATTTCTCAGACATTACTTTATCATGAAGGGATGTTGGATTTTTATTTAAGGCTTTTCTGCATCTAATGATGTGATTATGTGGATTTTGTTCTTGAGTCTATTTAGGTAGTGGATTGCATTTATGTGTTTATGTATGTCAAGCCATCCCTGCATCTCTGGGATGAAGCCAACATGATCACAATGAATGATTTTTCTGTGCACTTGAATTCAGAATATACTTTGCAATTATTTTATTGGAAATAAAAAATAAACTATTGGGGCAAGGAAGTAAGAAGAAAATTCTCAAAAGGTGAAACACAAATGGCTGAGCAACATTTTTTAAAATGTTCAACATTTTTAGCCATCAGAAAATGAAAATTAAAACTTCTTTAAAATTTCGTATTTCTTTCGTCAGAAGGGCCAAGGTCCAACCACAAAACAAAATCACAACAACAACAATAAAAAGACAACACAGACGGGGCCAGGGATGGCAGATGTGGCTGCAGAAGTGGTGGAGGCCAGCTTGGTGGGGCAGTGTAAGGAGTTGCTGGGCCTCAAAGCCAAGAGCCTCCTTGTGGTCCATTTCTGTGCACCATGGGCTTCACAGTGCATACAGATGGATGATGTCATGTCATAGCCAAAGAACACAGTAACTTTCATTTGTGGATTTGGAAGGTGAAGTTGTCCCTGAAGTGTCTGAAGAGTATGAAATCTGTTGTCTCTACCTTTATGTTCTTCAAGAATTCTCAGAAAAATTGACCATACCCCACATACCCCAGAGTTGACAGGAAATGTCTAGTGGCTCTGTCCAACCCAGTGCTAGTGAACATCTTAAAGAAGATCTCAACCTCTGCCTGAAAGATATTAACTCATGCCACCCCTTTTATGCTATTCATGAAGCGAAAACCTCAAGAACCATGCTGTAGTTTCAGCAAACTGATGGTAGAAATTCTTCACAAACATAATATTCAGTTTAGCAGCTTTGACATCTTCTCAGATGAGGAAGTTCCACAGGGGTTCAAAACCTACTCCAACTAGCCCACATTCCCTCAGCTCTAGGTTTCTAGAGAGCTCACTGGAGTACTTGGCATTGGAGCTTGAAGCATCAGAAGAACTGGATACAATTTGTCCCAAAGCTCCCAAATTAGAGGAGAGTCTCAAAGTGCTGATCAACCGAGCTTCAGTGATGTTTTCTATGAAAGGAAGCAAACAGGAAGCAAAATGTGGATTCAGCAAAAAATTCTGGAAATACTGAATAGTACTGTTGTGGACTACAAAACCTTTGACATCCTGGAAGATTAAGAAGGGTGACAGGGATTAAAAGCTTTCTAAAACTGGCCAGCCTACTTTCAGCTGGCTGTGGAAGGAGAGCTTGTTGGAGGACTGGTTATTGTGAAGGAGCTGAAAGAAAACGGTGAATTTCTGCCTATGCTGAGAAGAAAAAAATCAGTGTTAGAATGTGGTATGGAGTTCAGGGTGATTATTCCAGAGGAGAAGCTGATTGTCCTGAGAAGCAGACTAGGAGTGGAAGGGCTTCCTGCCTAGTTGTGCTAAATAAATATGTGTTACATTTTCCCACCATAAATAGGATGAAATAAACATCTTCACATTCAAACAAACAAACAAAAACAACTACAAAAAGACAAAGCAAAACAAAACAAAAAACTGGTGCAGTAACTATGACAATCAGTGAGGATTTCCACCCAAGGCTAGAAAAGCTAGAAATAGTTCTATCACAATACACAGCTATACCATTCATGGGTATACACATAAAGCACTCTGTATCCCACTACAGAGATAACCTGCTTATTCGTGTTCATTGCTGTTCTTTTCAAAATAGTCAAGAAATGAAAACAACCTACATGTCCATCAACAAAAAAGTGAATGATGAAAAATAGTACATTTATGTAATGTAGTATAATTCAGCTCTTAGAAAAACCAAAATTATGGCATTGGTAGGTGAATGGATGAAACTAGAAACAATCATCTCAGAGAAAGCCCAGATCCAGACTAATGAGAATTTTCTCATTCTCTCCCCTCCCCCTTGATACTATCTTTGAATCTTTAAATATGTGTGTTTCCACTGGAAAATCCATATAAGTCTGAAAACTGTTAAGAGTCAGTGGTGGGTGGGGCTTCATTGGGAGTGGAGATAGAAAGTAGCCAGATAAAGGGTATAAGGGGAATAATAAAATAAGAAAGAGTTCTAGAAAGCATAGTACTGTAGAAGTTTCCTTAAATACATACATAAACATATATCAAAAGGTTTAAATGGAGCTACCCTATAACAGGGGGAAAAAGTCCCTACCAGAAACCACCACCGAGTACATAAAATACCTAATGCAAGGAATGGACTCCCTCTAGTGAACTTGTGGAACAGTGCAGTCCCGTAGAACCTCCAGCAATACTGGCTATTGCTATTGATCTCAGTTTACCATCCAGAACTTGAAAATAAGATCTAATCCTGAAAAAAACTACATAAGTGAGTTATAGAATCTGGAGAAATCAAGCTGGTACTAACTTGGTAGATTCATCTCTACTGACTAGCTTTCATAGTACTGGAATGTGCTTTGGATGCTACTAGAAGAGAAAAGTTATCATACTTATCCCTTTGGGAACACTGAGAGCTACAATAATGACTTACTTGGCAAGCTATGCTCACTAGCATAATAGTGGCAAAAATGTAGAAATAACCAACCACTTTCTGACTTGACTTAAGACTTGGTTGAGCCCATACCTGCCACTTTTATTGGGACCAAGAACCTGTGGCTAGATAGTTCACAGACCACAGGGGAGACCCTATTACTATTATTATGTTAAATGAACATAGTATTAAACTGACTCCTAATAACTTTTTGGTATAGTGTGTCTCTCAGCCTTCATCAGATAATCTTCTTGCAGCAGATGGAAATTAAGAAAGAGACCCACAACTGGTAACATACAGAGAATAAAAGACTAGGGACTGTTCAGCCTTAAAGGGGACATCTATATCATATCCATGCCCAAAATGCTCATGGAGCATCACTTGAAGAGGGGTGAAAAGATTGTAAGAGCCAAAAAAGATGAATGATTATAAGGAAACAGTTTTTTCTGGACACAACAGGGAATTGCACTTATGAATCCACAGCAATTGTAAGAGCATCCCCAAGTCCTTGCCGAGTCCAAGCTTAAGAAAAAAGCTAACATGGAAGGGGAGGTAAGTATCAACTGTTGGTAACAGATAGCATCTGGGAGAGTGAAAATTATTTTTATTTAAGGATGTAATGATGGGTTCCCACACCCAAGGATAGACCCACACCCAAGGGTATTTGGGGAATACAAATTGGACTTATAGACCTTTTTAAAATAGAAGACAAGAAAGGGGGTATCAGGGAGGTGTGATCAGAGATGAGATGGAGAAAAGTTCTGAATATGATCAAACTACGTTGTATGAAATTCTCAAAGTATTAGCACATGTAGTATCAGAACAATAAAGGAACAGAATTAGAATATATTGATGACTAGTTACAAAATATTTAAAATAAGCTACTTTCTTTGACTTCTTATTGTCTTGAACTGGGTATTTGTGTAGAAAAAAAGAAATATGCATTGTTTTCTACTTGTTGGGCACTGAACCAGGACTCTTATGCATGTTACACAGGTGCTCTATAACTGAACTGCATACACAGAGCAAGAGCTTTTCTCACTGAGATGTTTCGTATGAGACTGCTTTGCTGCCTCCTGTGTTAAGAAAGCAGATGAGGTGGTTTTGTAAAAGCTGAGAATCTACACTCTACTTTGGATGACCAAAAATATTCTAAGTGTTTTAAAATGTTTCCATTTCATTTATTTTTAATTATTTTTAATCTCATGAACTAAAAAAAAGTTGATTTAAATTTTTTTTAATAACCGCATGATTAGAAGAAGAATTTCACTACAGCTTTAACATATTCAGTAACACATTCCAGAGCAAGAGTGCATCTCTTTCACAAGTGGGTGCAAGTTTCTAGGTTCACAGTTGAGTTAATACAGTTACACAATATTGAACTCAGAATAAGCCCTGTAAGACACAAAATTGAATGAGTTTTTTAACCTTTAGAGGGCCCTTCAGGGTTTTAGC
>NW_008360303.1:5588706-5589483 GCF_000622305.1 Nannospalax galili
GTTACTTTCTGAGCTCCTTGGCATCTGAGCATGGATATAAAGTCATCAGGTAGATTTAACTGGTAATGTTTTTCACCTCTACTATTTAACATAAAGTCCATTTTTATCGTTCTTCCTCAAATATGTCTTTTTTTTAAATTTTGTTTTGTGTGTGTGTGTGTGTGTGTGTGTGTGTGTGTGTGTGTGTTCAGATATAGTTCTTGATTACTGTGTCCCAGTTTGATTATTTTCAAGTTTTTAAAAATGTTATTTGTTTATATAAGTATTTATCTAGGAAAATACACAAAATTGAAAACAAATGTTTACTGGTCAGATTTTTTTTTAAATCATTCACTGTGTATAATCAAAATGATGTCAAATCTAAATTTATTCATTGAGATGATTTCAAACAGAACAAGAAATGATACTATTATATGGAAAATAGTTTTTTAAACTTCCACAATCTATAGGTAAACAACAAAATATCTGATCTTAAGCAGAATGTTATAAGCCCCATAATTTGTCAATTTTCTGCTTTACAAAATTTTTACACTTTTATTGCTTTACATGCTTGCTGTTCCAAAGTGAGTCATAATAAGTGCACGTCTTGTTGAATTGGAATATAAGATGATAAAAATTGAGCAGCCTTAATTTATTTAAATTAGTAATTAATTACTATAAGTTCTTTGTAATATGGGATATATACACATAAGATAAACTAATAATGCATATTTTTAAAGTCCATAGTGACGTCTTGTTTTAAATTTTTTACTTTTTGTTAGTAGGGGCACAAGGCAT
>NW_008360303.1:5589606-5632537 GCF_000622305.1 Nannospalax galili
CACTCTCTTGAAAAATTCTCTATTATGCAATATATTAGTGCTATAAATTGAAAGTTATACAACAGAAATATGTATGTGTATATATATAAATAATTTTTTTATTTTAATTAACTGAAATTTTAGGTCTGTTGATCAATGATTCTCTATTTTATTGTCCCCTCTTATGCTGGTAACCACAATTCCTGTTTAAATCTGGCTATTTTAGATGTCTCAAATAAATGCAAGAATCACATGTTCTCTCTCATAAGTGGATATTAGCTTTAAATCTTTAGATATTTTTGTTACAATGGAGGTTAGAAAACTAGTAAGGGACCATGGAGGAGAGAGCTTAATGGGAAGGAAAATAGAATGCAGTAATATAAAGAAGAAAAATGGAATAATGGAATAGAAGGAGTTAAATGGGGGTGCAGAATGAGAAGGAAGGTACAAGAAGCCAGTAAGGGGTGGGACAAATAACACTAAAAGACTTTTGAAAAAGTCATGTGGAAACCAACTAGTGTAGAGGTTTCCTAAAATATATACGTATGTAATATGAAGAGTCTAAATGGAGTTACCCTATGATGGGAGGTAATTGCCCCTATCAAACATGACTGGTTAGCAAATAAAAAGCCCAATGTGAGGAATCAATGCCGTCTTTTGAAGTTGCAGACCAGGGATCCTGTAGGCCCTCAAATGACATTGGTTCTTGCCTTTGCTTTTGGTTAAGCACCAGAACTTGACAGGAAGATCATATTGCTGAAGAAACTACTTACATAAGTCATAGAATGAACATTGAGGAAGCAAGTTAGTACCAACCTGTGGCTTGATCTTTACTGGCTAGCTTTTATATTGCTGGAAGTTACTGTGTATGTTACCATAGAGAAAAATAATCATAGACCCTACCCAGCTGTGAAGCCTGAGAGGTACAATGATGGCCTAGTGTGATATGCTTACTGGTGCAATACTGGAGAAAATGTTAGGGAATAATCCAACCACCTTCTACTTGGATTACGGCATACTTCACAGGATGTAGTCCATACCTGCCATTGTCTTCAGTGTCAAAATCATGAGACCAGGTAGGACACAGACTTATAGAGGAGAACCCACTACTATTATCTTGCTAAATGGTCATACTATTAAACCAATTCCTTTTGGCTTATTGTTATATTCATAGATTACTGCATCTCTCAGCTCTAACCAGAGAAGCTTCTTCTTACAACAAATGGTAATTAACTCAGATCCACAACTAGTCAGTATACAGAGAATAAGAGATCATGTATTGCTTCACCCAAAATGAGACACCTATTTCGCATCAACCATTCCCAAGGATTAGGGATCATTGTGGAAGAGGGAGCAGAAGATTGTTAGAGCCAGAGGTGGTGGATTTATACAAAAGCTATTTTCCGGACACAATAGGGCACTTGTAAGTCTGAACACACAGTGCTTGTGATAGCATGCAAAAGACCAGTACAAACCCAAGCCAGACAAAATTGCAGCATGGATGGGAGAAGTGGGCAAGAAATCCCAGTCTTGACTGAGGAACTACAGACTGCCAGGAAAGAAAAGGGAGAGCCCGTTTTATTTAAGGGTATGACACCAGGTCAGTTGGCCAAGCACCAGCAGATGAACTTATAGCCCAAAGAATTTGGGAAATACAAACAAAACTTGATAGACCTTTAAAGAAAATAAAATTGGGCTGCAGAGATGACTCAGCTGTTAAGAGCACCAGCTATTCTTGCAGAGGACCTGAGTTTGATTTCCAGCACCCACATGGTAGTTAACAACCATGTGTTCCTTCAGTTCTAGGGAATCTGACTCTCTTTTCTGACCTCCATGGGCATTGTATAACATGGGTACACCTACATGCAAGCAATAACTCATACAACTCATACATGTAAATAAAAAATGAAATAAAAATTATACAATTTTTTTGGTCTTTTTGAGACAGGGTCTCCCTGTAGCTCCAGCTGTCCTGGAACTCACTATGTAGAGCAGGATGGCCTTGAACTCACAGAGATCTGCTGCCTCTGCCTCCTGAGTGCTGGGATTAAAGGCATGCACCAAATACTTTTTAATTTAAAAAGAAAGTAAAATAATAATAGAGGAAATCAAATTGGGGTGAGGGTGGTAAACTATTTGTGGAAAGGGGGAGAGAGTGTCTGAGTATGATCAAAACACATGGTATTAAATTCTCAAAGAATCAATAAAAGAAATGTTAACATTTAGTAGGACTTTAACATTCAACTCAATGTCAGTTTCTTGAACAAACCAAAACTACCTGTACTTTTTTTTTTGTTTGTTAACCTAGACAAATTTTGCTCACTAGAGGAATCATAGAACCTGAGATGAGAACTTTCCACTACTATTTCCTTAAAAATTCAATCTCTAAATGTATACTAAAAATTTAGTCTTCAATCCTCATCAAAAAAACTTATTTTGTAGTTGTCACTCCTCATCAAAAAAACTTATTTTGGGAACAGATGAAAAGTATTATTAGAGACCCCTGACTTGCCAAATGGAGAGAATAAGTGACTAGGTGTAGCAAGTTTCCTCGTGGGTCCAGCCCACGAGGGACTGCAGGGAATGAGGGTTCTGGCTGAGGTGGGGGTGAGCAGTGCAGAGTCAACTCAGAGACACTGGGAATTGGGTGGAAGCAGGCACTAGGCAAGGTGCTGCAGACTCATTTATTGCTGGGAAGGGTAGGCCTTATATATCTCTCCCCCTGCCCCCAGTGTCCCATAAGCTGGTGTGACACTCCCTGATAGATTCCCCTCATCCAGGCCACTCACATCATCAGTCTCTAGGTCTGGGGCAGATTATACATTGGCTCTTTTTTGGAAGTGAGGGCTGTGCTTTCAAGGCTGAAGCTGTGATCCCTAGTGCATCCTGTGCTTAGGTCTGGCACTTCACATCCTACATATCCATCCTTTTTTATTATAGAAAGGTCAGTGGGAGCTGAGGTTCTTTGCCTTGACATAGTTGACCCCACCTTAGCGGGCACCCAGCTTGATGGACTGTGCCTGTCTTAGGTTGTCCTGACCATCATGATCTTACCCATCATTGACTGCCAACCCTAGAAGGGTGTGACCTCTGGTATGACCATGTGAGGGAGGAGGAGGGCAAGAAGTTACACAACCATTTCTCAGATATCAGCAAGCCAGACCTGCCAGACCTTGGGGGGGGGTGGTCGAAGTCTGGATCTTTGAGCATTTTGAGAACCTGATACACCGAGAAATTTCCTTGGTTTTGTCTGTGGAAGTGTAGAACAAGCCATTTTATGAGCAAGAAAATAATTAAGACTATGATACCCAAGAGTAAATAGTCACGATCCATGAAGGGTCAAACAAAGCTTTTAAATTCAACAAAAGTCTCTTGAGGAACCCAGACTTTATATCTAATATCTGAGCCCTTGTATAATTTAAGGAGATTATCTGGTCAGTGAGCAAGGTGGAGTAGTTGAGAAACTTTTGGGTCCAGTGGCCATGGATGTACTGTGAGATTTCCATCCTTGTCCTAGCAAGGTTATCTACTTTGTAACGTGTGAGACACAGGGCTTTGAACCATGGGTCACAGGCCATTAGCATCATCTATTTGATGATCGCCATCTCTTCCCCGAGGAGGTCTACCTGTTGTTGGATGACAGAAATGGCCTGGAAGAGGTGTTGATTAATAAGAGATTGAGTGTATAAGGCCACAGGGGTTTTGGATATGACCTCATTGAGTGTTTCCACAGAAGTGGAATATTGAGTGATAGCAACAACAGCAGTTGCAGCAGCCTCTAAGGAAAAGATAATGGCAGTGACAATCACCACAGCAATACAAAAATCTCTCTTGATCCAGGGGAAGGGTTGGAGAGCCATCTGTTCCATGAGGGCGATAACATGGAAAAGAGTGGCATTAGGAATGGGAACCCAGAGTGCCATGGGTTTGTGCACAAACAGAACAAGAGAGGCAGGGAAAATCCAGCATGCTGAGAGAGTGCAGTTAACGAGGGAGCAGTAATGGTATCCTCCAGGTCTTTCAAGAAATTATCAAGGAGCAGAGCAAAAGGTGGTTGAACACAAACAGGCAAGGAGATCAAATGGGAGATGTTAACAGAGACTTCATTAGGTGTCCAAGTTGGGTCTGAGACACCCGAGAAACCCATCTGGGTTATCGCCTGTATATGTACCATTAAAGATGGCTCCACCTATTACAAAGAAGAAAAGACACAAATCCAGGCAAGCCGCCTGTCCGCAGAGTTCCCAGGGCCCCCAACACTGTCTTTATGCCTGGGGTCAGGGTAGACATAGGAGTAAGGTTTTGTAGAGACAAGGTGTTTCCAGGCTGCCAGGGAGGAAGCCTGCAGGCATCCATCATAATTTGTAGTAAAGAGGAGTGTACTCCCAGGACTGAGCGGGAGGCAGTGTTCCCATGGAATAGGAAAGCTCAATGTGGTGGGAAGTTTATGGGTGGGAGGGCACCGGGTCCATGGAGGATGCCTGACCCTTAGGGGTGGAGGGGTGGTGGCCCTAGGGCCAGGAAGGACACTGTAGTCTCAGAAGTGTCTTTTATTAAGGGAGACCAGATTTTGAGGCCCCTAAGGAGCCCTGGCTCTTGTTTCCATGAAAGTTGCCTTTTGTGATATTAAAGAGGGAGTGATATTAGGGGAGGAGGGGTTAAGGACTGGACTGAAGCAGAGTGATCCTGCAAGGGACCATGTGCCATTTATGGGAACAGATGCATGAATCAATTCCATGGTGGGGAGACTGAGGGAATCATTAGTAGTAAAGAAAACTGGGAAAGCAGGTGACTGTTCATCTACAGGATCAGAGGTGGTAAGGGGACCAGTGCTCAGAGATCTGAAGCCTGGGGAGAAGCACAGCCAAAGGACAAAAGGGTGCCAAAAATAACAAAGCCGGAAAAGGATGTCATGGCTTATCAAACTCGCAGTTGGGCCTGGTCTCCAGATGGGTTTCCATAGCTGGCCGGATGACTCTCGATGGAATACAGATGGGGGCCCTAGCATCCTGTGGAGAAATACAAGCATATCCTCATCCTTGTGTCAGGATGGGGACTGGTTTCTGCCATAGGGATGAAATAGGATTTCCTCCATCTAACTAGTGGCAGAGGTGTAGCCGGAAGCAAGGAGGACCAATGTTTTTATGCTGGACTGAGACCCCAGTTGTCAAACATGAGGAAATTAAGGTGGAACAAAGCCTCAGAAAGACCCAAGTGGGGGTCACTTTTGGCCTCAGCCAAGGGGCTTTTAGCCAGGAAGGACTTAAGTGTCCTGTTGGTCCTTTTGACAATGGCTTGGCCTTGTGCGTTATAGGGAATACAAAAGGTATGTTTGATTCCCCAAGAGAAGACAAATTTATTGCATTCTTGAGAGGAATAAGCAGGCCCATTATCAGTATTAAGTGCCCAGGGTATGCCCATGATTAACATGGTGGACTTATAGCTTTAATGGCATGTGTAGCCTTCTCCCCTGAGAGAGCTAAAGCATAAGTAAGGGAAGAGCATGTGTCAACTATAACATGAATGAATCTCAATTTCCCAAAAGGTGAGTAGTGAGTCATGTCCATCTGCCAAGTGGCATTGGGTATCAAACCATGGGGATTCATTCTTCCCCTGTTAAGGGGCCCGAGAGCCATGAGTGGGGCACAGGTAGCACATGAGCAGACAAGGTGCTTGCATTGGGACAAGAGGGATTCTAGGAGGAGTTTATGAATACTGAGGGGACAGGTGGAATTGTTGATGTAAAGCTTTTGCTTGTTCTAACCAACTAGACTGGACTGTCATGATCAGGGCATCTGTGGCAGCATTCCCCTGAGCTAGGATTCCAGGAAGGGTGGTATGTGAACAGATATGTGAGATGTACTATGGGTGACTTCTATTTTATAGGCATTCCTGTAGCTTGACCATAGAGAGGTGGAGTGGGCTGGAGGAGTTTTTAACATGAGAAAAGGTGATGACCTTAGTGACCTGAACAGCATAGGTGCTATCAGAAAAGAGATTTAGGGGTTCGTCCTTGCACTCTGCTAAAGCTTTAAGTATAGCAAGAAGTACTCCCAACTGGACAGAGCCAGGATTAGGGACAATGTGGGTGATGTCATTTTTCCAGGACGATGTATCAGGAACCCAAAGTTCTTCTTTTTAGCATCCAAAAAGGCAATGGTAGCTTGGGGAATTGGGGAAGAAGAAGGAGTGCTGTGGGGCTTAACTTCAAGCGGCAATATGAGAAGGGCCTGAATTCTTTTGTCTTGGGCAGGTGATTGTCAATGGTGCCAGGGAAGCCTGACATCATAATCTGAAATCTTATGGAATTGGCCCAAAGGGCCTGGAGGTTATGGAGGGGAAAGGGGAGCACAATAGCTTCGGGTTCTCTTTTGAAGAATTTGAGCTTGAGTGTGCAGTTTGACAGCCAAGTTAAAGGCCCGATCAAACTTGGAGGAAACCTGCTAGAGCTTTGAGTATGAGAGACGGACCCAGATAAGAGGCCCAGTCTGTTAAAGGAAGCCAGAAGAAGTCAACAGCTCTAAAGCCTGTAGGGACTGTAAGGGCTCATATCTGTTGAGGGTTGTTGATGAAAGTAACTCAATGATCTTTTGCAATAGGGCAATGGCTGGAGGAGTTAAGTTAATCTTTGCTGAAGGGCAGGTGGGGCAATCCAAAAGAAAAAACAGTGCCCTCAATTCCTCCAGGGAATGGGCTAGAATGGTTTAATCCAATTTATGGTGCCACAGAGTTGTTGAAAATTTAGTAGTGTATAGACCAGCTTTGAATTAAAGGCAGGGGCCATAAGGTGTATGCCGGCCAAAATGGTATGCACCCAAAAGGTATAAGGAGGCACCTCCTGTAACTTATCTAAGGTGATAGACAAGCCAAGGGATGATAGACAGGAGAGTAAGTCTCTGGTTACGTTGCGGAGAAATTGTGGGTTAGGGTGGGACAACAGAATGTCATTCATATAGTGAATAAATTGTACACTATGAGGGATGGTTGAAGTGGCTCATGAGACAAAAAGCTGACAAATAGTAGGACTGTTTTTCATTCCCTGTGGTAGGACTTTCCATTGATATGTGAGGGCCGGCTTCTGGAAGTTTGGTTCCCAAACCATAAAGGCAAAGTGATCACAATCTTGGGGGACCAGTGGGATTGAGAAGAATCAATCTTTAATATCATGTGTTATGATATAATAAGAAGGAGGAATAGCACCAGGGTGGGGCAAGCTACACTTTGTTGAGCTCATTTTTCCATTTGGACATTAATGGCACATAAGTCCTGAAGCAATCTAAAACAGCCATTTTTATTTTTTATAGCAAATATTGGAGTATTATATTTACTAGTGGATGGTTCCAAATATCTGAGGTCCAGCTGTTCCTAGACCAAATTTTTAAGGATAAACAATTTAGGTTCTATAATAGGCCACTGCTCCACTCAGATCGCATCTGTCGAGAGGCAGGTAAGTGGGATTGGTGTGGGAGACTCATTGCGGGATGTCACAGGGAGGGCAGTGGCCCTTAGAATTGGGGTGGTGTTCAGTGCTCTAATTTCTCCCAGAGATGCCAAGTTTATCATGGGCTATGACATCATCATAAATGGCCTGGTCATCTGTGGTAAGGACCACACCCATGTCCTCCAGGACATCTCTATCCCACAAGTTGTGGGGGACTTCGGCCACTATGGAAGTGAATGTGCCCTTACTCATGTCTAAGTCCTTCCAGTATACTGGGAGAACAACCAGCTTTGTGTCCTGGCTGCCCCCACTCCCTTAGTGGGCAGGCCAGGCTGATATTTCCAATGAGGGAACCAAAGAGACTCCCTCTCGGTGATGATGGTAACATTGGCTCCCATGTCAACTAGTCTCTTCACAGAGATCCCATTCAGAAATAAGGTCATTAGAGGGGCATGATTAAGAATCAGAAGGGTCTATAAATTCTGTCTCGTTCCCCCTCTTACTTGAGGGGCTGAGGGTCAACCCAGGTGGAGTTTAAAGCAGCCAAGTCCAATTGGGGCCATGACTTACAATCTTTTGCCCAATGAAATCCCTTTTTGCTTTTGGGACAGCGGGTCTTGGGACGAGCTCTGTTGTTTGGGCAGTCCCTGTGGATGTCTCCTGTCCTCCCTCAGTTCCAGCAGCCATCTTTTAAATCAGAGGGGTGGGCTTTCCTTGTAATAATAGCACCTCTAAGTAGGTGGTCAGGGCCTTGATGGGCCCTGTCCTGGGGTCTAGGTCTCTGGTGGCGAGTACCCATTTATGAATATCATCATTGTGGACAGTCACGATAGCATTGCAGGTAGGGGTACTTAGGCCTTCCCATGTCAGTTGTTTGATAAGCATATCATGGATGGGTCCAGACTCCACACTTCATTCCACTGCCTCAGTTACATTGGTGAGGAAGTCTGTGAAGGACTCCCCTGGCTGCTGAATCAAATTGTGGAAGAATGCTTGTGGGTCACAGGGGGAGCAACATTTAAGGGTCTTGAAGGCCAGGTCACTAACTTGTTGGTAGTAAGCATGAAGGCCAAAGTGGACTAGGAAATGGGGTTAATATACAGCCCACATCCTGTGAGCATATCCATAGTAATATTAAGGCCATATTGAAGGTTGAGACATGCCTGATTTTCTGCCTGATTGTTGTAAGCCGAACGCCAACTCAGGAAGACTGTGTGCCCCAGTACTGCCTTTAATAAAGTTATACCAATCGTAATGGGTCTGTAACTGCATGGCCCATTAGCAGAGAACACTCTCAAAATATGGGGGATTGGGTTCTGACTCATTGGCTGCTTTGCAGATGAGTGCAAGGTCTCTGAGAGTGGTGGGCAGCCATGGCTGTTGTGCAGCATTTGGGCCAACATCAACTGGAAAGGTGGACAATAGCCCAAAAAGGAGCAGCAGGGGGTAGGCAGGCCATGGCTATTATGATGAGTGGGAGGTGCATCAGAGCAGGTGGAATGTAGTTCCTTCCAGGGGTACTGGGGTTGTGGTGTCTCTGATTGTTGTAGCTTTGAAAGCGGGGTCTGAGGTAGAGGCAAGTGGGCCCCTTCCTCTTTTGGATTGACCTCAGGGCTGGTTCCCATATTAAGGTCAGCGGGGGTTGAAGTAATGGCAAGGTCTATACTAGCCTGATCCTGACAATACTTATTATGGGATGAAATGACTTATTCAGGGGAGGAGGACTTACGGCTGGCAACGATGGCTGAATGGGTTGGGACAAATGAGGCAGGGGGAACCACTCCTGATCGTACTTCCCTTTTTCAGGCCAAGAAGAGGACCTGCATCCAGAGCTCAGGATCCCACATATTTTCAGGAGAGACCCAAGGGGCCAACTTAGTGGCTTCATCCCAGAAATTTTCAATATCTTTTGGTTTAACTTTTAGTCCCCAGGTTCTAAGGAGCAATTTGAGTCCTGCCATTTCTGGCCCCTTGCACTGTGGTGGTAGGTTGCCCTTCGTGGGAAGGGCCCATGAAGGAAAACTCACCATAGAAGTAAAAGGCAAGGGTGACTACCAAGAGGGCACAAATGAGCAAACAAGGACCGTGAGCCGCTCGGATGTAAACCTCCCTGAAATGAAGAGGTGTATCAGATCCAAATGTCTTGTGCTTTGTGAGGGACTTCCAAGGGCTGTTGATGCCCTCGGCCATATGCTCACACATTGTCTCTGGGACAGGCAACAGGATGACCTGAAGCCTGGGCTCTGAGATTGGGGAGAATCAGCCCTTATGTGAACTCACCGGGATGAGCCAAGGTATAAAAGTTGTGGACGTGGACTTTGGGACCATGTGGCAGGGTGTGCCTTCCTGATTTAACAATAAATACAACAAACAAGGTAGAGGGGGCAGAGGAGAAGGCTACTCACTCACCCTAAAGTAGCCAAAGGGACAGACAATACTCGGGGCCCACTCACCGAAAGAACCGAAGTTGGGGTGTCGCCAATGCCAGGGTGCCAAGAACCCTATTCAGGTGCCAGCTGTTGCAGATTTCCTAATGGGTCCAGCCCATGAGGGACTGGAGGGAGCGAGGCTTCTGGCTGAGGTGGGGTTGAGCGGCGAGGAGTCAACACACAGACACAGGGACTCAGGTGGAAGCAGGCACAAGGCAAAGTGCTGCAGACTCATTTATTGCTGGAAAGGGCCGGCCTTATATATCTCTCCCCCTGCCCCCAGTGTCCCATAAGCTGGTGTGTCACTCCCTGATAGATCCCCTCATCCAGGCCGCTCACATCATCAGCCTCTAGGTCCAGGGAGATTATAGGTTGACTCTTGTGGAAGCGCGAGCTGCGCTTTCAAGGCAGAAGCTGTGTTCCCAAGAGCAGCCTGTGCTTAGGTCTGGCACTTTACATCCTACAACCATGGGTTGTCCAGTGCCAATTAATACATGTACCATGTAACCCCTGTGCCTAAGTCTCAAAGAGAAGGTTATGGAAAGGGAGATGTAAATATTGTAAGAGCTGGAAGACCAGGATGCCTGCTTCTAGGTACTGAACACTAGTCAAGAGAGGAAACCTGTAACCATGAAATCCCCTCAATACAGTTGCCTGAGCAAGACCTACATAATGACAGCACCAGCTGACACACTGACGTGCATGGGGGAAATTTTACAAGGTCCCACCTCTAGATGAAGATCCATGTGAAGTTAATGTCTGAAGAAAGAGGAAGAATCAACTTTTGCAGGGATGAGCTCCTTGATAGGTATCTAATCCCTAATATGCATGCACATGAACACAGTAGAACCACTAAACGAATCAGTACATTGTCTGGATATATACACTTATATGTATATATATATGTAATACTAGTAATCAACTAAATGGTCAGGATGTTGAGGGGAGTGAGGAATGCAGAAGGATTATAAAGGGGAGAGGTAGCAGTAGAATGAAATAAATACAGTACTCATGCATAAAATTCTTTTAAATTTTTTTAAAAAATAAGTTCCTTAATGTCTCTGCCTTGCAATTTCTTAAATTTATAAAGTGGCAATAAATATTGAAGTTTGGTATAACAGGAAAAACATGATAATGAACTACCTAGTACAAAGGGAAGATAATGCGTAAATATTCATCCTTATTCTCCTGATTTTGTATTTAACATGGCAATTCTCAAAATTTTGAAAGATTATTCTGCCATCACATCAGAAATCAATTTAAATTTAATCAGTATTAATTTATTTTTACTAATGCCATTATGGATAAAATATATCCTGATATTTCTATTTTAGTGAGTTTTTCTGAATGATTTATAATTTTAAAGGAAGCAATTGTAAAGTAATATCTCAGAGAAGTTCACTCAGTTCACCTAACTCAGGAAATTTGGTATAGCTTCATTATGGAATTGTTCTGTGGATAATACAGAACAATTGGTTGATGATGTCAACCAAACTACCATTGCATGAGAAATGATTACTAAATGTACACCTAAAAACCATCAGGAAATGAAAGAAATGTAACAAAGTCTCACTCAATTGATTTTTTAATATGGCTGCATCTTTAGGTTGCTATTCCTTACAGCTACTATGATAATAGTGGATATTCCAAAGTTTTTAATCTCTCTATTCAAAGCATAATATGTATAGAAATATTTTTATTGAAGACACGTGAATACATATACTATTTCAACAAAAAATAAGGACATGTGTAAAATAAAGTATTCCCATAAGTGGATTTGGTATTATATATATTATATTATACATGTATATATATATAAAGTAAAAAAATGGAAAAAAGATGTTAGTCAAATGACTGTAGCCTTAGAGCTTTAATTTTAATACTTTGAATGATATAAACTGAAGGTGTATGGTGAGAATCAAGAACTTTATTCTTTACATTGTATTTCACTTAGAGTTTGAAAAGTAAAAAAATATAAAACCGAATCTAATAATTAGTATACATCCTTTAAATATTCTTTACTGACATTTATTTTTGAGGCCTATGTTACTCAGCATTACCATCTCTGAGGTAAAACACTCAAGAAAAAGAATTTAATGAAGGCAAGAAATAGAAATATTGGTTCTTGGTTTCTGAGGTTTCTCTCTTTTGCCACACAGCCCATCATTGTGACACTGGAGTAATTCAGAGCATAATAGTGATTAGGGAACTAATGATGTGACATTGTTCATTTCATAGCATTAAGAAGGGGAGAGAGGAAGAGGAAAAGAACAAGATATATCCTTCAGAACATCAAAACATGCCCCATTGACCCATTCCTAATGGCACATTGAGTTGTAAATATAACAATGGATTAATGTGAGATGAAGTTAGCATCCTTATGAACCCATAACCTCTTAATATCATCAGCTGTTATAAAGCCATAACAAAGTCTCCCTGGTTCAAGGTAATGTCTTCTCCCAGATGAATTAATCTATTGTCTCCAGAATACCATTAAGTTATCATATGTCCCAAGTAAAAACTTACAATAAGCAACATGTTATATCAGGAATGTATATGTTCAGTTTTAAGGAGTTGAGTATGAACATACAGTGGAGTTTCTGACTAAAACTCAGCAAGATTTAACAATGTATGTAGGCAAAACTACACTTTACACAGGAATATGGTAATGGGAAACGTGGAATAAATTCATCAACAAATATTAAATGACAAATTATTTTTAAACACGTTCTCCCTGTGCCCCATCTGGCCTGGAACTCCATATATAGACCAAGATGACCGCAATCTCATAGAAATTCACTCCTTCTGCCTCCAGAGTGTTGAGTATTAAGGATGAATATTATATCATGCCCGACTCAAAGACAGTTTTATGTAAGCAAGAATTGCTGTAAAAAAAAGTGGACTATCGTAAGTACCAAAGGAAATCAATCACTGACTTTCTTAAGTGTCCTTGTCTACAGAAGAAGTCAATAATAATGTGTATTTTTAATATAAGAAACTATGCTGCAGAATGGGCAAGAGTGCAGTCACCTCCTACAGAAAGTGAAGGCTTGACCCTAGCACTGCCACTTCAGAATTATGTAGTCTTGTGTATTTCCTCAACATTAGCATGCATGAAGTTGTTCATACAAGATAGGAAAATCTGCTTTTCCTATTACCCTTAACTGTCAGATAGATAAAAGAGCTGTCTTACAGATAAAGGAAAAACATATTATGGAGAATACAGGAAGTGGTTGTTTGACAGAAGTTGGTCAGGGATGTCTTCTCTGATTAGATGACACTTGAGAATAAGACTAAAAGGAGTAATGAAAGTCCATGCCCATCCTTGGAGAAAATGTTAAGACAGTAGGAGCAACACTGGAAGGCAGGAAATGGTGAGACATCTGAGTTTTACTAATGTTGACATGGAAAAGTAGTTGAGGGACTTCGGCATAACATGGTATAGCACAACGTGTCACACACAGTAAACAGTTCACACTGACTGCTATAAAGGGGATAAACTTTCAGTGGCCAAAAGAAGGACTTCACAGGAGGCTATCACAGTAGCCGAGAAGAGAAGGTGATGCCTTGGACAAGGAGGATTTACATACAGAGCAATCTAAGTTACAAAAGAGAAATCAGGTATTACCTTGAGAAACTGAAAGGTAATTGACATTATGAAGAAAGAAAGACTTGTGAATTTTTCAGACCCAGAGAAAACTTAAGTTATAGACAAGAACATAGTATTTGCTTTACTTTATCTATAATATTATTTAAGAAAGGAATTGAAAGTACACTCTCTGTGTATGGAGCTCTTAGAGGTTTAAACCAAAGATATTTCCTCTGAGATTGGAAACCTTTTAAACCAAGCAATCTTCCTTCCTTTCTTCATTTCTTCACCGCTTATCTTCATTCTTTGTAAGATAATCTGTGCTAACTTTTTTCAGCACTGTGGTTGTTTGGAGTTAAATTTGTCACTTGAAAGCATAATCGAAACTATTATAAAAAGGTAGGCTAGGTCGGAACCTGTCTGGATGTTTTTCTTTGCTCTCAAACAGCAGCCCACAAAGCACAGTGAAGAGCCCTCTCTGCTTCCACTTGTATCTTTACAGACACCCAGGATTTTTAGAGTGTCATAGATTGTGTCTTCAGATTTTGTAAAGAACATTACATCCAGCTATCTCTAAACTACGTGTTCAAATGCATGCTCCTCTTGAGTTCTTGCAATTGTGTTTTTTTTTTTAATTTAACCTTTCACTAAAGTCATTTTCAAACATTAGAGTTAAACATTCTATTTTTACATGTAAGTTCCAATTTCTTTGTGACTTCTCACTTGAAATATTTCTATAATCTGTTGTTGGAAATCATAGAAACAGCATTTAACACACTATGTTTGAAAGCTTAAAAAATATTTTTGAAAGACCAAAATTAGCTTATCAAATAAGGCGAATGTTACAAGTTGCTGCAGTACTCTTATTTGTTTAGACAAAACAATAGACAAAACAAAATTCCAATGAGAAACACAGGAAAAAATTATTTATAAAAAAGTAATATTAATGAATATTATATAAAAAGTAGCTATTACAGATTGTTCTGAGTCCTATTTTATGTTACTACAGACAGTAAATGAAATTCTTTTATTTTTTAATTCCTGAAACCTTTTGTAAAGGTCATTTTACAATTACCTTATTTTTACGTATTATAACTTAGGTGGGTTACAACTTTACTATCTGTGATTTTCTTGTTTTCAATGTAATGCTTTATCTTTGACTTAAATATTGAATGTAAATCAAAAGATTATAACAAACTATTTGAATATCAATGTCAGCTTACAAAATAAATACCTACATTTAGTTCAAAATATTGTAATTCTGATATATCAAATAAAATAAATTCATATTTTTTCTACATAAATAAAATTCTATCAGTTTGGACAAGGTCTTCATATAAGTCAGTTAAATACTTATCTAGACTCATGTTCCCTTCCATTGCAATAGTGTCAGGACAAAATGCTCTCCAGTTACAGAGAAGAGGAACAGGAGGTAGAATACTATGTAATTTGCTAATGGAGACATTCCACTAACTCTAGGATTTAGGAGACCAATTTAGGAAGATTATGCATACAAAGGATTATGACAATTGTAGATTTAAATATTCAAAGTTAATCCCAAAGAGTGAGAAAATATAATAGCTTGATCTGTGTGTTGTCTGTTGGAACAAATTCAAATAGCAGCAAAGAAACTGCACTGAATAATTTAAAGAAGATAACCTCAGTGAATAGAATACATTGACAGCAACACATGCAAACTAGTATTTGAAACACTGAACACTGTTCATACCAGAATATCACTTTGCACTGAGAAAAAGAAAGAAATGTTTGACTAAAAGAATAAATGCTTAAGTTGAACCAACTACTCTCATGATATGCATATTTATTTCCTTTGTCAAGTTGATAAAACTCCTCCCAGGATTCTTTCAACTATCAAAAATGGCAGGTGTCAAACATTCAAGGTTAGTAAATTGTGATTGTTTTATAGTTATTCATTTTACACAGGATGGCCAATGAAAGAAAAAAAAACATTCTTTTAATAAATAAAAGTTTGTCTATTTTTATATTTGATTTAATATATTTTGTTTTAAGCTAATTTTCTCAGTGTATTTACTTTTGGATCCTTTTTCCTTTTTAAGGGAAGAAGCTCACTATGTAAACCTAGCTGGTCTGAATTTCATATAGATCTGTCTGCCTCTGCCTCCCAAATGCTGGGATTAAAGGCATGTGCCACCATGCTGGGCTTGGCTTTTATTTATTTTTTTCAATTTACTATTCTATTTCTCAAGTTCTTATTCCCATATTTGAACAAAGTGACTATATAGCAATTATAAATATACTCATAAATTGATTACTTAGAGTAGATGTTTTAGAAATGGAGAAGTGAGAAAGATTTTTCTAAACTCAAGAAGGTTAAGAACTATAGGATAGGTTGCCATATATAGTAATAATTTAACATAATGTACCTTTTCAAAACACAATTTATAGCTTTTGTTAATGTCATTTATATATTAGCAAAATCTATGTGTTGAAATTTGTCTCAGTATATCACAATACAAACTGAGCTATAAATTGACAAATAATCTGTTAACTTCCCCAAATTAAACAATTTTATTCTCATACTTGGGTTTGAGTTCACTCCAAATTGGGACTAGAGCTCAAGAATTATTAGTGCAGTTTCATCTAATAAATAAATCCAAAAGGCCATGCATTACTCCTGTCCTCCACATTTAGCAATGTGAGTTAATCAAATGTTTCCATTTTACTAATATTTACAGAGAAAAGCTTCTGTGTCAGCACCGCTGCTGTACCTTAAGTCAAAGACCCACAGTCCCTGTCCTTGTTGTATTCAATAACCACACAAACATGAAAAGAGAGGCATGTGCTCCCACAAAGGAATGTATAAAAAAATAAGCCTGAGTGGCCCAGATTAACCTCTTAAAGAAAAAAATCTGAGGCTTGACAAATGAGTGAGAGTTAGCCATTTGAAGATGTTCAGGTAGAGGATCACCATATATAATTGCTCAGAGTGCCTTTTGCAAACTATATCTGGTACATATGACTAAGATTCAGAAAAAGGCAAGGACAAGCAGAATAGAATGACTATTACACCAGAGATAGAAATAGGTCAGATCACAAAGGACCCTGCTGCCCATTTTAAACAGAGTATTGACTTTGGAATACCTTTTCATACAGATGAATTAGACAGGCTATAAGGCATGGAATTTAAGAACAGATATTCTTCTCTGGAGCTCTAGGATGAGAATTTGGTTTTGTTACTCTGTAAATCTCATGGGTCTTAATATTCTTCATCTCCCTTTCCATCTTCAGAAACATCAATGTTGCTTTTGATCCCCAATCTCTCTCTCTCTCTCTCTCTCTCTCTCTCTCTCTCTCTCTCTCTCTCTCCCTCATCTTCTTTTAATATTTATGTGCTTAGATTGATTTCAACATGCAGGGAAATCTCCCTATCTCATACACATTCACTCACCTTCTGGGGGTCTTTTGCCAATGCAAGCTACCATATTTACTGTTCCAGTGATTACAGCATTGATGTCTTTAGGGGCAACACATCACCAACGTCTCATTTACTTGAAAATTACCTTTAAATGGAAAGTGAGTATTGTGTGATAGTCATTCCTGGGCATGAAAGAAAGAGGATTATGGTAAGATATTAAAATGTCATATGTCTGGTTCTAAGAGATATAGGCTGCTATTCAAGAATGAAAAGGAGTGGGGAAGGGATGCTGGAGAGATCGATCAGCGGTTAAGAGCACTGACTGCTTTAGCAGAGGACCTGGGTTCGATTCCTAGTACCCACATGATGACTGACAACCATCTGTAACTCCAGTTCGAAGGGAATCCTCTTCTTGTCTCTGAGGCCATTGCATGACATGGGTGCCCTTACATACATGCAGGCAATACACTCACATACATAAAAATAAAAACAAATACAATATTTTAAGAAAATAATGAAAAGGGTTATATGTGTATAAATATATGTATGTATATAAACAGAGAGAGATATGAGAAATTGTGAAAATCTGAAAAGTGGAAGAACACCTGAAGAGCAACTTTCTTCCTTACTCTGTCCATGCATTGTGTTGTTTTGCATCCTTAAGTATATTATTAGATCTGAACATTTTATGGAGCTAGAGACAAAAAAATGAGGTGCTTGTTTCTTTTTTTTCCTTACAGGTGGAAAACAACAAACCAAATTATGCACATACACATGCCCATGCATGCACACATGTACACACACACACACACACACACTCATATATACAATTGTTTGGTTCAGAATCTCTTGTTAAAATGAGTCCACAAATTACAAATGACAAGTCTTGCAAATGGGCAATGCTATGTTCTGTGACTTCTTACCCATGCTGCCAATTAACTGGTTTATTCAGACAAAGAGAGGTATACGGAAATTTCCCATTAGCCCCAGAGAAACAAATATTGAGTAGTCCACAGCTGAGACCCAGCTTGTTGTCCATACACGTATGCTGGTGAGTGACAAGAACTATGTGGCAGAGGCAACAGGGAAACTTCACCAGACACATGGCTGAGAAGTAGAGAAAAATCTCAGAAGGAATTCTGATCAGTAAAGAATCACTGACCTTCCCTGAAGGCCACCTCAAATAGTTCTTCTTTTTAGAGAAGACAGAAAAAGGACTGGACAGATGGCTCAGTGCTTAAGGCACTTGATTCTTTCCCTGGAGACTTGAATTTGGTTCCTAGGACCCATGTCTCATAGCACACAACCATTTATAATACCAGCGACAGGGGATCTGACTCCTTATTCTGGCTTCCATGCACACACACACACACACACACACACACACACACAAATAAATAAATAAATAAATAAATAAATAAATAATAAATTTAATATGTTTTTTAAAAGAGAATACATTGAAATTCTTGAACAGAAGAACAATTATTACCTGTCATTAGGTACAGGTGGCAAGAAGTGATCAGAAGCCATAAAGTAGGTTCCAGAACACTGTGCACTAGTATAACACAAAGATGTCCTTGAAAAAAGTTGGTCCTTGAAGAAGGATGTTTGGCACAAAATGAGGAGGATGGAGCAACTACACAACTGGGGCCAAGATTATACTAGCACAACGAAGGGGAAACCACCCTTTTCAAATACTAACTTGAGCTTCCTTGAATGCTCATGTCATGTGACTCTTTGACTGTCAACTCTGGAGATTTATTATAAGTCCAGAAAGCAAAGCAAGCAGGTTCCTTTCCCACATTTCAGGGTGATGTATAGATTTTGACAAACCTCTACAGGTAGCAAGCTCTATTCAAGAAAACTGAAGTCAAGTGAAAAATAAATTCTGACAGAATCTTATCTTTTGCAAGACTAAAAATTGCCCATAATCCTACTTAATTAGTTCAAAGATATTTTGACATTTTATTAAAAAGAAAAAAAGCTACGTCAGACTTTGCTCTGTAACAATTTTGTATCAACAGCTGTCATTTCTGTTTTTGGAATCAGAATTGTTTCTTCAAATTAGCCTTCAGAAGCCATATTACCTCATCCATGTAGATTCTAAAGCTTTGAACAAATGATGCTAGTTTGTGCTCTGAACAACTTCAGTTCCAAAAGTGCCATGTGTTTTGCGTTTTGTCATCTCATAAACTAGATTATTGCATCTTCCTGTAGAGTTGTTTAATCAAACCACATGTCTTCTTGGTAGATATTACAATATTTATATTATGCATTAAATCTATTTCACATATGTTGATGTTCTAAAATTATTAAGATTGTGACCTTTTTGACTTTTTACTTACATTTTCTCTTGTGCAGAATTTATTAAAATTCTTGCAGGATTTTCCCAAATTGTCAGAGTGAAAGGGAATATCTAAAAAGGAAGGATGAAGAATTTCAAAGATATATTCAGATAGTAATATAAAAACATTATCAATTTGTTAAAATGCATGTCCTCTTTATCAGAAATAAGAAAATACAGCTCACAATTTTGGACTTGCATTTAAAAATATCGTAATCTTTTGAAGTTTATGAATTTTACATATAGTGCTTTTTGTAAATCTAAATTATGTGCATAAAGAAAAGCAAGGCAGATAAATTATATCCAATTCAATAAATTGCAATATTTTGTCTAATTCAATAAGGTTCAGGCAAAGTATTTGAAGCCTTCTAGAATGACTGTACCAAGCTTCTCTGTTATGATAGTTGTCATCAGAACATTTGATTGCAAATGAAGGAGGAATACCAAAGAGATTTCTTATTAAGTTAGGCAGGCTCTGTGAATGCAGACAAAGCAATAATGGAGGACACTAGCAACTGCTGCCCTATCATACAAAATTCATAATTAAATATACAGCTAAGCTCACCCAAACAACAAAGAATATACTTTCTACTCAGCACCTCATGGAACTTTTTCAAAAACTGATCACATACTGGGCCATAAAACAAACCACAACAAATATTAAAATATTGAAATAATTCCATGCATTCTAACAGACCACAAAGCAATAAAGCTCAAAATCAACTCTGGACTAATCCCTAGTCACTACACGAACTCCTGGCAATTGAATAACACACTCCTGAACAATGAATAGGTCAAAGGAGAAATTAAGAAAGAAATAAAAAAATTCCTGGAATTCAACGAAAAGAGCAATACAATACAACACAACCTCTGGGACAAATTAGAAGCAGTCCTAAGAGGGAAGTTTATAGTTTTAAG
Source organism: Nannospalax galili (assembly GCF_000622305.1). Lineage (NCBI taxonomy): Eukaryota > Metazoa > Chordata > Mammalia > Rodentia > Spalacidae > Nannospalax > Nannospalax galili. The sequence continues at coordinate 5,609,704 of NW_008360303.1, forward strand.
TGCCTATGTTAAAAAATTAAAAGAGCCCAAATAAATGACCTAACACTGGAACTCAAGACACTGGAAAGACAAGAACAAATGAAACCCAAACCCAGCAGAAGAGAAGAAATAACAAAAATCAGAGCAGAAATTAATGAAATAGAAACAAAGAAAACAATACAAAAATCAATGAACCTAAGAGCTGGTTCTTTGAAAAGCTAGATAGATAGATCGTTAGCCAAGTTATCAGGAAGAAAGAAAGAGAAAATCCAAATCAACAAAATCAGAGATGAAAGGGGAAATATCACGGTAGAAACTCTAAAGATCCAGAGCATTATAAGGGAATGTTTTAAAATCCTATATGCTACTAAATCTGAAAGCCTAAAAGAAATGGATTTCAAAAATCTTGCAAACATCAAAAGTTAAAACAAGAAGAGATCAACAGTTTACACAGGCCCATAACATAAAAGGAAATTGAAACAGTAATACAAAGCCTCCCAACTAAAAAAAGCCCAGGCACAGATGGATTTACTGCACAATTCTACTGGACATTTAAAGAATACCTCCAACCAATACTACTTAAATTACTCAAAATGATAGAAATGGAGGGAGAACTCCCAAATTCCTTCTATGAAGCCAGCATCACTCTAATTTCCAAACCAGTTAAGACACAACCAAAAAAGAAAACTATAGACCCATATCCTTAATGAAGATAAATACAAAAATTCTCAACAAAATACTTGCAAACCACATACAGACACATATCAAAAAAAAAACATCCACCATGATCAAGTTGACTATATTACAGAGATGCAGGGATGGTTCAATATACTCATTTGGATAATATGAGTGTTTGCTTGCATGTTTGTAGGTACTCCATATGTATGCAGTGCCTGAGGAGTCAAGAACAGGGTGTCAGATCCCCTGGGATTGGAGTTACAGACAGGTGTCAGCTGTTATGTGGATGCTGGGAACTGAAACTGGGTCCTCTGTAACAACAGCCAGTGCTCTTAACTCTTAACGTTCTAAATGGAGAAAAACTGTAACCATTCCCATTAAAATAAGGAACCAGACAAGGATATACACTATCTCCACTCCTTTTCAACATAGTGCTTGAAACTCTTGCTAGAGCAATAAGACAGGAGAAGGAAATTAAAGGAGTACTAATTGGAAAAGAAGAGGTCAAACTATCACTTTTTGCGGATGATTTGATACTATACTTAAGAGATCCCAAAAGTTCCACCAGAAAACTCCTAGAACGGATCAACATTTCCAGTATAGCGGCAAGTTATAAAACCAATCTACAAAAATCAGTAGCCTTTCTATATACCAATAACAAGCAATTGGAGAAAGAATACAGGGAAATGCTCCCATTCACAATTTCTGCAAAAAAATAAAATAACTTGGGATAAATCTGACCAAAGGCACTAAAGATCTCTACAATGAAAACTTTAAGTCATTAAAGAAAGAGATTGAGGAAGACACCAGATGACAGAAGGACCTCTCATGTTCATGTATTGGAAGGATTAATGTTGTTAAAATGACCATCCTACCAAAAGCAATATATAGATTCAATGCAATGCCAATCATAATCCCCAGACATACTTCACAGACTTAGAAAAATGCATCCTTAAATTCATATGGAGGCACAAAAGACACCAGATAGACAAAGCAACCCTGAGCACAAAGAGCAACACTGGGAGGGTACTATAATCTCAAAATATGCTACAGAGCCATAGTCATAAAAACAGCTGGTACTGGCACAAAAACAGACCCATAGATCAATGGACCATCATTGAAGATCCATACATGAGTACATGCCATTTCAGCCACCTGACATTTGACAAAGGTGCCAAGAACACACAATGGAGGAAAGACACCAACTTCAATAAATGGTGCTGGCAAAACTGGATCTCCACTTGTAGAAGAATGAAACTAGATCCTTATCTTTTGCCTTGCACAAAGGTCAACTCCAAATGGATCAAAGACCTCAATGTGAAACTGGAAACCCTGAAACTATTAGAAGAAAATTTTGGCAGTAACTTAAAGATGTAGGTGTAGGAAAATATTTTCTAAATCAGACAGCAGTTGCTCAGTAATTCAAGTCAGCAATCAACAAGTGGGACCTCATTAAACTAAAAAGCTTCTGTACAGTGAAAGAAATAATCAAAAACGTGAAAAGAAAACCCACAGAATAGGAAAAAATCTTCACCAGTGACACATCTGACAGATGTTTAACGTCCAGAATACATAAGGAACTCAAAAAACCAAGATGCGAGACATCAAACGACCTAACTAAAAGATGGGCTAAAGAGATAAAGATCTAAACAATGCTCAATGGAAGAAATAAAGATGGCTAAGAAACATTTCAAAAAAAAAAAGTTCAACATTGTTAGTAATTAGGGAAATGCAAATTGAAACCACCCTAAGGTATGACCTTACCCCAATCAGACTGGCTAGGATCAAGAGAACAGTTGATACCAAATACTGGCAAGGATGTGGAGTAGGGGGAACACTCATTCACTGCTGGTGGGATTGCAAACTTGTGCAACCTCTATGGAAAACAGTGTGGATCACTCTTAGAAAACTGAAAATGAACCTACCATATGACCCGGTTATACCACTCCACGGCATATATGCAAAGGACTCATCCTATTGTAGAGACATTTGTACAACCATGTTTGTTTCTGCTCTTTTCACAACACCTAAGAGATAGAAGTAATCTAAGTGTCCCTTAACTGATGAGTGGTTAACAAAAATGTGGTATATTTACACAATGGAGTTCTATTCAGCAGTAAAGAAAGATGAAATAATGAAATTTGCAGGTACTGTTATACTAAGTGAAGTAACACAAACTCAGAAAAACAAAACATATGATGTGTTTTCCCTCATATGTGGCTGCTAGCACCAAATCCTTTGAAATTTCAGTTCCTTTTAATAAGATGACTCTATACAGCAGTCCCTTCTTCATGAAACAACTGCCATCATCATGACTTCAGCTGAGCCTAATCGTTAAACATAGTCACAATTGGGCTTGTTGACAAGTGCGCATTCATTAAGGGAGTGCCAAGCAGGGTCACTAGACCCTCGTCTGGGCATCCAGCCACTCTTCACAGCCAAATAGTCCAGCACTGGAAGACAAAAGAAAAATGAGGAAGAACCCAATAGAGAGATGCTTTTGGAAGCCCTTGTCAAGAAACTCCAATGGACTCTCATATGAACATTTGAAAATTACCCTGTTCTGACATTTTACCAGTTCCCTGTCTAGAACATGTAATGCTAATTACTCTTGCCTTTACTTCTCCTTTACATCTCCTATTCATGATTCAAGGACTTTCTTTTCCCCCTAGACACAAGAGTTATACAACTTGGGAGGCTTTTAGATAGAACCACTGTAGGCATACTCCAATTGCCTCACCCTGCATCCCTGTTCAGCATGGAAGAAACCAGAGCCATCTGAGTCCCTATTCACTCTTGTCAATTTGGGTAACCCCTTCAGAGGATGGCATGATAAGAATAGGAGGTAGGAATTGGCTAGGCAGTTAGGGTAAAAGGGCCCCAAAGAAATGTAGCCAGTTTCTTGGCTAAAAGTCAAAAATGTCCTTGGGCCTCTTAGCAACATACTCTGTTCCAAGGCCAAAAATGTCAAAAGTATTTGGGAGCTTGAATTTCATACTTAAAAGATTTTAGGGTTACCTCTTCAGAGGGGGAATGTTGGAGGGGAAGGCGTGGGCATGGATTTCATCAAAACACCTTATATGTATGTTGAAATTCTCAATAAAGTTTTTGTAAAAGCTAAAAAAGAGAGTGTTTTTAGCTCTAGGAAGTTAGGTCAATATTTCTAAGTCTCAGTTATTTATTCAACAAAGGGTAAATTTTGGTAGTCATGATCTCAAAATAATAAAATAAATAGAATTTATTCAGCACTTAATATATTTTATTTTTTAACAATCGATTATATTATATTTTTCCACTTTTCCTCAGTAAATTTTTTACATTTCCTTTGAAAAAAATGACCAGTTTTATAATTTAAAATATCTGGTCTGGGAGCTGTAAAGATAGCTCAGAAGTTAAGAACACTTCATGTTCTTCTAGAGAATCTGGATTTGGTTCCCAGCACCCACATAGCAGCTAATAACCATCCATAACTCTGGTTCCAGGTGATCCAATGCCCTCTTCTTACCTCTGTGGGCATTGCACTACATGGATGCACTTATATCCATGCAGGCAAAACACTCATATACACAAAATAAAAATAATAAATAAAATAGTGTTAAAAATCCAATCACTGAATATATGAGAGGAAAATTAGCTCACTGTCTTTTGTAGTTTTGGGCAGGTGCTACTTAATATTCTCTTATAGCATCTAGTCAATAACTTATTTCAAGTCACCTGATATTTCTGAAAGTCACTCTTCATGAAATATGTGATTTTACCAATGAGATTTGCAAATTCAGAGAACAGAGAAAATGGATTACATTTTCATGCCATTATGTGCTTCCTAAGTGTGATTTCTTATAGATTCTTTCATCACTAAGAATATTTATTCTCTGTCTTAAAAATAACTATCAAGTGGCTGGAGGGATAGTTCTCACTTAAGAGAACTTGCTTCTCTTGTAGAGGATCCATTTTTAGCTCTTGTAACTCCAGCTGCAGGGGATCACTCACCACCCTCTTCTGGCATCTGAGTGCACCTGCAGTAACGTGCACAAACCCACACACAGACACACAAACCTACATAAAATTAAAAATAAAATGCAGCTTACAGAAAAATATTAAATCTCCATGATATTTTGCATTACACCAAATCTGAACCTCTAACAGCTAACTAAAAAGTAAAGCATACATTTGGCATTAAGATGATTTGTCAGCTCTTATGGAGATGTTATATACATATCCAAAATACTTTGCTAATTGTTTTAAATATGGAAAATTTGGCATTGGGGCACAAATAGATATATGATCCATTCTTAGAACACATAAAATGGTTTAACAATAAACTTGGGGGACTAGAGAGATGTCTCAGCTGTTAAGATCACTGACTGTTCTTGCAGAAGACCCAGGTTTGAATCCAAGCACACACATGGCAGCTAACAACCGTCCATAACTCCAGTTCCAGGGGATTCAACAGCCTCTTTTTTCCTCCACTGGGCATTGCATGACACAGGTGCACTTACCTACATGCAGGCAATACATGTATACATATAAAATAAAAATAATAAAAAATATTAAAAAATTAAACTTGGAAAAATAAGAGCTCAGATAAGCCTTTCACCTTAAAAGGTTAGGAGGGATGGGTTCAAATGTTTTCTATACAGTCCGTTAAGAAAAAAAAAATAATCAGATGGGCATAGAGAGCATGTGAGCCTCATATGTTATTCCTGAGCATGGGAAGTAGGGATCAGGGCACACATATTTCAGAACAATATGGACTACGTAACAAGACTCTGCTTAGAAAACCAAGGTGAGAGAGAGAGGGAGAGAGAGGAAAATTCAAGTGTTCAAATATCTATGTTACACAAAGTCATTCATATTATTTTGCTTTTAAAACTTCTCTACTATAAACAATACTAAACTCAAGCAACCTTATTTTAAATTTAACAGTTTTTTACTATTAGAGAAAAATAAACTGCAAATGAAATTCAGGATTCAGCTCTCCTAAGGTAATTACAATCTTGAACCATTAGTCTAAACACAGAAACACAATGAGTTTATCATGCTAAGCAAGGCACACCAGCAGGAAGGTAGTTTCTTACCCCATGAAAAGCAGTGTGATCAACTATAATTGTCTAATCATCCTACATGCTACATAAGTTGATTATCTTTATTTAAAGACTCAAGGGTCTCACTGTGAGCATTCACCACACTTAATCCTACTCTTCTGTTGTCATCAAAGATTATCTTGATGGAATGCTTAAATTTCATTGACATTTCAGAAATTAATATTAATATAATTAATTTCTGCAGACTGATAAAAAGCTTAAGAAATGTTTTATTTATTTATTTTTTAGTATAGCAGGTGTTATAAACTGAATGCTTGTTTCTTCTCCAATACTGTAATATTAACTGGCAAAGTTACAGTACTAGAATATCGAGCTCCTGTTTGGTGACTGGTTCATTAGAGTAGAGACCTCATGGATAGGAATACTGACTCCATAATAAAACCAAGTGTTGTGGCACAAACCTGCAATCACAGCATCAGGAGGTAGAGATAGAAGGATCAGGAGTTCAAGATCATACTTGGTTATATTGTGAATTTAAGGCCAGACTGTCCCATCAGAGCCTGTCTCAAAATAATAAAATAAAACAATGTCAATAACAGAAATACATAACAGAGCTTTACTTTTTAACTATGTTGTCTGTTCCCTTCCCTCTCAGGATAATGCTGAACCATATCCATCTGCAAAGTGAACATATAACTGATGCCATATCTGCCATTACCCTGACCTCATACCTACCAGCTAATCGAGCCATGAGAAAAGTATACAGTTTAAGCCATCCTATGCAAGTAAGTGCTTACACAGTCTGAACTGACTAGGAAAAATGGAATTGTGTCATACATTAAAACATTCCTTAGAAGTCTTTCATAATCAAGAGGAACTTAAGGAGACATGATATAAACAAATGTAATGCCATGTCATAGATGGGCTCAGATAAGGGACATTTGGTGAAATGAAGAACATCTGAATTAAGTATGGACTTGATTTAAGAGTGTATCAGTGTTAACTAATTAATCATTACAAATGCTGTACCCTTATCTAAGATGCTAATAGCAGGAAAATTGAATGTAAATTATATGGGAGCTCAGTAATACTACTGAAGTTTTTCTGCAAATCTGAAATATCACCAATATGAAAATTATAGAAGAGAAAATTGAGCATACATACTGCAAAATACTGGAAGTTTAGGCTGAGTTTCATGAAATAGTACTCTTATCTATAAAAACCCATTCAGAATGGCTATCATCAGGAATACAAATAATAACAAATACTGGCATGGATGTAGGGAAAGGAGACTGCTTTACATTGTTGGTGGGAGTGTGAATGGATGCAGCCACTTAGGAAATCAGCCTGAAGTTTTCTTAAAATCTCTAAGTCTGCCACATACCCTAACTATACTACTCTAAGGCATATACCTTAAGGACTCCAAATGTTATTACAGATATACTTGAAAATCCATGTTCATTGCTATTCTATTCACAGTAGCAAGGAAATGAAATCAACATAGATGCCCATCAAATGAAGAATGTGATACAGGTAATGGAATAGTAGTCAGCTGTAAAGAAAATGCAAATCATGAAATTTTCAGATAAATGAATGGATCTGAAAAAAATTATACTGAGTAAGGTCACATAGGCACCTAAATACAAACCCCACATTCTCCTGTGTGGATCTTATTTTTGAATCTTTTGTTTAGTGTGCTTAATCTGATATCACATGGAAGCTAGGAATCTAGAAATGAGCAACTGGTGGGTGGAAGAGCAGGATACATTAGGGAGGATGAGAGTACATTGAAGATAAAATTAAAAGAGAGGGAGAATACTTGGGATAGAAGGGTTCAAAAAGGCAGTGAAGTTATAGACATGGGGAAATGAGGCATTGGAGAAAGTGTAACAAAAATGAAATAACCATGAAGAAACTACTTAGGACAGTCAGATCTTGCAATCCAAACAAAAACTACAGAGGGCTAGAGAGATGTCTCAGTGGTTAAGAATATTGGCTGTTCTTGCAGAGGATCCAGGTTTGATTCCCTGAAACCATATGAAAGCTAACTATCCTAACTCCAGGTCCCAGGAGCTTGGAGAACTCTGCTTCTTGTTTCCATATGGTCATTACCTCCTCGTACAGTCTTTCCAACCCTCTTCCAAGATTATCCCTCTGCCCTGGGTGGGGGAAGTTTAATATATGAGTCCTGTCCTAGGACCAGCAATTTTCAGACTCTTAATCCATACATTTTGACCATTTGTGACCTTTTGTGTTCCTGGCCCTCTGTTTCATGAGCGATCTTCATTAATGAGAATTGAGAGATTTATTAGTGTCATCTTCATTACCCCTAGTCTATGTTCTGTGTGCATTAGGTGTAGAGGATGCATTGTAGAGTGTCACTTAGGCCTGGGCAATTCATAGTCAATGTCATGTGTGACCAGTTGTGGTTATTGGTAATAGTCTCCAACTGATGCAAAATAAGATTCTTTGATGAGTGATGACTCAGATGTTTTCTGTAAATGTAAGGATATTTCTCTTGCACATAGCAAGAAATTACACTAGTATAGGGATTTGACAGTCCCAAGGTTTTCTCTAAGATCTATGAACTCTCCAGCCTAATTTTAAAAAACAACAACAAATCAATTAAAAATACAGTAATGGGAGAGATGGCTCAGCAGTGAAGAGCACTGACTGTTCTTGCAGAGGACTGGTGTTTGATGGCCAGAACGCACATGGTAGCTAAGAACTGTCTGTAACTCTTTTTTCTGGGGGATTTGATTCTCTGTCCTCACCTCCACAAACATTTCATAAGAAAACATGGGTGCACTTACATATATGCAGGCAAAACACTCATACACATAAAATAACAAACTAAAAAATGTAACGGGTTGTAGAATACAGGTAATATGAAATAATGGGGTGGGGTGGTACACAAGGAGCTAAAGATTTAAACAGACATGGGAACAGGTGATTAGGGGAAAAGAGGCAAGGGATTGGATTAGCTAAATCTAAGGAAGAAGATTTATGAAACCCTATTAGTATGTAAGCAAATTTAAAATGCAATTTTAAAAAGAGGAGATATGGGGGAGTTGAGGAGAATGAAGGACAGATATGATCATATTTCATTTGTACATATGCATGAGATTCTTAAAAATAATGAAAATCAATACAAAGCAAAATAAAAATTGTATAAAGAATCCAACACAGCTACAAGGTTATAGTTAAGGAAGATTTGCTATATTATAAGGGAATAAATATTTAAAATCAACATATATACCAAATAAATATTACATAGTATATATTCAGCATGGTAGTATTTCAGTATTACAGTAAATGAAATTATCAATAATTTTTCTTAAATTGCAAAGTTTATTTTCTCAGTTTTGATTTTTAAAATGAAATCACTGTGAACTAAACAAATTATGAGCCAATATTAAATTGTACAAGTTGAGATAATTTAAAAATATTCATCCACTATTCATTTGTATATTGATATGAATTGAACAAATTGAACTTGACTGTAATATTGACACATCACATATTTTTATAAGTGAATACATATGTATACAAACATACATATGTATTCCTCATGTGCTATCTTTAGTCTAAAGTGTTTTTGAAAACAGAAAAATATAAAATTGAAAGAAATTAAAATAAAATTTAAAAATGTATTTTGAGCAGAGGGTATTACTTGAAAATTTCACTTAGAGGCACAGGTTATTGGTCAGGGAGGCCCCGGAGGCATCCAAAACAATACTTCTTATTCCCACTGCTCTTTGTTTCCAACCGTAACTAGATGGCAAGATCCTATTGCTGAAAACACTACACATTTTGCTTACAGGACACAGGAAATAATCTTGAACTGAGCAGGAACCTCACTTTCGGCTAGATAGATTTCATAGTGCTGGAAGGTGCTATGCGATCTGTTTGTTGAGAAAAGACTTCAGTAGTCTTATCTAGCTCTAGGCCCTACACCCTACAATCCTGACTTAACGCAAGAGGTACCCACAGTGCAATAGTGACAAGACTTTATGCAGACAATCAGTCTCTTTCTTGATTGGATATGGGGCCAGCTCCACAAGGGAGAATGTCATGTCTGGCACTGAATGATCAAAATTCATGGCTAGGGACATCATAGGCCCTAGGAAAGACTCTACTGGTGTTATTTTTCTAAGTGATCATGCTGTAAAACTGCCTTCTAAATATTTATATTTTTATCTGTAGATTTGTGCTGCTCCCAAACATGGTCAGAGAAGCTTCTTATTACACTGCATATTGGTTAATGAAGAGAACCATAGCTATTCAAAGTGTTTAGAGTAAGTGACTGTGTTTTACATGGGACACTCATAAACTGCAACCCTCCCTCCCACCAGCGAGGCTCAGCAAACATGTATTTCTGGGTAACATTCCCCCCCTCTTTTTTTTTTTTGTTTTTTTGAGACAGGGTCTCCCTATAGTCCCAGCTGAACTGAACTCACTATGTAGACCAGGCTGGCCTTGAACTCACAAAGATTCACCTGCCTCTGCCTCCCAAGTTCTGGGATTAAAGGCATGTACCACAGCGCTTGGCTGTAACATTCCCTTTTATACAAAGAAATCTACTGAGCAGTTTACAACTGTTTGCCTTCAGTGAATGTTATGTTTGCTAAAGTCCCCTTGGCCCATGGTGTTTTTTCTTGGAAGTTTTTCATCCTCTGATCACTAAGTTGTCCTTGGCATTGACTAACATATAAAATAGATAAAAAATATTTGTTTAAAAGCTATATACATATATTAACTTTATATATATAGAGAGAGAGTCTGAAGTGTAATTATGCTTGTGAAAATAATTTTTTTAATTCAACAGTTTGTATTAAAATGTTAGAGTGAGCCAGATTACATGATTTTAAAATCATTTGTTACTTGGCCAAAGTTTACTCAGTGTATCTGTGTATTTCAATGTAACATCCCCTTTATCTGTAGAATACTACTGAGCAGCAGTTTAGAAGAATGCTTTGATCTCAGTGACTGTTCATTTGTCATCCTCCATCCTCCAAAGGTTGCTCATCACATTTGTCTCTTTGCAACAATAATTCTGTTACATTGGTTTATCTAATGTCTCCTTGGCCCTTGGTGTTTCTTCTTATTTCCATTCACTGATTTCTATGTGGTCCTTGGCTCTAAAGTCCAACTTGCCCATGCTGCATTTATGTTTAGACCAACCTCTCAGGCTCTTTAAAATCCCATTGCAGTCCTCTTACATCTGTCCTCATGGTCCTCAGTGAAATCTTCATGACTTGCTTTAATACATGTTATTGGTATTTTTTTCTTTAATAGCTTCAAATTATTAATGAATATAAACACATTGTGATCTTTAATGTACAAATTTTCTCTATCATTCATGAAGCAAACATAATTCAAACTTTATCTGTTATGAGTCGTTATAAAACTACTGAGACTAATATTGAAAAGTAAAAGATAGTTTTGTTAAAACTTCCTTTCACAATTTGGTTTGAATTGCAGTTTTAGATTTATCTGAAAATATTCTACAATATCCTATAAAATATATGAATTATTTTACAGATTTGCTTATTCATTAAAACACATTCTATCTCAGAAACTGCATGTTTTTCCTGTCAGGAACATGCTGCCTACTTTCTAATTTTACTGTTCACATAAGGACAATGATACGAAAATATAATATAAACATTAACAATACTATATGGCAACTGTGGAGCATTAATAAATCAATTTCTGCATCTCATTATGTAGGTCGAGCTATATTTTTATTATAAGTTTTCTGAGATGACAGAACCCCCCAAAATCTCATATGTTCTTATGAAATAATTGAAAAATAATCACTATAATAAAAAATAATCTTTAGAATCAAATTCCCTTTTATATTTAAACAAATAATTCTTGCATGAATTCTTTTACCTGTGTAAGGTAATGAAAGAAATGGTAGCAATAAATATAAATTTAGATCTTTTTATTTTCTTATCTTGATTTTATATTCAAGATGAATTTCAAAATTCTAATGCATCAGTTGCCTCGTTCATACACAAGTCATTGGATACATTTACTTTGTAGATGCCAAGTTAATACATTTATACCTGCTGAGCTGGTGCATATGGAAAAATGTATTTCTTGTGATCAAACTCCTCTCTATTTTCTCAAATCTAAACAGACATTAAAATGAAACTTTTTTTCTCAGTCTTATGGTCACTTAATGTTTATAAGCCTTAGTGACTATGGTGGAGAATGCCAGTAATCTCAGAAACTGGAAGTCTAAGGAAAGAAAATTTTAAGTTACAGGAAATTTACATTACATAATGAGATACTATCTCAAAACAAATGAAGAACAACAGAATTATCAACCTCAATTTAGTTATACACCTAATCTGAAAAGTGAGAGTAATATATCCAATCCCAGTTGATGACCCCTAAACGTATGTACATATGAACATCACTAAATGGACTCAATAGGGTATATACATACAAATATACATATATATGTTGATTTTCATAAATTTCATATATTTTATGAAATTTAGAGGGAGTTGGAGTCATGAAAAGGTAAAGAGATGGAGGGGAAGAAATGATGGAAATGCAGTAGTCATGTATGAAATTCTCAAAAAAAAATAGAACAAGGAAATCTAGGAAACAGGTAAAATTCAATTTCACAGATGAAATCATTATCTGGGGCTTTATATTTAATGATATTTTCAAAATCAAAATTACAAAATTCTAACTTTAAATGTCAAATTGGCTTTTATCAATGATTCATAAATCAGAGAGTATTCCATTCAGAAATAGAAAAATTTCCCATCAGCCCTAGTATATCAGTTGGTATTTTATGCAATAGGAACAAAGAAACAGAATAATAATATTAGAATAATGTATTTACTAATATTTTCAGGTTGCTCTCTTTATAGGAGTGATAAACTGAAACACCCAGACAAAACAAAGCCACACCTAGGTTTATGATTCTGAAGGTGTATTGACTGATTGGAAATTCTGTGATAATACAGGGTTGGAATGTTGCAAATCCAGAGCTAGACTTCTCTTTAGCTGTTTTTAGTTGTCCTCACAGTCGTTTAGCTCCTGCTAACGTTTTAATTTACCAAACTACAGCTTCAACCAACTCCAAAGATAAGAATGCCATCAGATAATATTTTGGAACTCTGAGAGGTTTCCCTATTTTATTATAACCTCCTCACCTGATACTGTGATTGGTAAATGCCTTTATTTGTTACTCTCTTTTGTGACTAGAAAAAGTTTTTACAATCATTTTCTCATTTGAACACATCATTTGGAACCTGAATCCATGTTCTCAGGACATGGTCACTCACTACCTTTTATCCCCTTTTCAAGGAAAGTTGGTTTTTAACATAGGGAGGTTAAAGCAGATGGCATATCCTAATTGTAACAGCTCAGGTGACCTGACCCTTTTTACTGGCTTGCTGTGAATGCTCTGTTACCAAGGAAAATTTATCTGTTTTGTAGTTCTCATCATTCCTTAAAGTCTCAGTTTGATTGAGGCCCTCAGTATATTTAACAATTGTTGGTTAGTATGTTGGAGCCTCCTGCAATAGCTCATCTTAAAACATTGGCCTTTCAAGAATTTTATTTAACAATATTTTACTTAACAATATTTTATTTAACAATATTTATTTCTGGGGCTTCATAGGAGAGCAGATAATTTCTATTCTTTTTTCTCTGAAATTTTATGTAGAAATGCTAAAGCCTATCATAAGAATCCCATCTCCATAAAATCTCAGAGAAATGCAGTCTGTTTCTTGTTAAACAGAATACTAGAAAAACAGAATTATATTTTAAACTTTCTGAGCTTTATGTATGGAATAATAATTAAAGCTTTCTCAAATATTATTTTCTTTAACAACAAAAGGATTAGGTACATAGATTGTAGTTAGAACCTTTTATAATAACATTTTACATTTACTTTTTCTTCTTTCTTCACTTTCTTGGGAGAGATTGTCAAATCTTTAGAATAAGGCCTATACCTTATTCATTCACTATGTTTAACAATGAACTACTCATAACAGTAATGATGAAAGTTAGCGGGGCTTTTTATTGTTGTTTACTCAACAGGCATTATGTATATTCAACTCCTTACCTGTATTATCGAATTTAATCCTAAAAAAATTCTATCAAGTATTTCTGTTTAATCCTTTTTAATAGATACAAATCTGTGATCTTAAAAAGATTTAGCAAGTTGCCTGAACACAGCCAACTGGAAAATGGAGAAGCTTGTTCAAGCCTGAAACAGATCTTTTTCATTGTGGAGACATTCTCTGAAACTTTATACTCTACCATATTTTGTTGATTCACTAAAAAAAGTACAGATGGAAATTTTGATGTTCATGTCAGGTGCTACCACACATGACAATGTGTAAAGACAAAAGACTCTGTCACAAGAAATAAGAGAGAAGATAAGTGGCAAGTACGTGGGTACATGAGTGGACAAGACACTGCTAGAATTTCATGAAAATCTTTATGAGAACATCTTTGAAACATGGATAGGCAACTTCCTTTAAAGTATAATAGCAAAACATTCAAGAAAAATGAGAAGATTGAAAAATATTTTCACCTTCAATAAAAATAAAATGTAAGAAATCAAATCCAAACATGTTGTGATAACTCATTCCTAAGTGCTCATTCATATGAGCACTTAGGAGTTTGAGGTCAGATTGGGCTACATTGTAAGTTCTGAATTTCCAGGCCTGTGTGTGCTACAGAGTCAGTTGATTCTGAAAAAAAGGAAAAATATCAAAAGAAAAGAAGAGAGCCAGGAGTGGTGGTGGTGGTATGGGATCTTTACACTTTTGATGTTTTAATTCCTACACTAGGGAAGCAGAGGCAGGAAGGGGGATCTCTGTAAGATCAAGACAGCCTCCATCTTGGGATAAAGAGCCAGTTCCAAGCCAGGTGGGGCTACAGGGAGACCCTATCTCAAAAACAATAAGTAAATTAATTAATTAATTAAATGAGAAAAGATGGAAGGAATCAATGAATGAAGGAAAGAAAAAGATGTATCAAATCCAAAATTTCAAACATGTCTAAAAAAATTTGTAGTTTTATGGTAATATATAGTTTTGCCAACTGTTAAATTTCGTAAAGTGATACAGACTTTTGTCACCTAAAAGAACCAATCTTTAAATAACACAAAAAATTTCAGATATTAGAAATAGATGGAAGAAGAATTTTTTAGGGCCACTAAAATGAAACAGAGAAACTCAAGAAGTTGAGAAATAGGAACAATGTACCAATCTCAGTTGTGAAATAAATGAAACAGTTCGAAAGAAGAGTCTTGGATGTCAAATATTCAGAGATACACACATACTTAACTCTCACATTGCATCCCAGCACAAATGACAATCCCAGAAGTGTATAATGATGATATATGGAAGAATTCTTTGCTTTATGAAAGAAAAGTTAAAAGTGAAAACACAAATCTTGTTATTGAAAAATGATCACATTCTATTTATTAATTAAAATTCATCAGGCATAAATCTTCAAACTCAAGAAAGGCAAAATCTACTTAAAATATTTGTGGAAAGATTAATATTTCATATACTGACAAAAAATAAGGTATACAGAAAAGTATTATAAAACAGTAGAATTATTCAAATTAAAATACAGTATATGAGGCTTAATGAGGTGGTATGTGCCTGAAATTCCAGAACTTGGGACAGAAGCAGGCAAATCTCTGAGATTTTGAGGCTAACCTAATCTATATAGTGAGTTCCAGGTCAGTCACCAGAACTATATAGTGAGACATTCTCCACAAAATAATAATAATAATAACAATAATAATCATAAAAAACAGTATATGCCTAAAATTTACCATTTTAAAAATTGAGGTAAATCAGCCAAATAATAAATAAAGCATAAAAGTATAATGACTAGAAATAAGAAAAATTAATCCTGGAATCATTTTAAATATGTGATTATACAGTAAAAGAAAATATACAATACTAGAATCATAGAAAAAATAAGACTAGACATTGTGTATAAATGTTAACTTAAAGAAATAAAATATGGTCTTATCTAATACACAAAAAGTGCATATATTAAATGTTTAAACACTGTCACTTAAGTATAACCCATCACCCCTTAAGAATGTGTTGCATATTCTGACTTCCTTCCAAAGAAAAAGTAAAAGTATTTTTTATTAAAAGTATGGGGAAAATAAAGAATAATGTGTCAAAGATTACCTCAAAGTATGTATTAAGATACATACTAATAACAATATTCAGGCTGGCAGGAGACACCCTGACATAGTATGATGGAGAGGCTCTTCATCTCTGTGATGAATTGCCTCCTCCCTAAGTTCCCTTCCTAAATCTAAATTACCAGTTTAATCTTTTTTAAAAAACCCATAGAGTTCTATCCATTTGAACCAGTGTGTAAAGTACCTAGATGGTCCCCTTCAAAACTTCTGAAATCATCAGAAACTTGGAGATCCTGGAAACTTCCTAGTGACACCAGAAATGTTAGAGATTAAATATGAAGTGGTGTCCTGTGTATCATCCCGAAGCAGGACAAGTACAGTCCTAATGCTTTAGATAATCTTAATGCTATTCAAAAATAAATCCAGCGTAGAAAATAATGGTGAAGTAAATATCAGTTCATCAGTTGTGACAACTGTACCATCATGATGTACAATGGCAGCAGAGGAGAAGCTGGATCAGACGTAAGTGAGGACTCTATTATCATTCCTCTGGAAATTTAAGCTCATATTTAATTTCTTGCATTCTGAAAACAGACCTTGTGCCTCACATAATGCCATACAATTGTTTTATTGTTGTGCTACAGATTTATTATTATAAAATGAATTTAGGATGACATTTATGATAACACTGAAAGAAAATTCACAAAAGAGCAAAGTTAATGAATAAGTGTTGACATTTTGCTAAGATTGCTGAGAAAAAGAAGTGAAGAAAAAAACCTAAGAAGCATCTTCACATGGGAAACTAAATATTATAAAAATATAATTCACTGAGCGTATCTGAAGTTAAGGTGAAATTTTGAAATTCAAAGAAATTGTAAATTTTCACTGAAGCTCCTCTGCAAAAAAATAGTAGTTGACAAAGCAAAGAGAATAAACTTTCCCTGGTATATCTATAGTTATCTGAGCTCACCATCTTCGAAATAGAATCCAGAAACAGGAAGAAAATATTATTCAATATACTCTGAGGTAGCTGTCCATTTTCATGGAAGGCATGCCTTACATAAAACTGCATCTCTCCTTCACAGCAGGCTGAGAATAAATTTATTTATTTTAATATTTTATGTTTCTTTTCACTTATTTTATATCTCTAAGTAAGTTGCCAGCATGTTTATAAGTGCACCCAGGTCATGTAATGCCTGTGGAGGTCAGAAGAGGAAGTTAGATCCCCTGAAAATGGAGTTACCAACAGCTGTTAGCCATCATGCAGGTGCTGGGAATTGAACCCAGGTCCTCTGCAAGAGCAGCCAGTGCTATGAACTACTGAGCATTCCCTAGAGCCCCTGATAATAAATTTAGATAAATTACATAATCAAATAATAGACCTTGTAATTGGAAAATACTTATTAGAAAATAAAGTTGTACTTGTAATTCAAGGAAAAGATTGTGATGTAAACTAAACACTGAAATAAAATCCATTGGTGTGCCAACAGCTCATTTTCTAGAAATAGTCTCACATTAAGTCAGAGAAGAGAATAGACCTACTTTTCAAAGAAATTCCCTTAGGAATGATGTTTTAAATTTTTCACTTGACTTTAAGAATATTGGACATTCTTTTTAAAAATATATCTTCCTTATTTTATTTTTTTATGTGTATGATTGTATTGCCTGTATACACGTAAGTGCACCTGTGTCATACAATGCCCGTAGAGATCTTAAGAGGGCAGTTGGTCCCCTGAAACTGGAGTTACAGACAGTTGTTAGCCACCACATGGGTGCTGGGAATTGAATCCAGGTCCTCTGCAAGAGCAATCAGTGCTCTTAACTGCCAAACCATTTCTCTAGCCTGAATATTGAATAGTCTTATGTTTTTATGCCAAGTGTTAAATATTTTCCTGGTTTCAAATCCATTTTTCTATATATTGGGGTTGTGATGAGAAAGTTGTGACTCTGTGGTAGACTTTTCCCTTGACAGCTCAGTCCCTCTTGGACTAGAAGCGAGAACAGAGAAGAGCATGGGCTTTAACTGGCTTCCATTTTCTGTATTCTGCTTCTCCGGCTGTCTCTATCATCTTGAAATTTATACATTTGTTCCCTTGGCAATAGTTCATTGCAGTTTTCACTCTCCAATAATTGCAGAGCAGTTGGTGCTCTTAACCACTGGGCTATCTCTCCAGCCCTTGTTTTTTGTTTTTTTTTTACTTGTCTTGCATATATAATTAATAATTCTTAGCTTCAATAAATTAAGCAAATAATAATAGCAATCCATTTTGTTTGATTTTAAGTTTATTTTCTTGAAGTCACATTGATATATCTGTCTGTACTTTTATTTTGAAATTAATAACAAACTTTTTAATGTGTTATAGAGAGAGACATTTAGGTTTTTACCTGAATGTAATAGTCAGTCTTCTAAACAACTGACTATAAGCAGCATTTTACATCAAGGAGGGTTATAAATCCCCAAACAGTCAAAGAAACAAGTTAAATTTGATCCAATATGAGTTACCAATATCTTCATCGTTAGAAAGAGATTTGACAAAGTACTTATCATGTAGTTGAATTTCTCTAAGACACTATCGATATACTATTTGAATCTTTCAAGCCAAATGTCACATAATTGGGACCTTCCTGACAGCTTTCTATTAGTTTATGAGACTATGT
The DNA here is from genome assembly GCF_000622305.1 of Nannospalax galili. Lineage (NCBI taxonomy): Eukaryota > Metazoa > Chordata > Mammalia > Rodentia > Spalacidae > Nannospalax > Nannospalax galili. The sequence continues at coordinate 5,628,220 of NW_008360303.1, forward strand.
GATATATTGTATTACATAGTGAAAAACATCTAAAAGTTCTCTTGTGAAATCACTATATTGACTCCTTAATTTTCTTGCATGTCATTTACTAATTAAATCAAAATCTTTCAAGCATATATTATAATATAGTACTCTGGCACAGCAAATTTTACATAGGTTTCACTGTTCATAATACTCTCACATGATCCACTATACCATGAAATTTAAACTAATAATGCTGAAAATGATGTTTCCCTTCAAGTTCCCAGTGGCACTTTAAAAGATCAATCAACAAGACACTTTTGAAATTTTAAATTAAATTGATTATGTTTCATTATACTCCTACAGATGATTATGATTGCATAGACTAAGAATATAAATCTTAAGTAAACCATCTCTGAAAGGCTAACTAACAGAAAACAGGAGAGTTGTTAAATGTTGGCTTTATGATGTTGTCACTGATGGAGTAATCATGTGTATATAGTTTTCATTTATATTAGGATTATACCATTAAGTAAACCATTTTTAAAATTTATTTTTATTTTACGTGCATTAGTGTATTGCCTGCGTGTACTGTAAGTACACCTGTCCTGTGCAATGCCAGCAGATGTAAGAAGAAGGCAGCTGTACAGATAGTTGTCAGCTGCCATGTGGGTACTGGGATTTGAAACTGAGTTCTCTACAAGAGCAGCCAGTACTCTTAACTGCTAAGCCAGCCCCTAACTAACCCATTTTTAAAAGACTGAAAAATGTGATTTTCAGCTATTAATGCATGTATTTTTATTTAAATACTGCATTATTGTTCATTTGATAATTTTTAGAATAAGCCCAAATTATTTCATATATAGATAATGAGCTATGACATCAGAAAATATACACATCATTCATTTGTCAAAATATCATTTATGCTTGTAAAACTGTATTTGGAGATCCCAAATCATTATCACTGTGATATATAGTGTTGATTCTCAACTGGACAGGATCTAGAATCACCGACAGGCAGGTTTCTAGACACGTCTGTAAGGTATCACCTTGATTTGTTTAGCCTCTAATCCTGCCTGTATAGGATTATCTTGATTACATTAATTAAGAAAGAAGATCCAGCCAAAGTTCAGAAGCACCATTTTGGGGCTCCTGTCCTGGACTTCATAGAAGAGAAACCATCTAGCTCAATGCCCCATATGTTGCTCTCTTCTTCTTGACTATGGATGACAAAACGATCACCTTATTCAAGATCCTGCTGTCCTGACACCTTTCCCTGGTGGACAATACCTCAACCCTGAGTGGAATACTCCCTTCCTCCCTCAAATTTGCTTCTTGCCAGGTATTTTATCATAGCAATAGGGAAAGAAACAATTACCAAGGATCACAGCATAAATAATTATTTTAAGAATAATTTAGTGACTATGAATTTAATTATGAATTTTCTATATAGGTAGAAGAAGAAAAACTAATCACCTTGACAGATATAAAAAGTATTTCTAGAAATCAAAAATAAATTATTGAACTTAAATATAAGTTTACAATAGAATTATGCTTTCTTTTCTTAAAATATTGTGCTGGATAACTTTTGTCACTTGACACAAACTAGAGGTCCTGAAAAACAAGAAAGGATCTCAAGTGAAAAATTTCCTCAATCATAGTTGAGGTAGGAGGGCCTTGAATATAGTGGGCCATGGAATCTCTAGGCAGGTGGGCCAAGGCTTAAAAAGAAAAGTAGCTGAACAAGCCAGAGGAAGGAAGCCAGTAAGCAGCCTTCCTTAAGGTCTTTGGCTGCATTCTCTCCAGGTCTTAACTTAATCTGAAAGAGTCTTTTTCTCATTGTTAGACAAAATGTATGATAAAGGCAACATAAGGTAGATGAGATTTATTTTGGTTCACATTTTGAGGGAATACTCTATCATGGCAAGGAATTCATGGTGCCAGTAGCAACTGGCCACATTTCCTCCTCACACATTAACCATAGAGACCAATATTAGTGTTCAGTTCACTTTCTCTTCTGTTTTATATCTGAGATTCCAGCTCTCAGATGGTGCTGCCAAATACAGGGTAAATCCTCCATCCTCAGTTAACCCTTCTTGGAAATATGCTCTTTTTTAACTTTAAAAAAAAAACTGAAAATTTCATACATGCATATAAGGTGTTTTGATCAAATCCATGCCCACTCCCTCCCCTTCAACACCTTCCATATCTCCCCATCACTTTTTTTCTGACAACTTCATGTACTCTTTCTTGCTTGCTTGCTTGTTTGCTTGATTGTTTTTTAATGGGGATTTTTTGCTATTCTAACATTCCCTCCTCTGAAGAGGTAACCCTAAAAATCTTTTAGGGATTAAATAAGAGCTCCCAAATACTTTTGATATTTTTGGCTTTTGGAACAGAATATATTGTTAAGAGGACAAGGACATTTTGACTTTTAGCCAATAAACTAGTTATGCTCTTAAACATACCTAGAGGTGTCTTTCCATGATGATTCCAAATATAGCCAAGTTGACCATAAAGATTAGCTATTACAAAATCAAATTTATCAACTTAGCATCCAAACACAACACCTTAAATCGTAGCATTCCACTCCTGTCCTATAACATCTCATTTCCATCTTATTTTGCACCGAGTTCATTTCTTAAAATTCTCATATTATTTATGTCCTAACACTGTTAAAAGTCCCAAGTCCAAAGTCTATTCTGAGACATAAGACTTAGACATTCTTAGCTAGGAATGCCTGAAAAATAAGGTTAACAAAAAAGAGTATCAGACTTCTAATGTATAACAATATAGTAAAGATTCCCATTCAGAAAAGGCATAATCAGAGTTTAGAGTGAAAGACCAGACCACAAAGGCAAAAGTCTTCAGGGAAAACACCAAACACAGTAACTCCAAAACTGATTTCATAATGTAATTACCTGGACCCCAACAGCTCTGGACAGTCCCATTCCTCCATTCTTCTGTCTGTAGCACATAAACCATCTCTTTTTGGTGGGCTCTAGTCTTTGCGGCTTTCCTAAGCAGATGACCCAGACTCAGTATTTCCAACATTCTTGTCTCCATTGCAACATAGGCTTCACCTATGCAAATTTACCATGGCCTCCGAAGGCCTTCTGGGATATGCTATTAACCCCTGAACCTTCTCTCCAGCCCCATACTTACTATTTTTCTTTCTTATTGTTTCTCATTTCTTGCTCTGTTCTTTTATTTAATTTCTTAGCTTACATTTTTCCTGCTCTTCTATTTATCTAATTTGTTAAGTGAGATTTTTTTCAAGTTTTTAGAATTTTTTTTACTCAACCTTGGATTAATGTTTTAAAAGTATAATTTAAAATATTTGCTTCAGTGTTTTAGTAACTTAAGTCAGGCAACAAGATACAGTATGGTTTCCACATTATTGCTGAAATTTCAGATGCAAACATTTTTTTTTTCTTGTTCTTTTTGAGACAGGTTCTCCTTGTAGCACCAGCTGGCCTGGAAATTGCTATGTAGACCAGGCTGGCCTTAATTTAACAGAGATCTGCCTGCCTCTGCTTTCCAAGTGCTGGGATCAAAGGCATGTGCTACCATGCCTAGCTCTAAAGATCGTTTTAATTGAATCTTGTATTTTTTGGATTTCCTAATAAGTATGTAAGTTTTATCAAATAGAGTAAATGATTAAATGATAAAATAATTTATATTTTATTATATATAGACTAAAGTTATCTAGAGTTTGAATGTTACTGTTTGTTGGTATTGTGTCCCGACCCGCAGGACAGTCAACGTGGGTTTCTGGAGGGAGGAGAGGGGACGGAAAGGGACAAGGAATGCGAAGAATGGAGACAAGACAGGCTTTCTGATCAAGTCTCATTTAATGAACATCCACACAAAGTTTTTATAGGGAGGAGAGGGGGAAGTTGGCAGGGAAAAATCCATTGAAGTAGAGCAACTCAATTAACAGAATGATTATCACAATAACACCACACCAATTGATCACAGAGTAAATTCCATAGTAACACCACAATTCTATATAGCAAGTTATAAATCAATTAAGAGGTTACACTTGTATGATTACAGAGTAACACCAAAGTTTCTTAGCAATTACATGAGAAATGAGGGAGTCTCTCAGGCGTTAAGTGCCCAGGTTAGAACAACATGTTTGTGAGAGGCTTTCAAGTATAGTCATCTGGTTAATCTCAAACCAGGCCAGCCTTGATGTCTGAAAAACAGCCTTGCCAGGAATCAGGTCTTGCTATTTCCTGGGGTAGGGGCCTACGGCTCCCGACATGGACATTTTACTTCCTGACATCCTGGTTAATGCTAAGAAATTGTATTACTAATTAAAAGTAAGATATTTGCAAATGATACATCATTA
>NW_008360303.1:5633453-5634060 GCF_000622305.1 Nannospalax galili
ACACAAAGTTTTTATAGGGAGGAGAGGGGGAAGTTGGCAGGGAAAATTCCATAGTAACATCACAATTCTATATAGCAAGTTATAAATCAATTAAGAGGTTACACTTGTATGATTACAGAGTAATACCAAAGTTTCTTAGCAATTACATGAGAAATGAGGGAGTCTCTCAGGCATTAAGTGCCCAGGTTAGAACAACATGTTTGTGAGAGGCTTTCAAGTATAGTCATCTGGTTAATCTCAAACCAGGCCAGCCTTGATGTCTGAAAAACAGCTTTGCCAGAAATCAGGTCTTGCTATTTCCTGGGGTAGGGGCTTACGGCTCCCGACAGTATTGTATCTCCCAAAATCATCAACATGCTATAGAAATTTAGCAGAAATAACTGAAAATCAAACATCTATTATTACCCATATATTATCTTGTATCTCCCAAAATCCTCAACATGCTATAGAAATTTAGCAGAAATAACTGAAAATCAAATATCTATTATTACCCATATATTATAGTCTTAATAGAAATCCTACAACTAAAACACTTCAAAGGCCAAAATATAGAAAATGAGTAGAGACTAAGATGTTTTAAAATATATAAAATATGTTAAATAATACC
>NW_008360303.1:5634248-5654255 GCF_000622305.1 Nannospalax galili
AGGTATATTCTTTTTTAAAGATTGTTTTATTGAATTTTTGTGTATTTCATACATAAAATTATCTTTGTACCCCTCTCTTCCTTCCCCTTTGGCACCCTCCCATAGACCTCCCGCCCCACACACGGGAATTCACTCTATCATTTGTATTAAGGCCTATTATGCAGTTAGTGTCATGAGATATACCTCAGTGAGACTTTGTCCACCATCTAGTCTCTCTCTTCAAGAAGATGAGCTCTTCATCATCCAGTAGTATTCAGCTGCCAATAATTCCTCTACTATGGCTGGGGCTTTCTGTTCATTTGTACAGTCCTGTGCTGGGTTTTTGTCTGCCTAAGTTTGCATGGGTCTTATGCACGCTGACCGTATTGCTGTAAGTTTGTATGAGAAGGTTTCCAGGTGCCTGCAGGACTACTTTTATATGGTCATGCACCTCCTCCCTGCTTCTTACAATCTTAACACTCCCTCTTCCGCAATGGTCCCTGAGTCCTGGTGGGTGGACCTCAATATGGGATCTCTGTCCAAAATACCACACTCTGCCAACTCTTATTCTCTGCATTTTAGCCATTTGTGACCTTTTGTATTCCTGGCCCTCTGTTGCATGAGGGAGGTTCATTGATGCAAATTGAAAGATGGATTAGTGTTTTCTTCATCCCTTGTTCTATGTTCTGTGAGTCTTACGTGTAGAGGTTGCATCCTGGGTGTGCTACTTAGGCTTGGGCAATTCATAGGAAATCTCTTTGTGTGACCAGTGATGTAACTCTGAAATAATCTCTGTCTGTTGGAAAACAATGTACTTTGATGGGTGGTGACTGGGATACTTATCTGTAAACTTAAGGATCCATATTTTTCACATAGTAAGAAATTATGTTTGCCTAGAAATATGAGAGCCTTGGGGTTTTCTCTAAGATCTATGACCTCTCCAGCTCTGTGTATTTGGCTAGGTTTACAGTACCAGGCATGAGCTTTCTTCCACTGAGTGGGCTTTAAATACAATTCGGCAGATATTGATTACCTCCAAGGTAAAAGTGCCACTACTGTACCAATGTTGTTTGCTGTGCTGATCATTGATGTGGTTTTTAGTCCTTGAAGATACATTAGACCATTGATTGATGTTATCAGCTTGCGTAGTGCTCTCCAAAGCTATGAGAGCTAGCCTTCAGGGGAGGTGGAAAGACTTACTTTCCAAAAATAATCTTATATTAGTAAAATACAATATATAATCCAAACTAGAGTTCAAGAATGTTAATAAATATATTAATTTAGGCAAGAAAGGTTTCCTGTTATAGACATTTCAAAATACTAAATATTAACAAAAAAGACCTATACTGCATTATACTACCTATACATCACACATTGTCTAGGTCTATCACATCATCACCAAATAAGAAATGAAAATTCACATCTAAATAAGACCAGTTTACATTCTGTATTAGCTGTAAAATTTCTTTCTCCTAGGAATGAGATCTGCCTTTTCCACTCCTAGTTTATTTGCTTAAATATGTCAAATGCCAATGCCTAATTTTAAAATACCTCAAAATAGCATCATTTTATATGCTAAGAAAGGGCACTGCAAATACTTGATTGATACTTTCATGAATTCCTCACAAATTAACCCAGAATTCCAAAAGATCTATTAAGAATTAGCATTACTGATACCATTGTGTGTGTTGGACATATAACTGGAGTGATATACACCTCCCAGACATGTCCAACTTTTTCAGGCATTGTGATGTGATATTGCCATCTGCTAAGTTCATACTTGAGAACCATACAATTGAGTTACAAAACAGGAACAAAAAGCACAAGAAATAGTCACAATATTTTAAGTAAGCGTATGACATTGTATTGAACAGCATTTATGGCTATCCCTGGCTGCACAAGGCTGTCAGCCACAAGTTGGACACATTGGTGGTCTACACCAAGTCAATAGAAAAATAGAAAAAGTACAAGATAAGCAATTTGTCATTATTATCCTTAATATCTAAAATGTAAATAAAACCTAACAAGAAAGAATGTAAATACTTACAGTAGCATTACAATTTGTCAAAATATAGTACCAAATAAGCAACAATGATCATGTCCAAATTCAAATTAATGAAAGCAATGATTCTGAATTTTACTTCAGTGAAAAATAATGATGTCTATCATTCCATCTTAATAAGAGCAAAATAAAAGTAATTATTCACCTATGCTTGGTGGAGGGAGACCTTGGAATAATTTGCCAACAAAACATAAGTCATTACCACGTAATTGGTATATAGAAGCACCGATCCATTTGAGTTAAATATAGCTCAGAACTTTTACATTAAGGAACTCATTCAGCAAAGCTAAAAGCAACTATTGCAAAAGGTTTCATGCTATGGGATGAAATGTACTCCTCAAAATTTATTGGCTGAAACCTCACTTTCCAGTAATTCCAAATGTGACTGTCAGTAGTCTTTGAATCTTTTGCTATTTTTATTGCTATTTTTGGAAAAATAAAAGAGAAATTGAAAAATCTATTAAATAAATACACATCCTACTGATAAACATAATTAGAGGAAAAAAAGGACACTGGGAAGTATTAGATTTCTACCTTTATGCTCTTGCGATTGATTTACTGAGATCTGTAACTCACTGTTGCTGTCCAATACTGCCAAAGAGCACTGCACCGCATATTACCATCCAAGAAAAATCCCTCAGTTCAAAGCATGTGATTTTCAGGACAATGTAAAGTTAAAAAATAATATATTAAACAATGGATTATAAATTAGAGATTATCTGCTTGATGATTAACCTTGATTGTACATTTGATTGCTTTGAGAAACACCCAAGAAAGCACTAAGGCAAATCTCTGTATGTCTCTGTGAGGTTTCCAAGGAGAATTAATTGCAAGAGAAACTTGCTTTACTGTGGTTAGTGTCATCCCATAAGCTGGATCCTAGATGGAGTAAAAGGGGTTAAGAGAGAAATTCTGATCTGCAAACATTCTCTCCCTGTGCATCTAAGGTAATGTGAGGTAACTGTTCCACTCCACTGCATCTTCACCAGCACCAGGGCTGAAACCTCTGAAACCACGTGGTAAATAAATAAACCTTGTTTTTAAGTTGTTTTCTCAAAAATATTTGTTAGTAGCAAAAATTAACATGTGAAATTGGTAGTGAGAAGGGAAGTTAGTTTTGCTACTATCTGGTAATGTTGTTAGAGACTTTGTAATTGGTTTGTGATCTGGATAGAGAAGTTTGCAGGTGATTAACAGAACCTAATGGATTCGTATAGCATAAATGAAAAGTCAGATTGCTGATAAGAATGTGGAGAGTGAAGACTGTGCTCATGAGGATTTGGGTGGGAACAGAACATTATTATGAATTGGACTAGAAGCATTCATGAGGTATTCTGGCAAATACATTTTGAGTATTTCCTATTAGTTTATGGAAGGCTTACTTTAAAGAGAAGAAACCTATATGCTGGAAAGAAGTTCAAGGAAGCCTAGTAGTCAGGCCATACCATGATTATTTCTTGCTCCAGTAAGCCAAGTTTGTAGTATGAATTCTAAACAAAAGCAGAGTTTGAGTTCAAATACAAAAGAATTCCTTATAATCTTGGGGCCAATAAATGTTGGTAGTATGATTAGTGACATTAAAGAGAAATCAAACATTTAACATTGGGATAATGAAGAAGAAGTCTTAAGAGTATCTCAAGAATTGGCTAGGATGTACCCATTACAAATTCAAGGATATAAAAGTTTTCATTTATTAAAGAGTTTGAGAAGAGAGTCCTGGAAGGAACTCTTTTACACAGGACCTCATAGGGAGGTCCCCCCAGCAAACCTGGATTCAGCCATTCAGATATTTAGAGACTGACTTAGTCATGGTCCAAAGTAATCGACATTGTGCTTGAAGTGGTATGACACTTTGGTATCCTGGCATCAAATAAATGATTGACATTTTTTGAGGAATTCAAACTTACATGATCATAGAGGCTTCCACCAAGATTTTAAAGGAAAGTCTGGGAAACCAGTCCCTTATTTATCAGAACCAGATTCTTTGACATTAGCTTCTGACAAAGGGTAGCATGAAGCTATAAAATTGAAGCAAGATATGTAATGATGAACACATCTTTACATGCCTGGAATGTGAAATGTATGCCAAAGGAAGTTGTAAGCATCGCGCACAACCAGCACAAGAGAGGCTGTGTGAGCTTCAGATGGCAATGATATAGGAGCAGGGCTGCTAACGTCCTTTGGAACTCCAAACATGATACCATTCGCCATGGATACTGGACATGAGTCTGTAGAATTTAATTTTTATTATACTGTGTTTCAATCTTGTTTTGTATTGGTGTAGAAACATTTACTTTGTGTCACCATGTATTAAAAGTATGCAACTTCTTTTTAAACTTGCAGCATCTCAAATCTAAGAGTTTTCATTGATCCAGAGAAAACTTTGAATTAGGCATTTTTTTTAATTTTAAAAGCTATGAGGACTCTTGAAGATGAATACCTCTTGCACTATGAGATGAACATGAGCCTCTTAGGCACTAAGGGTGAATAGTATGCAAAGAAGAGATTATTTGGGGTCAAAATTACAAAGAGTGGTTTGAGGTGCCTGATTTTGATTTTCGAATTGATTAAATTAAGAAGATTCTACAGAAGTAGCTAAGCATAACTCTGTGTGACTGCAAGGATGTTTCTAGAGAGAATGAACTAAGTTAAGATCTGTGTTGAGTGTGGGTAGTGCTATCACAATGAAGAATATCCCACTAACAATTGTTCTCTCTTCTTCTCTATTTCCCAGCCACCATGAAGTGTACTGCCCTGTTCTGCTATGCCCTCTCTGTCAAGATTGGAAACTGAAAGCATAAGTCAAAATGCACTCTTCTTGTTTCTGTCATGGTTACTCAGCCATAACAAGACTCATTATTATAATATGAACATTTTTTAAAGAGGAAATTAAGCTGTATAAGGTCACTAGTGTATGGACTTAATATAGTTTTATCATTGTGAGAAGATATGATTAAAATGACAAAAGTCATATTAGTGTGTTGCACAAAGAAAGCCTGGGAGAATGGCCTCAGGGACAACAAACAAACAAACAAAAAGTAAAGAAAATCGATAAAAAAAAAAATTGTGCAGACACCTTGGACTTGAATTCTGAGCTTCCAAAAATCTGAGAAACAAATTTTGCTTAAAGATACTTAAACTATATTATTTTGTTATGGCAGCCCTTGCATAATAATGCAATATACATACAGTTATTTATTGTAGTGTTGTTCTTATAGGAAATCTTTAAGAAGGAATATATGTTCTTGTGGGAATAGTTACATGATGATAAATTTACTTCACGAAGTGCATTGTTGAACATACAATAATTATTACTTTATTTCATTCAATGAAAGTTGGGTTTGATCACGTGTTCATGAGTAAAAATATCTGCCGTATGCATTACTTATGTTTCTGATGCTGTGATAAGACACCTTGACCAAGGCAACTTGTAGAATAATTTATTTGAACTTACAGTTTCAGAGTGTTTGAGTCCAAAGTGGTGGAGGAGGCATGTTGGCCAAGATGGCCAGAGAAGAAAACGAAGAGATCACATCTTCAAGCAGGCACAAGAAGCAGAGAGCAACTGGAAATCTGGCAAGGCTTAAGAATTCTCGAAGCCTGCCCCCAGTGACATGCTTCCCCAGGCATGACCATATCTCCCAAAGCCTCCCAAAGGAATGCCACCAACTGGGGACCAAGTGTCCAAATAATCAGAGCTTATGGGGGACATTTTCATTCAAATGAACACACCATGTAATCTTGTATTTTTGTTAGACTTTGTACAAATGAATCACATTGCATAAGAAATATATATTCTTGGGGGCTGGAAAGACGGCTCATTGGTCAAGAGCACTGAATGCTCTTGCAGAGGACCCAGGTTTGATTCCCAGCACCCACATGGCAGATACAAACTGTCCTTAACTTCAGTTCCAGGGGAATCCAAAGCTCTCTTCTTACCTCTGCAGCACTGCAAGACATGGGTACACTCACATACATGCAGGCAATACACTCATACACATAAAATAAAAAATAATAAAAAATAAACATATATTCTTTAAATATGGCAATAATATTGTCCATTCTGAGAAGTTTCCCTTTATTGAACATGTATGAATAAACTTTCATATCTATATCTACACCCATGAGAAATGACTCAGTAAATCAGAGTTCAAGTGCTGAGTGTTAATAAATGAGGATTATTATGAAGTTTAACAATTCTATTTCTATACATCAAAATAGCCAAAAATATACCACATAAATACCATGGAAGTATTTTTATAAAAGCTGCTGTAAAAATATCAAATCATCCTAACTCTCTCTGTAGAGCTGCCTTTTAATGATGATTTATGGAATTGTTTGAGATCTATGCATCTTGAAATAAATAATATTTCATTAAAACAAATACACTAAGTACTTTGAAGAACATATTTTTTCAATTTATATACAATATTTTCACTTAATTTTGGTGTACAGTATAACTTAATACATGTAATATAACAATGTACAGTGGTTAAATAAGAAAAGAAATTTGATTGTATGTTATGAGTGTATTGCCTGCATGTAGGTCAGTGCACCTTGTTGTGCAATAACTGTGGAGATTAGAAGAGAGGGTCAGATTCCCCTGGAACTGGAGTTATGGACAGTTGTTCTGTGTCATGTGGGTGCTGGGAATTGAACCTGGGTCCTCTGTAAGAACAGTCAGTGCTCTAAACTGCTGAGTCATCTCTCCAGTCCCTATTCTCTTAAATCTTAATGTTTCTACATTTCATGATTACCTTGAAAGTATTCTCTGTTAGTTATTTTAGAATGTATGGATAATAGCTGCCAATTTCCCTTATTCTATTATACTAAAGAATATTGGAACTACCCATCTCCTGCCAGATCCACCTCCCCATGAACCTAACATTGTATTCACTATTTTTTATTTTTTTGCTTCTGATAGTCTGTGTAATACCTTTCAGCAATATAAAAGATAGCCACTAGGGATGAAACTTCAAGATCAATACCAGTTTGATTACTTCATGTCCTTTGATTCATGCGTGTAGTGTCTTCAGCAGTAAGTGTCTTACCACCAAGTACTGTAAAATAAACAAGAGCAATGGCAATAGCCAGGAATGTTTGGGGGTCTATGGGACATCACTGTTGTTGCTAAAATTCCTTCTGGGAGACACAAACATTGTCTGGCCCCCTCCTCCCACCAACCTTACAAGAGGAGGTATGATTTCTCTAAACTATAGTTTGGGATCTAAAGAGTTTATTTGGGTTTCCATACAGATCAATGGGTTACTTAGAGAAGTGTGGGCAAAGGTGGGGTCCCCCCCTAAATTGCATCAGAGACCCTGTGACCTCCTGGTGTCTACCAAAGGTGGCACCCCTCTCCAATTTCCTCTGTTCCTAACCTTAGTTCCACCCTCATGTACAATGCAAGTTTCCTGGTTGGATGGAAAGCATGACTGGCTCTCCCTGCCCCTCCCCTCCTGCAAAACATTAACATTCAAGTTCCTTTGTGGCGATTGGAGCTGGTGTTTTCAAACCTAGGAAGACGGCATTGTTCCATAGCTTGCCAGTTTAACTCGCATGGTATACCACAAGTCCATGCAACACACGCCAATATCTCTGAAAGAGGCAAAAATTCCTGGCAATGGGTTTTAATTTACTAGCCTGTAGTGCATAGTAGGTGAATTCCTGTCCCCCTGCATTAAATCTAAAAGAACAAAATCACCCTGAGTGGAATGTAAAGGAAGTCTGAGACTGTATACAAAGATCAAAACTATGAATAGAAGAAGAAAAAGAAACTCAGGTCAAGTGCAAAGAAAATATTTTCATAGAAGAAAACTTCCCCAAATCTAAGGAAAAAGATGCACATCAAGATGCAAGCAGCATACAGAACCCCAGAGAACCAGAAAAAAAAAATTCCCATGCCACATAAACAAAAATCACAATATGTACAGAACAAAGAAAGGACAGTGAAAGCTTCAAGAGAGTAACACCAAATTACATAAAAATGCAACCACATCAGTATAACACCTGATTTTAAGGAGACTCTGAAAGTAAGGATAGCCTGGACTAATGTTCTACATTTTCTTGAAGATCAGAGATGCCAGCACAGGCTGTTGTCCCTTAGCAAAAGTATCAGTAGTAATCTGAGGAGACAGGAAATGTTTTAGTGATGAAAATAGATTTAAGGAATTAAAGGACCACTAGGCAGCCTCCTCAGAGGATACCAGAAGGAATACTTGAGTCTGAAGGGAAGTTTAAACATAAGCAAGAGAACACAGGAAATAAATAAGCAATTCAAGAACAGAGAAAATAAGTCAAAGAAAATGACACCAGAACCACAAAATAACAGGAATTAACAAACATCTTTGAGTAATAAATATCAATATTGTCTTAATTCCCCAATAAAAAGATACATATGAGTAGACTGAACTAGAAAACAGTATTCACCTCTGTGCTGTCTCCAGAAAAATGCACATTACCACCGACAACTGACACCACCTATGAGTAAGATTATAGGAAAAGATATTACAGTCAAATGGAACCAGGAAACAAGTAGGCCCCTGTTGCTGTCTGTTGTGGCTCTAGACCTCTGTCTGGGGGACAGGGGGAGAGTAGGCACGAGATCAATGACAGAGATCTCTGGAGATACTAGTCATCAGCAAGATGCCAGCAAGCTCATTTATGGTGCCTTTAGGGCTTTCTTTTATACCCCTCCCCTCAATCCTCATTGGTTCATTTGGCTATGTGTCTCCTCTTCATTGGTTCGGCACGCTGTCCTCTGTTTGCATCATTTGATGTTGTGCTTTATGGCAGGTTTTAGGTTAGCCTGAATAACGGAAGTATTTATGGGCCCATTTCCCCACAGGCCCCAGTGTTCTAATATCTGACAAAATAGACTTCAAACCAAAACTAGTCAGAAGAGTGAAAAACTGATTAAGGGAAAAATCACCAAGACTTATTACAGTTCTAAACATTTGTTCATCAAACACAGAAGAACCCAATTTCATAAAAGTAATACTATTAGACTACTTACCTATATTTTGGACCCAAATATCTAACTGTCTGTACCCATCACCTTTCCCAATATGTAGAGTCCTCTGTTCTACCTTCTTCCACATTATCAACTAGCTTCCACATGACTGAAAGTATGCTCTATTTCTGGGCTCTATGTGACTTTTTTTTTTACTTAACATAAAGCCCTCTACTCATATTGTTGCACCGACAGGGGTTCATTCTTTTCTCAGGTTTAATAACAGTCTCTTGCATGTATATACCACAATGAAAACAATCACCTGTCAGTAGACATTTTGGTTAATTACAGACCTTTTCTATTGTGTAGGAGTTTTTCCTTGGATAGATACCCAGTAGTAAGATGCTGGCCTGTATTGTCGTTCTGATTTTTTATTTTAATGAGAAATCTCCATACCATTTTCCCTATGGTGTACTATAATTTGCATTTTCTCCAAGAGACTGCAATTGATTATCTTCTCATTCACAGAAACAGATTTTTTAAAAAATTATCATCTGCCTTCACTGGGGTATATATCTTACTGCAATTTTGATTTGTACTTCTCTGATAGTTAATGATGTTAAAGACTTTTTTTGTCCATTTTTAGGTATTTTGGGGAAAAAAACATTTTTTCAGGCAATTTTACACATTTTAAAACTAAATTTTATTATTGTTATTATTATTTGTTGAGTTGTTTGACTTCATTATATGTTTTGAGTGCAATTCCCCACTCAGAAGAACAGTTGACAAATATTTTGACCCTTGCTGCGAGTTGTTAAATCATTCCCATGAGAGTGTTCTTTGCTGTGCAGAGCCTTCCTTGTTTGAAAATATCCCATTTGTCTGTTTTTGCCTTTGCTGCTTCAGATTAAAGGGTCATGTGTTATAAATATCACCCTAATTGATAGGTTAAAAAAAAAATCTGGGCCCAAATCAGGAGAAAGCACCAGAACATAGACCAGAACTTGGGTGGGATAGTTTATTGGCAGAGAAAACACATGGGATAGTTTCCTGTTCAGGATAGAGGAACTGCCAGTTTACAAGCTGTTGGCTGGGGGTATCAATAGGAGGGTTTGGGGGATTCAGAGGGTGGGAAGATAATTTAAAACAAGTTAGGCAGGAGAGAGAGAGGCCAGGGTTTATCAGGAGAGAAGAGCTTCTGTCAAACCACTCCCTTCCGACCCCTTCTGTCAGCCAGGATCTGGGTCATGGGATGAGGAGTCTGTTTATCTTCTAAGATTATCGAGGGGGAAAGCAGGCTGTGTTGAAACAGCTCTTGCAGCCATCCAGTCTTGGGTCATAGGTATAGAGAGTCAGTTTATCTTGTCTGCAGGCAGTCATGGTGCTCATTCACTCAGTCCCTGTAATTTCAGACGGCCTGCAAATCTGTGAGGCCCTGTTGCATTGGGAAGAGGGGTGCTGTAGATCCAAACCCTAACACTAATCAGGTCTTAAAGTGTTCTTTTTTTTCTGCTAGTGGTGTCATGGTTTCAGCTTTTTGATCCATTCTGAGCTGATTTTTAATAAGGGTGAAAGATGGAGCTCATTTGCAATGGGATATCAGTTTTCCCACCACAATTTGTTGAGGCTGGCATTTATCCAAGGTTAGCTTGAGGTTTCTTTGAATATTTAGCTCTTTTCTGGTTCCAAACAAATTTTGCAGTCATTTCCTACTAGTGTGAAGAATATCAGTGATATTTTGATGTCTCTGTAAAAATTCTAAAGTTCTGTTGAAACTGTAGTTCACTTTGGATCATATTCAAATTTAAATAATATCAAAATTGTAACAATAATTTAGTCCATGATGTGGAATGTGATATCTTCCTATTTGTGTGTGTATATTTTTATGTGGTAAAATTTATTTCATCACTGTGCTATAATCTGTATTGCTGAAGTCTTTTATTTTCATACATGTATTTTAATTAGGTATTATATGTGTTTTCAGTTTCTTCAAATCAACTTGTCATGAGTACAAAAATGTTGCCAGTTGTTTTATATTAATATTTGTTTAATGGAATTTGTGTATTAGCTTAAATAAATTGTTATTGGATTACTTAAGATTTTATTTATTTGATATCCTATCATCTGCAAACAGAGATAATTTGACTTTGACCTTTCCAATTTGAATTTCTTTCTCTCATCTGATTACAAAGTCCCCAATAAATTAACAAGCCTAGTCTAATCATATAGCACTTGTACTTTAATTTGCCCTTGGATATAGATAGTAAATGTTTTGTAAACGTTGAGCAGTCTCCCAGGAATAAAGCCAACTTTGTGTATGATATTTCAATGTGTTATTGGATTCATTTTGCTGATATTTTCCTTATAAATTTTGGATTCATTTACTATTGATGTTTATAGTTTGTTTTGTATTTTGTTTGATTTTTCTTTGAAGGCAATGTGTATGCCCCATGAAGTCTCCACTCACAGTCCTTTGGAACAGGCTGGGCATCACACCTGATGCTGTGTATCTTATTATACTGGTTTGCTAATGTCATAAGCAGGGTCACTGGGCACCTCAAAAAGAGTTGAGGAAGACAAGAATTGATCTAAGCTCTTCACTCTCTCCTTTATGGTTGTCTGAGACCATTTTATAGTCTTATGATTTTTTTTCATTTAGTAAATGTGAGAAATGAAGGATGTTTTGCTATTTGCTTAGAGTTGTTATTGTATAAATGTTTTTTTGTCTGACTAGACTTTTTCCTAGACTTTTGTTTAACCATAAAAGTATAGATTTCCAGGACCTTTGTCTATACCTGTTTGCAACCAAGAGTGTCTAGCTCCTCAGTCTATAGCCTATCGTATGAGAAGAAACAAAGACCTAACTATCACAGCATGAAGACAGACATGAACTAGCGAAGCCCTTTTGGAATTATTTTTTTAACTTCTCTGGTCCTTTTGTATTTGCTTCATATATGATGCCCAGTGCTTTTTTACTGTATTTAATTGGCTGGATAGAGAATAAACTCAGAAATTAGAATTATACTGCTTTACAAAGAAAGATAAGATATTTTTTCTCTTTATGTTTCCTGGAATATATGAGAAAAATTAGGAAGAAAATTGGGATATATTATTTTTGCTTAGTTTTTAAAAAGATTTTGCAATCTGATTATCCTTTGAAATTGCAAAGGACACCATTACCAAAGTTGTATTATTACTGATAGATGTCTGCTCATTTTTCTTTCTGCAAGCCACTTTTCATTTTCACTAAAGTAGCAAGGATATTAAATATATTCCATACATCCCCAGGTCACTCTAACCAGAACAAGAAAGTAGGGTGCTTTTTCCTTCTCTGTGCTGATTTTGACCTGTTTCCTAAGATAGCCAAAGTTTTCCTGTGGTTGCTACTTTTCTGCTTATTCATATTTAAGATGGTTAACTAGCTATGATATGTGAAAGCCATCCTATCCCCATTCATTTTGCCCAATTAAATGTGCTTAACCTATGTTTCTCTCTCTAGAGGCACTTTTTGACAGCTAATTATCTAATTGAAACTGATATGACACTGGGTTGTTAAAACTCCCAAGTCATTTACTTTAATTTAACAAAGAATTTTCTCAAGGCCATTCTGTAACTCAAAGGAATTTCAATACAAATGTAGCAGGGACACTACCATGCTTGGGCTGTAGTGTTATTAGAGAACTTGATATTGTGCCTAAAGTGTTCAGTACATTAAAAATCATATCTTATTTATCTGATCTGGTCTTGAGTTAAGGAAGATTTTAAGTGTCACTTATCAGCCGGAATACTTCCAGGGAAATATTAGAATTCATGTTGTGTAGTCCTAAACCCCATATGACATTTTGTTTTAACAATGGATTCAATATAAAATCCTGGTCCTACCTATGTGATGTAATCTTATTTTATATAAGGAAATATTTGGATGTTAAAATAGTCATCTCCCTCCCACTTCTGATTCTTCCATTTTCATTTTTTCTCTGTTTCCTTTATATCTCCCTAATTCAGGATTGCCTCTTCCCTTTCTATGTCTCCTTTTTTTAAAATGAATTTTTTATGTATTTCATACAGAATAGCTCAAACAATCTTAATCATCTTTATACTTCCATCCCCACTGGCACCCTCACATAGCCCCTTCCCCCACCACTGGAGCCAATATGCTTGGTCATCCCTGTAAGACCCATTGGGTTGTCAGGGCCCCCAGCCATTCCCCAGGGCAAGTCTGTCCATTAAGTGTAGTCAGCCTATCTAGAATCCTTGTTTTAGGAAGATCAGCTCTTCTTCATTTAGCAGCTATCAGTTGCCAACATTCCTTCAGATAACATTGAGGTCTGCAGTTCATTTTTCCAGTTCTATACTAGGTTATTGTCTGCCTGAGTTTGCATGGGACTTGGTATGTTGACATCATTGACATAGAAACATATGAGCAGGTTCCCAGGAATTTTCAGGACTCTGTTTTGATATGCTAATTCACCTCCTCCCTGGCTTTTACAATCTTCTTGCCCCCTCATCTGTGATTGTCCCTGAGCCTTGGGTGGGTGAAGTTTAATAAAGGGATCCTGTCCAAGGACCATCATTCACCAAACTCTTGTTCTCTACACTTTGGCTTTTTGTGACTTTTTGTGTTCCTGGCCTTCCACTGCATGAGAGAGCTTCATGATTGAGAACTGAGGGATTCATTAGTCTCCTCTTCATTATCCCTGTTTTTTGTTCCATGAGGCTTAGGTGTAGAGGTAGCATTGTAAATGTGTTGCTTAGGCCTGGGAAATTCATAGACAATGTCTGTGTGTGACCAGTTGTGGTACTTGGTAATAGTCTCTGACGGGTGCAAAATAAGCTTCTTTGATGAATTGTGACTGTGATACTTGTGTGTAAATATAAGAATACATATATTGCACATAGCAATGTGGCAGTCTTGTGTATAGCTAAAGGCTACATAACAAGAAACAGTGCCAGACAGGAGATATCTTCCTTTGAGTTGTTGGCCAGGGTGGTCCAAGAGATTCCCCAAATTACTCAGGCTATTGCCACAGCCCTTGATGGCTATCCAGAACTTGAAGGTAAAACCCTATTGCTGAAGCCAGAGCATACTTCGGACACGGGATTTGGAGTAATAGAGCTTCTACCTGCAACCACATTCCCTGAAGACTAGCTCTCATAGCTTTGGAGAGAGCTAGGAAGGTGCTCAAAGAAAACATCAGTGGATGATCCAACACCACTTCAAGACCAAATAACCACAACAATGGCCAGAACAGCATACATCATTGGTGCAGTAGTGGCACTCTTATCTTGGGGGCAATCAACAGCTACCTAATTTGACTAAATGCCCACTCAAAGGGAGGAAATTCATGTGTGATAATGTAAACATAACCTAATACACATGGCTAGAGTGTCCATAGATTTTAGAGAAAATCCCAAGTCTACATCTCCTTTTTAAATCCCTTCTCTAGAAGAAAGTCTTGATCAATGACCTTGTGTCATATATACCATTAAGGCAAAAAGAATGTTATAAGCTATAAATTTTACCTAATTAATAATCTGCCATTTGATATCCTTGCATAGGACCGTGTCACATCCTTCATTGTATCAGGGTTTAGGTTCTGAAATTTTTTCTTAGCTGAATTTAAATTGGTGTTGATACTTGCGGTTTAGATAATTTTATCCTGAGTTCCACTTTACTGAATATACTCATTTTAGGTTTATATCTACTATAGCTGATAGGTATGCTTTCAATGTGTTTCCACTTAGAAAGACTGTACAGTTAATACAAAAGTCCATTTTAAATACCAAGTAATGGAGGGTCATAGGTGTTAAACTTATTATCCATAAATCATAGTTATAAGTGAGAAGTGGCATGCTATAGGGGAAATATAATTCCAGGGCTGGAGACATGGCTCAGCAGTTAAGAGCACTGCCTGCTCCTGCAGAGGACCTGGGTTTGATTTCCAGTAACCACATATTGACAAACAACCATCTGTAACTCTAGTTCCAGTAGATCTGATGCCCTCTTCTGACCTTCATTGAGCATTGCACAACATGAGTGCATTTACACACATGCAAACAGTACACTCATACACATAAAATAAAAATAATAAATAATATATTTAAAAAAGATATATATATATATACATATATATAATTTGGTTGAACTTGTTCCATTAGCTTTGACTTATTTTCCAACTATGAAACAGTGATAAGTAAACATTGTAGAAACTTTAGAGCCCATCCCAAACCTTGTCTTAATTTTGTAGACAGCTGTGGTTACTGTGACTCCTGCCAATCGCTAGCCACTCCTCACTGGCCATAACAAAGGTCAATCTGGATTGTCAAGGTTGGTTGTTTTGTTTTGTTTTTCTACCTGAAACTCTTTCCACTTCTATTCTTAATATTTTAGTGCCAAAACCCGGGAAGATAGTATGAACAAGATCCTCTCTCTAATACTGTTAGGTTCATGAAAAGACCAGGATGACTAGGGATCACTCTGAGGAGAGAAAAGAAGAAATTTATTGGGAGGGAAGGGCTGCTGAACAGGCCTGTTCGCACGGGAGAGAATAAGCCAACCGTTTCTCATAACAGCAGGCTGGATTTTATTAGGAATTTTTCTTTTCTGGGTAGGGCGTGGTGGGGCTATATCAATCAGGATGGGATAGAGAGTGAATCAGTAGCAGGTGCCTTGGAAGGAGGCAGTTTCAATGAGGTGTTTTCAGTTTTTCAGTTGGCTACAATGGAAAATTGGTGTTTTGATTAGGGTGCAATGCAAAAAGCAAAGATCAGGCAAGTTACTGAGAAACTAGGGTGGCTTAGTTTCAGTTTGCCGAATGCAACCCACCAGGTTCTGATCACCATGTTGCTGATCAGTAATGACTCCATCTTGGGCCCAGTTCAGCCTAACAAATACCTCTTCTCTTGTCCTTTCTTTCTCCTCCATCAGACTCTGATTGGTCCCCCAAGTTACTTCTGATAAACAACAGCAGGTATGGGACCTGGAGACCTCACCGCATTTGGGACCACAGTTTCTTGCAGCTTCATTGTCACATAGGTGGGGAAAACCTTTGTCTTGTAGGTCATATTAGATTGCCTCAGGCAACATGTGAAAAGAAATATCTAAAGTTCCTTGTATCCTTATCCCTTCTCTCTGTACTACCGACTTTTTGGTGGAGAAGAGAAATGCTTTGCCTTTTGCTGCAAGCAGCATCCGACACCTTTTATTTTCCAACCCAGGCAACAGTGAAAGTAAGGATTCGTGAATGTGCAGAGGCACCCTGGATTTCTCCTCTTTGGACCCCGGGACTCAAACTTAACACTTCTGTTTTGGCATGGCTGTTTGCAGATGCCCAATCTTCGTACCAAAACTGCTCTTGACTCTTTTTCTCTCCTGCCTAACCTGACGCCAGGGGACACCTTATTGCCATGAATTCAACTGTCTTCCTACATTCACTATCTTCACTGTCTTACAACCCAACTTTACCTGGACTAAAAGCTAAATATTTGATCCACTTATGCACCCGAATTTGGCCTAAATACCAAGTGCGTAACAGAAAAATTTGGCATGAAGTCAGAACTAAGCCTGATAAAAAGCACCTAACTAGCCAGGATAAGTGTATCTTTCACCTTCATCAAAGAAGCTTCTTTTTGCAATAGATGGAGACTATCACAAAACTGATCAAATGCAGTTTGTTAGATGCTTAACCCTAAGGGCCACATCTTCAATGCAGCCTCTACATAAAAGATGGAGGCACATTTCAATTCTTACCGGGTTAACACAGAAATCCACAGCTGGCCAATGTGCAAAGAACAAGTCTTAGAGCACTTATCCCAACAGGTCTTCTATTACGAATCTATGCCTCAAGGCTTAGGGATCCTTGTGGAAGAGGAGCCAGAGATGGTGGATGGCCATAAGGAAACAGTCTTTCAGAGACCTGATGAGTTACTTGTATGAACCCACAACAATGATGACAAAATATGCAAATCCTATGCAAGTTCAAAACAGACGAAATTCCAGCATTAGACTTAGAGAAGTGGGTAAGAAATCCCAAGCCAGCATAAAGAACTTTTGGCATGAACGGCTGCTGGAATGGAGAAAGACAGCGTCTTGTAGGGATGGATGGACCCACACTGAAGGACATTTAGGGACACAAATCAGACTCTATAGGTTGTGTTAGAGTTCTAAAAAAGCACATTAAATTGGGTGGTGGGCAGTGGAGGGAGGTGCATATATGGGAGGAGTCTAAATACCATCAAACTATATTGTATGGAAATTGCAAAAATTAAATTAAAAATTTAAAAACTTACTAAACAATACATATTGAATCTATTGTCTTTCACAAAACTTTTAAATCTTAGTTGTTTATACAAAATACCATTCTTTAGTGTCATAAGATATATGTTTCATTAAGCTGTTGTAATGGCTAATCTTGGCTGTCAACTTGACTGGATCTGGGATTAACTGAAATGAGAGAGATCTTCTTAATTGGATAATCTGAAGCCGGAAGACACGCCCTAAATATGTGTGTTACCTTCTGATGGTGGCCTGTATAAAAGGCCATGGCAGAGGAGAATACCTGGCTTGTTGCTGCTTGCCTTCTTTCTCACTGGTGAGTTCATCTTGCTGCTGTAGACTGAAGACTAGCTGATCTTTTGGAATTTGTCAGGCTTTCCGTGCCAGATAGGGACTATAGAGACATCCAGCCTCATGGACTGAGCGACTACAGATTCTCAGCCTTTCCAGTGTGCTGCAGCCATTGTTGGACTTCTCAGACTCTATCCTGTGAGCTAAGTTGATAAATCTCTATACATATATATTCATTCTACTGGTTCTGTTTCTTTTGAAAACCCTGACTAATACAGCTTTAAAATTTAACATTATATACACAGATTTTGATTAAGATTTTCTTCCAAAAGAGGCTCTAAATGAATATATATGAATTAAAATTTTAATTTCAATTGTGTAATTGTCAGCAATAACAAAATTGTTCCTTTTTCAAAATACTGTAAATGTAAGGTTTTGATTAAGGTTAGACTACATATAAAATAATGAATATGTGTTTGCTAAAGATCTTTTAATTGTTTATTTTTCACAATGAAGGTCACAGAAGATATAACCTCAACAAATAATAATTGCAAGAACAAGTAGAAGTAACTAGTGGTCTAGATCTTTTATTGGGAAAGTTAGCATGAGTTTTTAAGCTTAAATATTTTTAAAGATTTTTGATATTCTTTATAAAAGAGAAGATATACTTAATATTACTGTTCTGGTCAAGATGTTGTCTCCTTGACCTATGTCTCCACTCTGGTTCTACAATATGGCTCCTATTGCTTGAGGATCCAAGTTAATTTTAAAAGATGCTTACTCCTGCTCCAGGGTACAGTTTCTCCCATGAATAATTGTTCTCCTGAGATACGAAACTGTATTCCAAGGATTAAGAAGCATGACTTATATTTGTACTTTTAAGTATATTTATATGCATATTATATAGAGATACATACATATAGAGAGAGACATGCATTTTCAGGATTTCAAGGCCACTACCAGCTTTTTAATATGAACAAACAAGTTGTCAAGGTCCATATCTTCTCCACCCCTCTCCAAAACCACCTCTAAATATTTAAAAATTAATATTCATATATAATTTTCATATGTTACATTATGTTAATATATTTGAGGTAATTATTAATCTCTGTGTTTAAATTTTAAAGAAAAAGTGATTAACACAGTCACTACAAATGTCAACAGATGATCCTCCTCCCCAAATCTCAAAAATATCAAAATTTATCTTCTGGATTCCTCAACCTTAATGAGAAGCAAATGCTTTAAAAAATTGTCAAAGTGCCTGTTATAATGACTTAAATATTTAACAAATAATTAGTTTAAAATGATAAAGAAAAAGACTATTAATATGTTTTACCTTTATTTGTTACTGTTACATATTTTTCAAAATATTTATTATTTTTATTTTGTGTGCATGAGTGTATTGCCTACATGTAAGTGAGTGTACCCGTATCATGTAATGCTGTGAAGGTCAGAAGAGGGCTACAGATTCCCTTGGAACTGGAGTTAAGGACGTTTCATAGCCACCATGTGGGTGCTGGGAATCAAACCCGGGTCCTCTGTAAGAGCAGTCAGTGCTCTTAACTGCTGAGCCATCTCTCCAGCCCCCATACTGTTACATATTTAAGATGTCTTTTTTAAATGTTTTCTATGTTTTAGATATATTCTCCTGGATTTTATTTTATTAATAAAAGGTTATAGGTATGAGATATATATTTTTGTCAAAAAAAGGTTTAAAAACTATTTTTTTAATTAAAAAGGACTTTGTATGTTAAGATAAAGATTGTTCCACAATGGAAATGGGTGAAAGTAATGTTGAAAAATTAAGAGCATTATAGAAAAATTGGAAAGAATTACAATTTTAAAAAGCAGATATGATTATAACTAAGTTGATTATAATATAAATTTGTTTAAAATTTCTAAGGTGAAAATTCAATACCATGAGATAAAATTAATTCTTGGTTCTTGATTTACAACAAGGAAAAGGTTATCTTAAATAGTGATTGGCTTAGAAAATCAAAACCTTTTAAATATAGTTACTGAAATTCATAAGTTGTTGCATTGCAGTTTTCCTCAAAAGAAAAAAAAAATACTTCATCAATTTAAAAATGGATATAACATCAAATATTCCATTCAACTGAAGGAAAAAAATTGTATCCAGGTACTTCTATACTATTGTTGTACTGCATAATTCAAGGAAATTGCCTCTGAGATTTACAAGTACCCATTTCATCAGAGAAATCATCCTGTGGACTTCAGAGATTCTGGACAGTACATACCTTCAACTGACTGGCAATCCAGTAGTCAAGGTAGCTGAACATTTCTCAAAACTTTTGTTCATTAAACTGCTTTATAATTATATATTTTAATTATTTCTTATATTCACTATTTCACTTGGTACATTCCTAAATGATAGAATAATGCTAATTTTGGTTTAACTTAAGCTATAATTGATGATGATTTTGCTTC
>NW_008360303.1:5654359-5656760 GCF_000622305.1 Nannospalax galili
GATATATAGATGAACTAAATTTAACCATACTCCAATGCTTAACAAAGTACTTGTAACCCTATTCTCTTCAGATAGAGATACCCAAAGATTTGACTTAATTCTTTGTATCCAAATTATAGAAAAGACAGCATTCTCTAAGAGCAACAATTTTCATGATATTTTATCCTTTAAGTACTGATGTTTTTGATTAAATAAACATGGAGCTACCCTATATAGTTCAATTAGCTGAGTTAAAAGTAATAGAAATTAAGCAATATATTTTAATAATAATAGGAAATTTTCAATACTACAGTGATTCCTAGAGTCCCATATTCATTTCTAATCATTAAAAAATTTTTGGTTATGTTTACAATGCCTATAAAATTCAAATTTCTATCATGCTTGATATTTTGTTTCAATCAATGTTATTAATACTTATGTTTTTTCACTTACTTTTGAAAACTAAATCTGCTATGAGACCAAAAGAATAAAACAGATCAAGTCATTATCAACAGATCAAAGGTAATAGAAATAGAGCTAGCCATTCCACACAAGCATATAACTATAATATCTAACTGGTGAAAAGGAAAGTCAAAAATTAGAATATGATAGATTTGTTTAAATACTTCAACATAAATAAAGTAGTTAATGAAGTATGAATAACTGTAAATATGGGGGGAAATATAGTCAGTCCAACTTTTTAAATGCTTGTTTCCTTAATATGTTACATATACTCCTATTAGAAAGCAATGTTTTGCTTACAAATATTTAATTTCAAGTTTAATAATCCTCTTAGATATCACATAAATGTTAAGTTAGATACAGAGTTTTGCAATTACGGGGATCCTCGGTATCAGGGGTGAGGTGACGGTATCAGGGGTGAGGTGACGGCATCAGTAACCAGACGACATACAGACACCTGAGAACAGATTCTGTGATGCAGATCTAAAGTTTATTAGGAAGTGCAGCAGGCTTTATAGGGAATAGGTACCAATAACTGGGCTCCACGAGTGCCACCGCAGCCAATCACCTTAAAGGTGAGGCTAACCATCACTGAGACTGCACCATGAGGGACTGGGAAGCCTTTGCACAGTGAGAACAAAGAAATGGGGAATTCACTGGTTGGGGCAACATGGGGTGAGAGCCAGGCCACCTTGGAGTGTGCTCACAAGGCTTGAGCTGATGATCCTGTGGGTTCATCATGCCTTTACCAAGGCCGCCAAGTAAATCCCCAAGCCAGGACTTTCCTCAGCAGAGGACAAAAGAAAATAAAAACTCAAAATCCAGACCAAGATAGCTAATAGTTTGGTTATAATCCAGGAGTTTCTTCCATAGACTCCAGTATTTGAACACTTGGTGCAGGCTGGGGAAGGTCATGCAACCTTCAGTATTGTGACCTTACTGGAGGATTATGTCACTGCGTGTGTCATTTGAGAGTTCATAGCCTTATGCCACTTCCAGTTTGCTCTCTCTGCCTCTGTGCATGGTTGGAGGTGTATGTGTTCAGTTTTCTGCTTGGCTGCCTATAGTGCCGTGCGCTGGGCTCCCTGGCGTGGGGAGTGCAGGCACCTCGGGGTCCGTATGCGCACTTCCGGAATGGCACGGCGGGTCCACAGGCTTCTCCGCCGTGCGCCTGGAGGAAGGCGGGTCTGGCCCCGCGGGCTTCTCCTTGTCTCTATGGGCCTCTGCTGCTGGAGCGTTGTCCAACCGTATACCACCTTAATTTCCCCCCATTCGCTTTCTTCTTGATGTGAAATCCACTGGCCACTGAATTACGCGGGAGAGCGCAAGGTGGTTGAAGCTGGGATCCGTGAGCCGGTAACGGAGGAATGTGCCCCCCGGAGAGGCTGGGTCGCCGGTAGTAAGACACAAGTCTCAAGACTCGGATTAGCCCGTGTCACAGCTTTATTAAGTGTAGCTTCAAGTGATCTAGCTCTCTGCGACCCAGCTCTCTGATATTGAGAGAAAGACTGGGATATTTATACCATGGGGGTAGTAGTAAAAGCTTTGGCTGATAGATACTTTATAAGGCATTCTATTTGCATATGGAAGTGGATTTCTGCCATGTTGTCAGACTGCTGACTACCTGAAAAATCACACAGGAAAGCATGGTATTCCTAGAGCCAGAGGCCATGTTTATGTTATGGCATTTGTGGCGGGCACTTCAAAAGGAGAGTCAGGAAAAATGCCAGGAAGGCACCCTGCTATGAAAGGAAGCTCAGCACATAACTCCGAGCTCGTGAGCTATCCGGATATGAAGAGACTTCTACTTCACATAACAGAGGCCCCCAACATCTCCTCCTCTTTGATTTAAATATGAAGAAGTGCCATTACCAGCCCTAAGAGCCAACTCATTTCATCTCGGGAAAATCCAAAGTTTGATAACTGACCATGACCTGTTTCCTGTAGTGATTTTAGCAAA
>NW_008360303.1:5656835-5658793 GCF_000622305.1 Nannospalax galili
AGGGGTTGCTTAAGACAAATAGATTGCAAAGTTTTGAGAGTGTTAACATTGGTTTCAACAACATTTGATTCATTTACAGAGAAACAGTACTTTTCCCAATATTACATAGTCCCCATGTTCAACAGTTATCAAGTCCAATGTTCTTTTGTTGTGAGGCATAGCTTCTGGTGAGAAAGTTCATTTGTTGTTGGAGAAACTCCAAGCTATCAGTCACGAATATCACTGCTTGGTTCAGCTTGTCTTCAGCCAAAGGCAGGATCAGATACAGCTTGTTGTCATGGCAATGCCTCCAGCATCCAGTGCAAGTTCGGTCTCTGCCAGCAGGGGGAAGAAGATCTTTCTCTGCTAACAGCTTCTGGGATGCAATTATTATTACACAAAGGGTGGACAAAGAGAAATTAACACAGTTTTGGGCTTTTCCTCGCTCTGTAGGAAAAGACTGGGGAGGCTCGCTGCTGAAAATGTAACTGAATAGTTAGTTAGTTGTTTGAATCCACTTAGATGAAAGTCAGTGAAGTCTTTTTCTCTTCCTGGGTAGAGAAGGGTGGTAGCTGGTACTGCTGTCAGCAAAAATCTATTGCTGGATGCACACAAAAAAGCTATTAGACATTGGGGTAGGTGGTGAAGGGAAGAAAGTTAAACTTCTTCCAGGACATAGTTGATCTTTTCTGGTCCTCTGTCTTTCCTGTAGAATAATGTTATGAGTTAGCACAGACTTGGAAGCTGTTGAGAGACATGAAAGTTAGCTGTAGGGCACCTAGAAAATGCACCTGAGTAGAATGCTCCAGCGATTGTCCCATGGATCTGATTTTTTCTTGAAAAGTAAAATCTCTAGAACATGGTATTAGGGAGAGTGGGGGCTGTCTGAAGCGTTGGTGTTAAGAAGGGTAAAGACAGCCATGAGGATGACAGAGAAGGATGCTCCAGGGGGACATCTTTGGCGTGCCGTCTCCACTAGGTCATGGATCTCTTTCCACGTGATCCGGTGTGGCTTTGGGTGTTGTCTCTGTCTCTTTTTTTTTCTTGTCTCTGACAGGGTCATGTGAGCCATCTTTTTCGTGGGTGGGGAGGTGTCGGACATTTCTAGCTGGAACCCAGATAGACTTTGGTTGATTCTGTGGGAAAACACAAGCAAATCCTCTCCCTGTGGTCAGCAATGGATCTGGTCCTTTCCAGAGTCCATCAAAGGGGTCCCTCCATCTAACCATGATGGGTGGTACTGGGTGTGTCTGAGCCCAGAGTCGGGTGATGGGGGGAGCATCTGTCCCTCTATATACATTAAGTACATTAAGGGTAAACAAGGCTAATGTTAATTGAATATTGGGAGAATATGTTGTTTGAGCCTGTCTTTTTAATTGGTCCTTTAAGGTGTTATGTGACCTTTCCACAATGGCTTGTCCCTGTGTGTTGTAAGGGATGCCAGTGTGATGGGTGATTTTCCATGATTCACAAAAATTTTTAAATGATGAGCTGGTAAATGCTGGGCCATTGTCTATCTTTAATTGTGCAGGGAGGCCCATAATGGCAAAGGATGAAAGCATATGATTTATCAGCTTTTTTGAAACTTCACCGGTTTGAGTGGTGGCCCAGAGAAAGTGAGAGTAAGTGTCTATAGTTACAAATACATATTTCTGTCTGCCAAATTGAGGGACATGAGTTACATCAATCTGCCAAAGGGCATTAGATCTTAGTCCTCTAGAGTTGACGCCCATTTGTTGTAAGGCAGGAGTATGTATGATTGATGCACAAGAAGAGCAGGTTCTAACAATGTGCTTAAGTTGCTTGAGAGGAATGTGGGGAAACCTGCGATGGAGCCCTTGTAAATTAATATGAATAGCATGGTGAAGGTCTTGGGTATCTGTGACACTGGCAGGGAAGGGTCCAGCAGTGGCTACTTTATCTGCTATGGCATTTCCTTCAGTAAGAGGTCCTGGGAGAGAGGAGTGGGACCTGATATG
>NW_008360303.1:5660399-5664457 GCF_000622305.1 Nannospalax galili
ATCTTGGTTGGGGTCTCAGTTGTTGATTATGAGTGTCATTTTTTTTAGCTTGCATTAGGCACTCATCTCTAAATAAGGCTTCCCATTATACAAATAATGGACTGGGGAGGGTAGATCTACAGATGTCTCTCCAATCTTGGGGAAGCAGGTTAGTATTAAATGTTTGTAATACAGATTTAGTCCAAGGAGCATGAATGCCATCTTCACTCACAGCCTGACGCAATTCTTTAAGTTCAGCATCTGGGAGTGGGTACCAGGCTAGGGGGCATTGTCTGGTTATTTGCAAGTTGACAGGAAAAGCCTCTACTGGTGGGTTTTGGGGATCCTGAGGCTGCTGAGGCTGGAAATTTTGAGGCTGGCAGCTTCACTGTCTCTAAGGTTACACAGCTGCTCTGAGGCTGGGCGTGTCTCCACAGGGGGTGGAGGCAGCCGAGGTGGAGGGGGAGGAGGGGAATTTACCTAAGAATTTTTGGTAGCTTTTGAAATTTGGTGTTAGTATCTGGGCTTGTTGAATCAGCTACTGGGCAATTTTTAGGGTCTTTTTTATCATCTAAAACCTCTCTTTTATTATTCTCTGATAACTGTAAGCTTTTTTCAATTTTAGGTGGGTTTTTTAAGCATTGCTGGATGGCTGCCATAATTGTGAAAAAGGAGAGAGGAAAATTATGCTTTTCTTGGGTTTCTTTCTTATATGTCAAATGTGAAAGAAAGTTTCACACCTCTGGATCAGATATGTCTGTGGATAAGATCCAGGGTGTAAATTGGTACACCTCATCCTAAAATTTTAAGCTTTCTTCTTTTGAAATTTTTAATCCTCTAGATTTGAGCAGGTTTTTAAGAGAACGAATCTGACGTTTTCTTTGGTGTGATACCAAGTTCCCCATTGTAAAGGGAAAATGTTTTTACAGCAATCGGACACTAGAGGGCTGAAGCGCCTTGGCAAGTTACAAGCCCCTAGCTTTGCAGAAAAAAAGTTGTAGTTTTAAATCTTTTGTCTGAGAGCCGCTTTTGAGCTGCAGGCTGCTCTGCAGGGGTTAGCTAATTCGAATTTTCACTGAACCAGTTTTAGCTGTGGCTTGAATGCCTGAGGCAGGATAACAGAGCTGGCTAAAGGAATCTGTCTGACTCTAAAGCTTAGAACTTTAGGGATTTTTCTCTAGCAGTGTTCAGACAGAAAAGTAGTGTGAAGTGATGGATCCCAAAGGGACGTGCCTGAAACTAAAATTTCAGGGGATCACAGTGGTTCCCAGTCACAAGACCTTCCCGCAAATTTGATAGGCTGGCGGCCACCCTAATGGTTTTTAATTGGCCGATGCATCACCAGGTTTGATATTAAAGAGATATCTAGATAGAGGTCTTTGTCCACACCTGTATAGGCAGTTGGGGTCCCTAGGGGATCAGAGAGACCTTCAGTTAACACCAGGGGGTAACCCTGGCCAGGAAACCTCAGTTGTCTCTCTGGCCCTAGCGGTCCCTCGCGAAGACTTCAGACCGGAAAGAAAAGGAGGAAATTTAGAAGAGAGGAAGAGATTAGATTACCCTCCTGAGTGGGAGGGATACTCATGAATCCAGCGTTCCCATGGGCACCAGTTCCTAGCTGGCACAAGGTTCAGAGGCTCCACGTTGTGGCACCAGATATAGTGTGCGCACACTGGGCTCCCTGGCGTGGGAAGTGCAGGCACCTCGGGGTCCCTGCGTGCACTCCTGGAATGGCACGGCGGGTCCACAGGCTTCTCCGCAGTGGGCCTGGAGGAAGGCGGGTCTGGCCCCGCGGGCTTCTCCTTGTCTCTATGGGCCTCTGCTGCTGGAGTTGTCCAGCTGTATACCACCTTAATTTCCCCCCGAGCGCTTTCCTCTTGATGCGAAATCCACTGGCCACTGGATTACGCGGGAGAGCGCAAGGTGGCTGAAGCTGGGATCCATGAGCCGGTAATGGAGGAATGCGCCCCCCGGAGAGGCTGGGTCACCAGTAGTAAGACACAAGACTCAAGACTCGGCTTAGCCCATGTCACAGCTTAAAAATTATTAAGTGTAGCTTCAAGTGATCCAGCTCTCTGTGACCCAGCTCTCTGATATTGAGAGAAAGACTGGGATATTTATACCATGGGGGTAGTGGTAAAAGCTTTGGCTGATAGATACTTTGTGAGGCATTCTATTTGCATATGGAAGTGGATTTCTGCCATGCTGCCAGACTGCTGACTACCTGAAAAATCACACAGGAAAGCATGGTATTCCTAGAGCCAGAGGCCATGTTTATGTTATGGCATTTGTGGCGGGCACTTCAAAAGGAGAGTCAGGGAGAATGCCAGGAAGGCACCCCACTATGAAAGGAGTCTCAGCACATAACTCTGAGCTTCGTGAGCTATCCAGATATGAAGAAACTTCTACTTCACATAACAAAGGCCCCCAACAGCTGCCTTTACCACCATGCTTCTCTGCCAATAAACTATTATATAAATTACTTTGGTCATGGTGTTATATAACAGAAATAAAAATGTAATACTTTAGGATTAGGTGAAGAATTTAGTTTTACTAACTGTAATACAACCTACAAGAGGCAGGAGAAAATTCATAGATTCTCATTTTCTAAGAAAAACTACTTACAAATACACATTTCTGCATAAAATAAGACCAGTTTTAGAATATAAACAAAAGGGTTTAAAATAATCTCAAACAAGAAATTAATTATATAAATTTGGAAAAATGCTATTCTTTGAATATTATAATGCTACTTATTTTCAACTTCCTTATATTCAATATCAATTTTGCTCACAGTAATACATTTTGGGAAATAGTCCTTTCATTTTAGTTATAGATCAAATCAAACTCAACAATGTGTAGCCTCTGATTCTTATCTACTTGAAAAGGCTATATTTAATATGATCTATCTTCTTTATTAAGAATAGGAAGTGGCAAGTTTTATTTAAACTGTTTTAAATAGAGCACAAAAATCTTCAGTTCAGTCAAAATCAAAGGTCATCTCAAGACCAAAGACAATAAGAATAAAACTACTTGAAGGCATCATGCAAAGTAAATCTGTAGTCCTGGTAGAGTTTTGTTTTTGTTTTTGTTTTAGTTTTTGTTTATCATTGAGATAGATTCCAAATAATTATTTATTTAGTTGGACATCATCCACTGGCATATATCAGGCATCCCTGGTACATTCCTACAAAAGCATAGCTGAAAATGTTGGCATTGTTTCATTCTGTGACAAAGACACATCTCGTAGAGTCTGCTTTCACTGCATATAATTCATGAGTAAAATAGTATTTATGATAAAAATAAAAAGGATTTCTTGAAGTAAATTTGTCAGCATGTATAAGATAAATAATGGATTTTTTTTTTGCTTAGAAACAAAACCTGAAGTGACTTCACAACTGCATAGCATGATATAAACTACTTTCCAATAAATAGACATAAAATAAACACATCAGTAAACTAATCTGTAATATTCCATTTTATTTTCATTCCTACATATTGTCAGAATATTTCTCTGGAGGAAAAGGTCAGAAACACATAAGCAGGTAAGTTGGTCTGCTTGTTATGTAGTAGAAGTACAGATTGTAACTGTCATAGCCTGAAATTTTAAAACAGATTTGTTTTATGAGTCACTTTTACTTTAGCTGCTATAAATTATCTTTCATGAATATTTCTAATGTGCTCAGAATTACTCTCACCTGTGAATTTCTGTAGCACTTCATAGCATTAATTACAAGAATGTAATTATATACATATGTATGCAGTTTTCATCTCAACTAGGATTCTTTAAGAGCAGTGAGTATACTGTCTAAATTTTCAGTTTATTTCTAAGACTTATAGATACTTAAACTGCTTGTGTTCTTTAAAAATCAAATTTCTCCCCATCAAGAAGTTTTTCTGGTGGGAGGATATGGAGAGTGGGGAGGGGGATAGGCTAAGTTTGTTTAAGATGCATTATAGGATACACACAAAACAACGTAAATTTAAAAAATGAAATTCTATGTTCCATTAATAATTCATTTTCTTAACACTGTAATGAACTACAGAAGGCAAAATAGCTTATAACCCCCAAATTTTAT
>NW_008360303.1:5664757-5665963 GCF_000622305.1 Nannospalax galili
TAAATAAACATAATTATATTTGATTATATAATATATAATTATACATATAATTTTTATTTTATCTGTATGAGTTTATTGCCTGCATGTGTTAAGTGTACCCGTGTTGTACAATGCCTTTGGAAGTCAGAAGATGGCATCAGATTCCCTGGAACTTGAGTTAAAGACAGTTGTTAGTCATCATATGGGTACTGGAAACCAAACCCAGGTCTTCTGCAAGAGCAATCAGTGCTTTTAATCACTGAGCCATCATGTCTCCAGCTCTCACTCCCCCAAAGAGGTCTATTATAAGAGGTCTATTGCACTAACGATTGTGAGAGCTCATGGGTCTGGCATCAACATTTACTCAGCTATGCCAAGAACCTCAATGGATCATTTCATTATGGCAGAAGCGTATTCAGAGAGCTGATATTCCAAATGTATTCCTTTAATCCCAGCACCTGGGAGGCAGAGGCAGACAGACATCCATAAGGTAAAGGCCAGCCTGCCAGCCTGATCTACATATTGAGTTTCAGGCCAGCTGGGGCTACAAGAAGACCATGTCTTGAAATGACAAATAAATAAATAAATAAATAAATAAATAAATAAATAAATAAATAAAAACAAAAAAAGGAAAGTGTATTCAGTGAGAACCAATAATTTAGCTAGACAGGAAGATAGAGCAATTCAAGGGTGAGGCACAGACCTTTATTTCACTTCTGAGAAATAATTTAAAGTCACAGAGATAACTACCTCATTCTATTCCAAGAACAAAGGCCTCATTGGCATTTCAAGGCCCTACCTACTAGAAACCACACCTCTGACACATTAACTCTTAATGAAACAAACCACAATCAGTCATAGAACAAACCTCGTGGGAAATCATCTAATGATGTTTCATTAGATTCAGGAGCACACTGTACTTGTAAATGTGTGATATAGGAACAGACTTTGTCCAAATTGTATTTCTTTTATGTTCTCTTCCTAAAAAATAGTGAATTATAACTTTCATAAATAAGATTGATGATCTAAGTACAAAATCATATGTATATCCTATCAAGATTTAACACTCAGTTGGGAAATATAATTTGTAAAATAACAGTACATGCATTATTTAGATTATTAGACTATCTCTAATTAATATTTACATTCTTGAGATTAAGGTGGTATGGGAGAAAGGTGTTGAAAATGTCTGACAATTATCCAAGAAGTTCAACAACTTAGTAGATA
>NW_008360303.1:5666103-5667449 GCF_000622305.1 Nannospalax galili
TTCTACTTAATTCTTGAGAGTATCCATCTTCATTATTTTTAATCTTCATTTATTTAAGATTAAAGAAGGAAGGATTTATTTGGGATTATGGTTTGAATCCATAGCAGTGTACTCCATTTCTTTGAAGTCTTTGGTGTGACAGAAAATCATGGTGAAAATGCATGAAAGAGAACTCATCATCTCTGAGTGACCTAGAAGGAGATAAATGAAGATAAGCTAGGAAAAAGCATGCTCCCCCCAGGAAATAATCCCAGTGAACACTTTCTCCAATTAGGTCCCATCTCCAAAACTTTTTAATTTTACCCTCTAGTGGAGGTGTGATTTTCATCAAAACTATAATATATAATATTTGATAAGTTCAGTATAATTAAATAATTTTTCATAAACAGCAAACATTCTAAGGGCTATAAATCTACTGAAAATATCTGGAAGAAAATAAAAGACAGTTATATAAAGGTACTAATTACATTTTTATCATTAAAATATTTTATGATAATTTTAACAATTGAGAAATTGAAAATTGTAATGACACCATTAAATATCTTTGTTATTTTATGTTTGCAATATGTAATCACAATGTTTAATATTATCTAAGAATATTTTTATTAATATGACCTAATACATACACCTAGTAATTTGTTTTGTACTCATAATTTCTTATGTGACTTGACTAATGAAATTTTTCAAATGATAAAAATATCTCTCTTTAGCAAAAATAAGACAAAGAGATCAGGACAAATGACCTTAGTGAAAGAATGCTAATTACTCTTGCCTTTACTTCTCCTTCACATCTCCTATCCATGATTCAAGGACTTTCTTTTCCCCTTAGAGATAAGAGTTATGCAATTTTGGAGTCTTTCAGATAGATCCACTGAAGGGATACTCCAATTGCTTCACCCTGCTTCCCTGTTCAGCATGGAAGAAGCCATAGTGGCCTGTGTCCCTATTTCCTGTTGGCAGTTTGAGAAACTCCTTCAGAGGATGGTTTGATAAGAATAGGAGGTAGGAATTGGCTAGGCAGTTAGGGTAAAAAGACCCCAAAGAAAAGTAGCCAGTTTCTTGGCCAAAAGTCAAAATGCCCTTGGGACTGTTATCAATATACTATGTTCCAAAGGCCAAAAATGTCAAAAGTATTTGGGAGCTTGTATCTAATCCTTAAAAGATTTTAGGGTTACCTCTTCAGAGGGTGGAACGCTAGAGTAGCTAAAAAAATCTCAGCACTTGGGAGGCGGAGGAGGCAGATCTCTGGGGGCCAGCCTGGTCGACATAGTGAGTTCCAAGACAGCTGGAGCCACAGGGAGACACTGTTTCCAAAAGACCTAAATAAATAAATAAATAAATAAATA
>NW_008360303.1:5667596-5675616 GCF_000622305.1 Nannospalax galili
AGAAAAAAATATTTTCCATTTCCAATATTTTATGATATTTTTTCAGAACAGAATCACCACACAGTTTAATTACATAAAATGTTATACATGAAAGTCTTAAACTATTGGATAGGAGTATCCTTCAAAAGAACCAGCAACAGTTGGATATCTGAACCCTAAGAGACGCCATAGACAGAGGGAGAGCCACCACTCCCACCCAATCTGTCAGCTTCAATTGCATGAGAGGACAGGTCTAAGGACAGGTAAGGAGGAAGCAAGGGAGGCGGCGGGGAGTTGCCATCTGAGCTGGGACCTGAAAGGGCTCAGCAGAGATGTTGGGAAAAAAGCTCACAGGTGAATGCCTTTGTAAGGAACTCTCTTTGTGACATCATAAAGGTTATACAAAATCCTGAATAGAATGCATTGGGTTCGAGAGAGCATGTGCACTGGTCTCCTAGGAGAGAATTTGACTTTACATGAACACTTCTCGATAATCAGTTGCCAATAATTCTTCAACTAAGATTGTTGCCTGATGCCTATTTCCACAACTCTGTGCTAGGGTTTTGCCTGCTGAAGTTTGCATAAATCTTGTGCATGCCAGAGAATGCCTGAATTTGGCCTCTTCTGCCTGATGGTGAGCTTCCCAAACATGCTCTGCTCATCCCTCTACATTGGGACCACCTGCAGCCCCTCCCACTGCTCCAGAGCTAGGCTACTCTACCCTTTAGTAGTGGCCCAGACCTTTGTAGACACTTGAGAGTGCCTGAAACCTTCCTCTGTCTAGACAAATTCCCAAATTGTGTTGTGCCTACAGGCTAGTAGGGGCCCAGACTTTAGGAGCAAGCCTGGGAGTATCTGTGCCTGACTTGGGCCTCTGTGGGAGCTCCTGAATAGCTGGACTAGAGTCATCTAATCCCTCTGATATAAAATCAAAAGAGAGAACCTGATGCCTAAACCAACCAACTTTTCATACCCAATATGAAAACAACCAGGGCACATCAGTAATACAAACAGAATCAGACTTCAATTCAACAAAAGAAGACTTGAGTTTCATAGCAGAATTACAAACAACGAAAGAAAATCGACATGCCCAAATAACAAAGAAAAAATAACAGTATGAAAATCCCAAATAATATGTTCCCACCAAACACCATGGTTCTGTAGAAGACTTCTACAATGAGAATCCCCTAGAGATAATCCAGGATGCAGGATTTAAAATATGATCGAAGAATTCAACAAATTTAAAGAAGCAATCAAAGAACTCAAAGAAGGTAGAGATAAACTTCTGACTAAATTCACAAAAGAGATAGAAATCTTGAAGAAAACTCAGGTTGAAATGAAGGGTGTGGAAACCTCAATAAGCCAATATGAAATGATAGGTGAAAGCCTAACCAGTAGAATGAATGAAATGGAAAACAGAATATCAAGACTGGACAGTAAAGGTGAAGAATTGGATTGCTTTAAATTTATGAAAAATTTAAAGAAAAAAAAAACCCACAGCAGTGGAATATGCAGGAAATGTGGGACACCATGAAAAGACAAAATTTACACCTCATAGGCATAAGAAGCTCAGGTTAATGGTATATAGCCATATCTTCAATAGGATTTGTAGAAGAAAACTTTCCAAAAATAAGGAAAGACATACCCATACAAATAAAAGAAAGATTTAGAACACAAAACAAACAGGACCAAGAAAGAAACTCCCCACAGCAAAAACAATAAATGTACAGAAAAAAAAGAGAATACTGAATGTTACAAAAGAAAAACAAGTCACATATCATGGAAAACATACAAGAATTATAGCTGACTTTTAAGTACAAAGTATGACGGCCAGAAAAGCCTGGACCAAAATAGTCCCAAATGACCATAGATATAATCCCAGAATACTTTACCCAGAAAAATTTCCATTATGATTGAAGGGGAAAGGAAATTCTTCCACAACTTGAATAGGCTGAATTTATGTCCACAAAACGAGTCCTTCAGAGAACACTTGAAGCAATGCAAAGAGCTGAAGAGAGGAAGGCCCATACCCTAGGGACAACATAAAGAAACTAAATGAAGGTATAATTGTGGAAACAAAGGATGCAAACAGAAATTTAAATGATAGCAAACAATACACATCTTTCATTAATGATTTTAGACATCAATGGACTGAACTCCCAGTCATAAGACTCAGGTTAGTTGAATGGATTAAGAAACAAAATCTATCCTTTGTTCACATGTAAGAAACATCTCATCTTCGAGGGCAGGCACTACCTTAAGGTGAAAGATGGGAAAAATATATTCCAAACAATGGCACTAAGAAACAAATAGGGGTTGCATAATATCTAATATCTGACAAAATAGACGTATTAATTACTCTCAGTTGCTGTAATAGAAAAACCATGACTAAGGGAACTTATAAAAGTTTATTGAGCTTATGGTTGCTAGGAGGCAGGAGTCCATAATGGCAGGGAGGCATAGTGGCAGAGGTCACTGAACTAGGAGCAGATCGTAAGTGCAGGCACAGGAAGCCAAGAGCAACTGGAGATCATCAAAGCTTAAGAACTCTGTAAGCCCACCTTCAGTTACATGCTTCCTGCAGTATGGCTACACCTTCCAAGATCTAACAAAACAGTCCCATCAATTGGCAAACAACTGTTCAACTTGGAGTCTATGAGAGACATTCTCACTCAAACTACCACATTCCACTCCTTGGCCCCCATAGGGTCATGACTACACAAAATGCAAAAGGCATTTATTCTACCTTAAAAGTTCCCATAGTCTTTATGAGTCTCAACACTATTCAAAAGTTCATAGTTAAAGGCTCTTCTGAAACTCAAGGAAATCTCTTAACTGTAAGCACCTGTGAAATCAAAATACAAATTACATACTCCCAACATACAGTGAAATAGAATACACATTCCCTTTCCAAAATGGAAGAATAGAGGCATATTTAGGAGATACAAGAACAAAGCAAGACTGAAAATCAACAGTGCAAACATCAAATCCAGTAGCTCCACAACTTCTGAGACTTTTCTCCTAAAGGGCTTACATAGCTCAGTCTCTCCAATTTTGCTGTGTGAAACACACATCTCTCTCTCTGGGTGGTAATACTTCCTGTATGCAGCTCTCCTTGTCGGATTATTACAGCTCTGGCATCTTGAACGTATTCTTGGGGTATCCACTGCCAACTAGGCTTCACCTCCACAGTTTTACAAAATGGCCTATCAGGGCCTTCATTATGCAGGTATGCCCCTGCTGCACACTGACTTGCCTGGAAGGTTCTCTGAAACCACAGATGAAGAACCCATGACCCCTTCACTTTTGAGTCTTTCCTGCCTCTAAAGCCAACACCAGGTGAACAACACTGCCAAGTTCTGCTGAATGTTTGGGATGGACCCTGGCCTGCTTCATCCAATTTTGAACATTTTCTATTGTGTGGTTTTCTAGGAGTGGAAAATCCAGCATGTGGTCTTGTCCTGGAGGCACTTTCTCCATTGTTTGAGTGAGAAATATCTAGGCTTCTCCTTAATCATTTTAATCTCCTTATCAAAGGGATCCTCTCCTTCAGCACAAGCCTTGGCTCTAATATTAATCTTCCTAATGCTTTTTTCAATCCAAACTGTACATTCTGCATTTCTTTCTACCCATTTGCTCCTTTTCACTCTAGATCTGAGTAATATTCACTATTAATAACCACACCACCATTTTTACCTTAGGCTGCTTTGAAATATCCTCTGCCAAATAAATTAGTCCATTACTTTTCAACTTAGTCTCAGACAAACTCTTTGGTTGTGGACAGACTCCAGCCATTCTCTTTGTCAAAATATTCCAATTGTTGTTTAAATCCTTATTTCCCTCTGGAACTACATTGTTCTCAGCACTACTTTATTCCAGGTGCCTTCTAGAATGACCTCTTAATCTGTGCTTACAGCAATCAACTGCTTTTCTAGCCCAGACTTCCAAAGTCTTCCACATTTGTCCCCAAACCCACATGGTCATGTTCTTCACAGCTGACAGCTCACTCTCTGGTACCAATATCAATATTAGTCAATTTCTTCATTACTGCGTAAAATTATCTGATCAATACCAACTTAGGAAGGAAAACGTTTCTTTGGCTTTACATCTCCAGGGTCATAGTTCTTCAGGGAGCCCAAGGTAGGAACTCAGGGCAGGAATGTGGATGCAGGAGCTGAAGCACAGTCCATGGAAAATGCCGTTTATTGACCTACTCTCCTGGCCCATGCTTAGTCTGATTTCTTATACAATACAGAGCAATCCATAATAGGCTGGGACTTCCCACATTAATCAACAAATAATAAAATTTCCCACAGACATGGCCATAGGTCAGTCCAATGGCGGAAACTGCCCAAATGAGGCTCCCTCTATCCAGGTGTGTCAAGTTGACAACTAAATCTATCCAGCATAGACTTCAAACTAAAACTAATCAAAATAGATAAAAAGGGTCACTTCATTACGATCAAAAGAACAATTGACTGAGATGATATTACAGTCATGTACATATATGCACCAAACTCTGTTGCACCAATTTCATAACATCAGTACTAAAAGACTTACTCCCTCTTCTTTGGTGTAAGAATTATTTCCTTGGCATTAAGTTTGAATATAACTAGATTGTGTCATTAGCCAAAAAAATTCCTATTTAAGGGAGAAAATATGTAAGGCTTCTAGCTAAATCTTGTATTTTCAAGTACACATTTCAAAGATTGATTCTAGAAATTAGTCATTAATGTGATTACCCCATTCTCAGAATTAATTTTTTTAGTCTTATTTCCTCATTTGAAATTCATTGATTATGTAAGTGTATCATATAAGGTATACTCTTTCAAATAAGTGCAATTTATTTCTTTACGTAGGGTTTGTTTATCCTTTTAGGGCTGAATAAGTGTTGTGTCAAATGTTAGTTTATGTACCAAATCCACAATTTCCAAGCCTTACTTTCAGTGTCAATAAGAACATTGATGATATATTTCACTTTTTTTTTCTTATAAAATACAAAGACCTGGGCTAGAGATATAGCTCAGTCTGTCAAATACTTGCTCCAAAAGCATGAGGACCTGAGGTGAAACTCTAGTACTTACATGAAAATGGTGGCACACATTTGTAATCCTAGCAATGAGAATGTGGAGACAGGTTTGTCCCTAAGTATTGGTGACCAGGTAGCCTGG
This sequence comes from Nannospalax galili, assembly GCF_000622305.1. Classification (NCBI taxonomy): domain Eukaryota; kingdom Metazoa; phylum Chordata; class Mammalia; order Rodentia; family Spalacidae; genus Nannospalax; species Nannospalax galili. Next base: position 5,672,747 of record NW_008360303.1, read on the forward strand.
CCTACTAATGGGAGTTCTAGAATAGTAAGCTTACCTCAGATCTCAACATGTAGCTGCAAGCACATGTGTACCAACAGGATTACAAAAATACACACATACACACACACACACACAACACACAAAGACCAAGACCTGCTGTCTATGGCAACAATAATATTGCCTTCACTGTAATATCTACTGACATAAAAAGAGATAGATATTGTGCCTGATGTGATATCTGTCTCTTGTGAGTCATAACCGTATCTGGTAATAATACTGTGTTTCTAGAATGCTCATTTAAACCATGAAATGAACGCTCTGACATTCTGCACCTCATCATGTGTCTTCATGTTGCTACAATCTGAAAAATGTAAAGTTCAAATGACAGTTTGAGCTGCTTTGTTAAATCTGAGCAATATCAACTATTTATTTTGATTTTATTATTAATCAAAATTATATGTGGTTTGAGTGTTACTCAAGTCTAAACAGCTTTGATTTCAGCATTTCAAGGATGCTACAGAAGAAAAGAACCTGACTCCTGGTATGAACTGAGAATTAACCCAGTCATAGGGAAGGCAAAGTCCAATGTAGCAAGCAACTGAATGTCATAGTGGTACTGTTTGAAAGATGATTTGGCCTCTTTCCTGCACCAACAGATATCTGCTACAACTTGGAGAACAAAGAAAGGAAGACTACACTTAAGAAGGTGGCTTGCTAAAATATATAGGGATTTGAGAATACAATTTTACAGACTTTGTATCTTGATCAATAATAGATGGGGAGGAAAGAAAGATACCTTCTCTTTCAAGTAAAACTACACTATGTATCACCTTAGAAGGTGTCAGAGAATAGCAACAAAAAATAGGGCATCCGAGAAGATCTTGCTTGACCAGGAAATGGAACTCTTCCTCCCCTAAGAAGAACAAAAATCTGATGTTAAAGCAGATGTCAAAGTTTCAGAAAAACACTATTTCCTGAACATGAACAAATGATGGCAGTGAGAAATGGAGGCTACAGATGATAGATTAAATTCTTTACCAAACTTAATTTCTAGTCTTCACTAAGATGAATGGAATCAACAAAGTTTATTGGAGCTAGTATGCTATAGTGGTATGAATTCCATTTGAGAAACCAATCAGAATGGTCAAAAGTTTGACCTAGTCATTGTAAATGGACATGAAGGTACTGACCTCAGAAGAGGCAGTATATGAATTAGAGTTAGATTATCCCAAAAGAGTTTTCAAATACCTTTGTTTCACCCTAAAATGGAGCAATTTTTCTAAAGGAAAATCTGTCAGAATGATAGATATCTGAAACTTCTTGTATTTATCTGAGAAAATTTTAAAATATCTGCAAGAGTGGTTTTACCAAAGCAGTAGAATTATGGTTGTATATTTTTCTCTCTTTAGTTTAACATTAAGAAATTGATATTAATATAACTTTAGCTTATGAAATAATTTTGATATTATTTTACTGGTACCTATCTTTAACACTGTACATAGATATACATGGTGGAGATCCCATTGGTCTGCTAAAGAGTCAGTGTTAATGTTCAGCTCCCCAAAGGACTTCCTCCTACCATCTATACAATGTTGTGCTAGACCATGATAAAAAATACTGAAACATTATTAACCTATGGAAAACTTCAGGATCAGATATTATTCAACCCTCTAAATTTTTTAAGTAAGTGAATTTCAGCTAAAATGGAGAAATCTAGATGTTATGGTGTATAACTTAACCCCAGCACTTGTGGAGTAGAGGCAGGAGGAAGAAAGTCATCCTTGTTTAGCTAGCTAAGTGAATACATAAACAAGAAAAAATAGAGAAAAGTAAAAAAATTAAAGATTATCTATAGAATAGATTTTGTTTTACATTAGAAACTAATTTGTTAAAACTTCCACTAGTTCCAATGTGTGAGAAAATGAACAAATTTCTGTCAATTCTGTTATATGTATTTGATATAGTATTATTGAAAGTATCTTTCATTTAGTATTATCCCTGAATTCATTTGGTCGGCTCCATTTTATTATTATTTTATAAAAATGCCCCTTTCCCTCTCTTCCAACTCTAAGTAAAATGGTTCATACAGGAACTGATGTTCACAAATGTCAAAACGCTCCTTCTTCTTTCATAGTTAATCTTAGTCACTACATTTAAAAAATATATATTTATTATTTTTATTTTTATGTATATGAGTCTATTGCCTTCATGTATGTGAGTGCATCGTGTCATGCAATGCCACGGTCAGAAAAGAGTGTCAGATTCACCCTGGAACTGGAGTTAAGGATGGTTTGTAGCTGCCATGTGGGTGCTGAGAATCAAACCTGGGTTCTCTGCAAGAGCAGTCAATGCTTTTAACTGCTGAGCCATCTATCCAGCCCCAGGCACTACATTTTTGTCATCTCCTTCTTAGAATAGTAAGACTATCCTAATTGACATCCCTAATCTGGAAATAGAGTTGTATACAGGTTGCCCCAAACTGTTGCTACATTGCAACCCTTGGGTGGAGGTCCATGTCTATGAATCCACTTGTCTACCAGAGCTTCTAACCCTTCCATTCAGAAGATATCATCTGTTGTTTTGATCTCTTTTATGCATAAAGCTATGGGCTCTGGGAAGCTACTACTAAAACTCTACTTAGACATTTTTAATAACAATATACAATACACTATTAGCCTACCACTTTAGAGAAATATGAATCATTGTGTCGCCACCTAAATATTTTAAATACCTTCCCATACTGTGAAAATATGCTAAAACTCCAAATGTGTTTGGCTTCCAGCACATTTGTGTAGATTATTATGTTTTTTCATTAAGCATGACATACTAAATTATACTAAATTTAGCCTGAAACTGCCTCTGTATTAATACAGTGAATTGCAATTGAACTT
>NW_008360303.1:5675755-5702889 GCF_000622305.1 Nannospalax galili
AATATTGTAGTCAATATGAACCCTTTAAGACATAAAATTAAATGAGGTTTTAACCTTTAAAAAATATCTCCATTTCATTATTAAAATACAGAGTTTCACAGAGAAAAAATTCATTTTAGTGCAATTTACACTAAGATGTTTGTATATGCATTTCTAATCTCTACATATCTGATTATGATTAATCACAGTCAGTAACTTTCTGAGCTCCTTGGCATCTTAGCATGGATAGAAAGTCATCAGGTAGATTTCAAGGGTAATGCTTTTCACATCTACTAATTATTAAGGAGCAAATTTTTATAATGCTTTTAACCACTGAGATGGCTCATAAAATTATTAAGGAGCATTATAAGAATTTCTCCTTAATAATTAGTAGATATGAAAAGCATTACCCTTGAAATCTACTGATGGCTTTCTATCAAGGCTCAGATGCCAAGGAGCTCAGAAAGTTACTGACTGTGATTAATCATAATCAGATATATAGAGATTAGAAATGCATCTCAATGGCTAAATATATAGAGAAATTAGAAATGCATCTCAGTGGTTAAATATAGAGAGAGATTAGAAATGCATCTCAGTGGTTAAATTCTTCTTTGAAGAATTATTTTTTTTAAATTCTTTTATAAATTTAATAACCACATGATTAGAAGAAGCATTTCATTACAGCTTTAACATGTTCAGTAACACACTCCAGAGCAAGGATACATCTCTTTGAAATGTGGCTGTAATTTTGGTTCATAGTTGAATTAATACAGTTATACAATATTGAACTCAGTATCAACCCTGTAAGATATAAAATTGAATGAGTTTTACCATTTAAAGATCTCCATTTCAAGATATGCTGTTTCCTACACTTTTTAATGTTATTTTTAATTTTTTAAAAAGAATCATATCATTACAGCTTTAACATACCCAATATCAGTTTTCAGAGCAAAGACACAGCTCCTTCAAAAGTGGCTATAAAATTTCTAGGTTCACTGTTGAATCAATACAGTTATACAGTATTGAACTCAGTATGAGCCCTGTAAGACATAAAACAATGAGTTTTTAACCCTCAAAAGAGACCTCCATTTCATTTTAAAATATGCTGTTTCTTACAGAAAGACTCATTGTAATGCTTAGAAGTGTGCACGTGTCTTTAATCTCTCTGTATCTGATTATTACTAGCCACAGTCAGTTACACTCGGATACTTGTTGGTGCCTGTGTATGTCTATAAAGTCATCAGGTAGATTTCAATGGTAATGTTCATCACCTCTACTAATTAACATGACCCGTAAACTTTTATGGTTTGTTGTGGGTTCTCCTCAGGCCAGCTGTGAAGACCTTAACCTGGATCGGGTCCCCTACTGATTGGGGGGGCAAGAGGCACGGAGTCACAACACACAGACTCCAGGAGTTGGGTAGAACCAAGCACTAGGCAAGGTGCTGCAGGCTCGCTCGTTTAATGCTGGAGGGGGCAGGCCATATATTTCCCTTTTCTCTGCCCTCAAGTCCCTTTAGTCAGCATATCATTTTCTGATTCGTCCACCCCATGCAGTCTGTCAGCAGTCACTGGGCTTGCGAGCAGGGTACGGAGACATGGGCTCCTTTTGGCTGGCTATTTATGGACCAAGAAGTGAAGTGAATTCTCACTGAATCCCAGGGCTCCGTGTCCGTGCCATCTTTAGAGGCCTCCTGCTACATTTCCACCCTTTTTCTTCAAAAATGACTGTCCAGCGACAGCCTGTAGGCAGCTCCGCCTTGGGATGACCCCAGGATCATGGACTGTACCTGTCTTAGGTTGTCCTATTCAGGCATGAACCTTACCTGTCATTGGAGCATGGGCATACACATCCATGTCCTGGCTTAGGTTGATTCAGTCCAACAGGATCTTACCCGTCTTTGACTACCAGCCCTCCAAGGAGTATCGTCCCAGGGGATCAGTCGAGGTGGGGAATTATCTGTAGGAGGCCTTGTACATTTGTGCAAACCAAGTCTGTTGGGCTGCATAAGGCAGGTTGAAATCATCTTTGTGTATTGCTCTGAGGGCCTGATACACCGAGTGATTGAATTTTCTCTGACTGCGGGAACAAAGAAGTAGAAAGAGAAGAATAATTATGCCTGTCAGGAGTAGGTGACGATCCAAGATGGGTCAAACAGTGCTTTTAGATTAGAAGCACTGCCGGCATAACCTTGGACAGTCGGGTTGAACAGCCCAATGCATGAGGATGCATTGTTGGTAGTGAAGCATAGAGAGTTATTTAGGGGCCAGGAGCCATTGAGTGATTCCCAGGAAGCAACTGGGTTACAATGCTTCCTTCTCAAATATAGTACATTTTAAAAAATTGTTGATTATTTTTCTTTGTGAGTATATCACACAGAACATCCCAAACCATCTTATTCAACTATATACCCACTTCCAAGCTGGCATCCTCCCATAGCCTCCTTCCCCCCACTAGAGACCATATACTCTGTTATCCCTGCTACTGTCTGCTGTACTGTCAGCACTCTCAGCTATTCCCCACCACTTGTCTATCTGGTAAATCTAGAGAGCCTATTAGAGGTATTTGTTTTAGGAAGGTCAGCTGTTCCTCATCTAGAAGCAATCAGTTGTCAATATACCTTTATATACGATTGGGGGTCTACTGTTTATTTTCCCAGTTGTATGCTGGGATATTATCTGGGAGTCACTTGGGCCACCCTGGCCAACAATTCAAATGAAGATATCTCCTTTCTGGCATTGTGGCTTGTTATGTAGCCTTTGGCTATACCTATGGAATCTTAAAAATTATATTGGCCCCTTTAATCTTTGGTTATACTTTACTTTTGGGTGTTTAAGGCCATATAGTTGGCCCAGATAAACCAATGTATTTTACTCTTAAGGTCCTTTGAGGACCTGTTCCTCAGGGATCACAAGGAGCCCCTGGCTCCTATCTTTTACCAGTTCTGCCTATATGAAGATAAGTCAAAGGTCCTGCTCCACTATGGTTGGCTTCACTTGGAAGCATGGAGGAAGTGTTTCTTCTGTGTTGACCCTGCTTTTTGTAGACTGGACACTGGTTCATGTCCATCTCATGGGATCTCTTCTGCCTCCTTGATCAAGAGGACAGGTGACCCATCACAATTGGAGGGCATTTTGGGAGATGCTCATAGTCCCCTGGAACTAGTCGACCTAAAAGGGCAAGGAGCAAAAACTGTCTTTTATGTCCCTCTGAATAAATTAGTATAGGCCTCAAAGTATATCTGTTAAACATTCAAGAAGGTTAGTTCCACCAGTTGGCACTTTTAATTACTGTGTGCCATGTAGCTAAATCTTGGGCAAAGACCAATTGTTCTCAGATAAACCTTACCTGGAAATATATTTCTTGATCTGGTATACATAATTTGTCAATGGGTTGTTGGACTAATATGGTTCCCTCTGTTTTTTAAAACTAGCTAGGCATTATTTATCTCTTGCATTGTCTAACCTCTTCATCATGGTTTTCCCAATTAAGTTGCCCCCATTTTTCCCCTTTCTCCCTTAATAATACCTTTCTCCTATGATCCTACCTCCCTTGAGCTCCTTCTTTGCCTTTATCCCCTAGGTTCCTTGTATACACTTCCCCTTCTGTTTTTATGACTACAGCTCTGTAATACAGATTAAAATCTGGTATATAATACCCCTGGTATTGCTCTTAGTTCTAAGGGTTGCTTTAGTTATCCGAGGTCTTTGTGCTTCCATATGAATCTTAGGATGTTTTTTTTCCAATTCTGTGAAAAATGTTATGAGGATTTAATTTGACATTACACTGAATCTATAAATGGTTTTTTGATGGGGTGGTCATTTTCACAATATTAATTCTTCCAGTCCATGAGCATGGGAGGTCCTTCCATCTTCTGATGTCTTCCTCAATCTCTTTTAAAGATTTAAAAATTTCATTATAAAGGTTTTCAATATCTTTGGTCAGGTTTATTCTGAGATTTTTTTTTTACAACTATTGTGAAGGGGAGTGTTTCCATTTACTTTTTCTCTTATTGCTTGTTATTGGTATATAGAAAGGCTACAGACCTTTGTATGATAATTTTGTTACCTGCCACTTTACTTAATGTGTTAGTAATTTCTAGTAGTTTTCTCATGGAATTTTTGGCATCTCTTAGATATAATATCATATCATCTGCAAAAAGGGACAATTTGTTCTTTTCTTTTCCAATTATTACTCCTTTAATTTCCTGCTCTTGTCTTATTGCTCTTGCAAGAGTTTCAAGCACTATGTTAAAGAGAAGTGGAAATAGTGGACAGCCTTGTCTGGTACCTGATTTCAATGGGAATGCTTCCAGTTTTTCTCCATTTAGAATGATTTTGGCTGTGGGTTTGGTATATATGACTTTAATTATGTTGAGATACTTTCCCTCCAGTCCAATTCCCTCTAGGAATTTGAACGTAAATGCATGTTTAATTTTGTCAAAGGCCTTCCCCTGCATCTACTTAGACGACCATGTGGTTCTTGTCTTTGAACCCTTTTACATAATTTATAACATTTATTGACATACGTATATTGAACCATCCCTGCATCTCTGTGATAAAGCTGACTTGATCATGGTGGATGATTTTTTTTGATGTGTGTCAGTATGCGATTTGGAAGTATCTTGTTTAGAATTTTTGCATCTATGTTCATTAAGGATATGGGTCTATAGTTTTCTTTTTTTGTTGTATCTTTACCTGGTTTTGGTATTAGAGTGATGCTGCCTTTATAAAAAGAATTTGGAAGTTCTCCCTCCATTTCTATCTTTTTGAATAAATTAAGTAGTATTGGATGTAGATCTTCTTTAAATGTCTGATAGAATTCTGATGTAAATAAATCTGGTCCTTGGCTTTTTTTAGTTGGGAGGTTTTGTATTACTGTTTCAATTTCTTATTGTGTTATGGGTCTGTTTAAGCTGTTAATCTCTTCTTGGTTTAGTTTTGGTGCTTTCCATGTCTTTAGATATCCATCCATTTCTTTTAGGTTTTCATATTTAGTAGCATATAGGTTTTTAAAGTATTCCCTTATAATGTTTTGTATCTTTCTTGTTTCTGTTGTGGTGTTTCCCCTTCAATGTCTGATTTTGTTGATTTGGAGGTGCTCTTTCTTTCTTTTGGTTAACTGGGCTAGTGGTCTGTCAATCTTGTTTATCTTTTCAAAGAACCAGCTCTTGGAATTGTTGATTCTTTGTATTGTTTTGTTTGATTTAATTAATTTCTGGCCTGATTTTTGTTATTTCTTCTTGTCTGCTGGGTTTGGGTTTTATTTGTTGTTACTTTTCAAGTGTCTGAATTGCAATATTAAGTCACTTATTTGTGTTCTTTCTGAGTTTTTGATGTAGGCAATTAGTGCTATAAACTTCCCTCTAAGGATAGCTTTCAGCGTGTCCCAGTGGTTTTGTTGTGTTGTTTTGTCCTTTTCATTTAGTTCCAGGAATACTTTTGTTTCTTTCTTTATTTCTCTTTTGACCCATTCATCATTCAGGAGTGTGCTGTTTAATCTCGATGTGTTCATGTGGTGATTTGGGCTTCTTCTGGTGTTGATTTTAAGCCTTATTGCATTTTGGTCTGATAGAATGAATGGAATTATTTCCAACTTTTTGTATTTGTTGAGGTTTGTTTTGTGTCCCAGTATATGGTCAATTTTGGAGAAGGTTCCATGGGGTGCTGTGTAGAAAGTATATCCTTTGGTACTTGGTTGGAATACTAGGTAGATGTCTGTTAGGCCCATTTGATATAATGTATTGTTTAATTAAGATGTCTCTCTCTTAACTCTCTGGCCTGTTGACCTATCTAATGGAGACACTGGGTATTGAAGTCCCCTACTATTAATGATCTGGGATTAATCTGAGTCTTAAAGTCCTGTAATATTTTTTTTGATGAAGTAGGGTGCACCAGAATTTGGTGAATATACGTTCATGATTGTAATATCTTCTTGATTTATTGTTCCTTGATCAGAATGAACTGGCCCTCTTTCTCTCTTCAGATTGTTTTAAAGTCTATTTTGTCAGATATTAGAATTACAGCACCTGCTTTCTTCTTAGTACCATTCACTTGGTATAGTTTTTCCATCCTTTCACCTTAAAATAGTGCCTGTCCTTGAAAGTGAGATGAGTTTCTTGCAGACAACAAAAAGATGGGTTTTGTTTCTTAATCCATTCACCTAGTATTTGTCTTTTGACTGGTGAGTTCAGTCCATTAGTATTTAAAGTTATTAATGAATGACGTATGTTTAATCCTGTCATTTTTATTTCTGTTTACATTCTTGATATAGCTGTACATTTCTACAGCTATACCTTCATTGAATTTCTTTCCTCAACTCCTTGGGTACAGTCATTCCTTTCTTCAGCTCTTTGTATTGCTTCCAGAACTCTCTGAAGGAGTGGATTTTTGGAAATGAATTCCTTCAGCCTATTTATGACATGGAAGATTTTTCTTTTTCCTTCAACTATAATAGACATTTTGGCCAGGTATAGTAACCTGGGTTGGCTTCTGTGGTCATTTAAAACTGGAAATACTTTGGTCCAGGCTCTTTTGGCTTTCATAGTTTGCACTGAAAAGTCATCTGTAATCCTGAGTTTTCCTTTATGTGTGACTTGTTTCTCTTTTGCAGCTTTCAGTATTGTCTCTTCGTTTTGTATGTTTAGTGTTTTGACTATGATTTGCATTGAAGAATTTCTTTTCTGGTCCTGTCTGTTTGGTGTTCTATATGCTTCTTGTATTCATATGGGCATGTCTTTCTTTAACTTTGGGATATTTTCTTCTATGAATCTGTTGAAGATCTAGTTCATACCATTTTCTTGGGATTCTTCTCCTTCCTGTGTGCCTATGATTTGTGAACTTAAGTTTATTTTCATAAGAAGCATTACAGTGTCAGTCAGTCATTTCAGTAGAGCATCTGCTAATTTTCAGTTACCAGCTGACCACACCTCATCACATAGGACAAGTCCTTGCCACAAGATATATAACTGGTAGAACCTCCAGGCTGTAACCAGTTATTTCTTTGCATCTCCAGTTTTCTGTATGCACATGCTACCTGTAGACATTGTTGGGTGGAACTCTTTCAAAATCCCCCTTGTTCTGTATGATCATTGTTACACCAACAATACTTTGCTTAAATAAACTCTGCTTAATTTAATTTATATAGATTTTTGTTCAGCAGACTTCTGTATCCAAAGGCCATGAAGAGGTACCACTAAACTCATTTTCTGAGTTTTCTTCCCCCTCTGTTTTTCCTGTTATCAACATATCCTTCAGTTTTTAAATATTGACCTTTATTTCCTTTATTTCACTTTGGGATATTAGTACTTCTCAAAGAGCATCAAATATAAATGGCTTAAGTACAAATAGAGAATTTTTTTATTGGAAAAAAATCCCTGCTCTGCTTGATAAGGCATGTGTATGACTGTATTGCATGTATGTATGTATGTATGTATGTATGTAAGTGCATCCATGTCTTACAATGCCCAGGTAGGTCAGAAGAGGGTGTTGGATCCCCCTGGAACTGGAGTTATGGACAATTGTTAATTGCCATGTGGGTGCTGAGATTCGAATCTGGGTCCTCTGCAAGAGCAGCCAGTACTCTTAACCACTGCACCAGCTCTCCAGGCAGTATCATAGGACTGAATATTTGAAACTGTTATCAAGGTGGGCCTGTGAGATGGCTCAGTGGGTAAATACTCTTCTCATCAAGGCTGAAAACTGGATTTCAGTCCCTGGTCCTACATGATGGAAGGAAAATACTGACTCCTGGATCTTGTCCTCTAATCTCCATGTGTACACTTTAGCATGTGTGTTCACATACAATAACTAAATAAATATAATAAAAAATAAAAATAATAAAGGAAATCAATATGTATACATATACTAAGTAGGTTTTTTTTTTTTTGGTCTTTTGGAGACAGGGTCTTCCTGTAGCCCCAGCTGTCCTGGAACTTGTTATGTAGATGAGGCTGGCCTTGATTTGATAACATACATTTTTCAAATTCCCATTCCTAAGATTCTTATTTATTTTTATTTTATGTGTGTTTGTGCTTTGCTTGCATGAAACTGCACCTGTCATGCAATGCCCATGGAAGCCAGAAAAGGGCATCAGATCCTCTGGATGTGGAGTTATGGATGGTTGCTAGCAGCCTTGTGGGAGCTGGGAAAGAAACTCAGGTCCCCTGTAAGAACATCCAGTGCTCTTAACCACTCAGCCATCTCTCCAGCCCCACAGCCCCATTTTCATCTCAGAATTTAAATTTAAATTCAGTTTATACTTGCATGTTTTCCGTGTGTGTGTGTGTGTGTGTATGTGCACACACTTTTTTCAATATGCATTTTTTTAAAATTTTTGTGCATTTCATTCAATGCATTTAATCATATTTAGACCTCCCTCCTGTATCTGTACCCCTCTTAATTCCCCCACTGGATTTCATGCATTCTGTCACAAATGTTAAAGCCTATCATGTCAAGTTTATGTCCCTCAGCATGAGTTCATCCACTAGAGCCTGGTCAGCCTATCTAGCATCACTACCTTAAAGAAGATCAATTCCCCCTAACCCAGCAGTATTTAGCTGCCAAAGTTTTATTGATTAATTTCAAAATACTTCTAACCTGCCTAAAAGGCAAATGGAAGCCTTGAACTAAGAACAGCTTTGCTTAAAGGTATAAGACTAGAAAATCATGTTAATATTTCCTTTAAAATACTATTAGTTACCAAACATATTATCATAGAGTCTGCCTGCTCAGTGGTCCTAAATGTGTGTTCTACAAAAATTGATTGTTTTTTACTATTCCCCTTCTCAGAAACGCCACAAAAATTGTAGTTTACTTCACTTACATAATTTATATATAATATGTATTGCTGAATTAAAGTCTTTATATTGAAATTTCCCTCAATTAAGACTGAGCCTGTGTCTTCCTATTCAGTATTAACTAGCAGTGCTTGTTTATATCACCTCTGGACTTGTCCTGTATTTTTAGGAAATAAATGGGAAAACTCTTACACGGTTTTCTCCAAAGGACTAGACAATAAATGTTTCATGCTTGAACAGCAGCATACAGTATCAAAAATGTGAGAACTACGGGGAAAACTCCTAATGTGATGGAAGTTGAAGGTATTCATTTTGATCCTCATGTTTTCGCTTTTGGTGTAGTATTTATTTAAATAGTTTAAAAATGTGTACCTTCTTCAACTGCATTAAAATCACTGAGATAAAACTCAATGTTGTTTGGCTGGAGAGATGGCAAGAGCACTGCCTGTTCCTGCAGAGGACTCAGGATAGATTCCCAGCACCCACATGGCAGCTAACAACCATCCGTAACTCCGGATCCAGGGGATTCAAACCCTTCTTTTCAACTTCACAGGCATTGCCTGACACGTGTGCACTTATACAGACAATACACTCATACACATTAAAAAAATCTCGCGGCTGGAGAGATGGCTCAGCAGTTATACACTAGTTGTTCTTACAGATGACCCACATTCGAATCCCAGCACCCACATGGCAGCTAACAACTGTCTGTAACTCCAGTCCCAGGGGATCCAACAGCCTCTTCTGACTTCCGCCGGCATTGCATGATGTGGGTGCACTTACCTCCATGCAGGTAATACATGCATATACATAAAATAAAAATAATAAATAATTTTTTTTAAAAAGGAAAATATTCTCATTATTGTAATTTGAGATATTTCCTCTTTTCTCTTTTAGATTGATTATAATGTTCATTTGAACTATTTTCACCTGGACTCTGGCGTTTTACGTTTCTACAGAACTAATTCTCTCACTCGTTTAGGAAATTAGAGGGATAATCAATAGCCTTGCTGAGGAACTTAGTGATGATTTTCTTTACACCTGGTTTTCTTTTGAACATTGTACTTACCTTCTTGGTGTCAGTCATAAGTACTAATAGCTAAGTATCTAAAAATTATCATTAGCCAGATGTGGTCGCTCACGCCTTTAATCCTAACACTCCAGCCGGAGAGGTGGAGGATTGCTGTGTGACCTAGGCTAGCCTGGTCTTCAGAGCAAGTTCCAGACCACATGGGGCTATAGGAAAACCATATCTTAAAAAAGTATCATTAGTATGAAGATATTTCAAACTCTGGATCATAATACATAGTTTAAGCCTACAATGGTTAAATTTTCTATGAGTTTTCACTGAGAAATCAAGGAATGTACGATGTGAGATTTAATTTATGAAACCCGTTTGCAGTATTCAAATACATTCAGCAATTGATTGTCCTATTAAGTACAGGGAGTTCAAATGCTTAGAACAAGTGTTTAATTATGAGTCAAAAGTAATTTAGTGGTGTCTGAGTAAAGAGTTTAATAATGGCACACCAATTTGCATTTAAATATTGGCAAGCCTTATGAGAAATTCTATTCAGCTATAAAATAATCATTTGAGGAAACATGTTTAGATTAGTAACTGGCAATCTTCCCAATGCTCTAAAAATAATGTGTTGACACTACCGCATATGAACTTGTACCAAATATTTTTTGACAGTATAATGTTTAAACCATGTAAAGGGTTAACTCAGAAAAGTTCATAAAGCCATTGCAATAATTTTCAATAAATACAGTAAAAATTCCCACAAAAATAATTTATCTTGTGAAAAATCTTGAAAACAATCTAATAGAATAAAACCTAAATGATTGCCAATTAAAGTAGATTTTTCAATTTTTTATTGTCATTGTTAATCTAATATATAACATAGAATGAGACACATTATATTTATCCTTCAATCTTTTCTAGAAATACAAAATGCTAAAGTTCTTTGTTTAAAACTAGCAAAGCGTATGAACTAATTTATTGCCCTGATGCTTATAATTGATGTTTTCTATTCGTTTTAGAATGCCTGTAAGGAGAATACAGCTGTAATTTTGTTGAAAGGATCTACACTTTTTGCCAATGAGAAATCGCACTTATCTCAGTGAAAAGAAAGACTGTGATTTACTCAGTCAATGCATTTCTCTGTATTAATGCAAAACCATCTGAGCAGTGTCTCCAGGGACTTGAACAGTACTAGGAAAATTTGATAGTGAAAATAAATAATTCACCACATGGGTAAAATAAATACAAATGGTATGAGGGACAAAGTTTAGAGAGCTATAATATACACAAGTTAAGACTGTACAAAGAGTGTAGCTTTTTAAAAGTAAGAAACATTGTTTCCTTTATACTTGAATGCTGTCAGTTCTATTATGGGTGTCACATTCTACCATTAAAAAGTAATTATGTATTTTATTGTATTATACTGAATATTATTAAAAGTAAAGAAAATTACTGCATTGGGAAAAATGATTTCCAAATATATTATTGCATTATGAAAAAGGTAAATGCAACTTCCCTATATCTTAAAAAAATTACTCTTCCTGATATAGCTCTGTTTCTTCTACTGAAATGTTTCTTCTAAAAGCATCCTTGATATAATATTATTCATGATAAGGACCTTCTTTGATGAGTGGTGTTATTTTTGTATCATTTAAATTGTGAGTGAGGTAACAAAGTAACCCTCTCTCAATCCTTACATCTCTACTCCTTTTTTTATCATGAATAAAGTGAAACCTTACTGGACAATCTGTCATTTTCATTCTGATTATAAGAAATGTAGTATTTGGATACTGTAGAAATTGACTTCCTCATTGAATTTTGTGGGGCAGGATAGTCTTTTAACTGATCCATGGTAAGCCACAAAAGTATTTTTCTTTTATTTTCAATTTTTAATTACTTTGTTTTGTTCAGTTTTTCTCTGAGCACAGAGTTCTTGACCAGGTGACACTGAAGATTTAAAGAGGCATGAAAGCACGAAAGCATCTTCTTTGCCTTTATGACCCTGCCCTTAGAGAAACAAATTGTTCTTTTTAACTCAAGCACTATCAAATTTCACCCTTCTTTCTGGTATTTAAGCAGTTTGAGAAAGCATTCCTTTCCTTTGTAGAGTTTACCAGATAAACTCTGTCGGACTGTCTACCTAATTATATGTAACTACCAACAAAGGATAAAACCTTAGTTTTCTAGATCAATTCTGCATTGCTTTCTACATGAAGACAGATATTAACCAAGATGACACAGAACCTCCTTGACCAGTGTTTCAAGATCATCTTTGTCATCACCAGTACAGTAATCTTTATGGAGATTCGGTGTCCAAAACAGCAGGTTTGATCAAGCTACAAGGAAATAATAAAAGTAGTTAGGATCTCAATGATATCACTCCAGAAATGCTAATAATGAAATTGTAGATGCTGGCAAGTGCAAAGTGAATAAACACAATGAGAAGATCAATGAGTAAATGTTTGTTACTTGTATAAGAAAGGAGAGCAAAAGAGGTAATTCCCAAAGCAGTTTCTCACAAAACACAGAAAGCAAAGGCGCTTACATGGGGTAGCTCAGGGTTATACACATTGGAAAGACTGCATGCTCAGGAGAGCACATGCCTCTGTATACTCACCTTGAGAACATATTTCATCGTCCTGTTTGTAAAATCTAGGATTACTCAGTCATTTTCATTGTTCTTTGAAATGGATGGAGTTACCTGAAACAAAAAAAATACAACAAACAACAACAGCGCAACATGTAGCTATGTTAGCAGTCATTTAACGGGTTGATTGCTTTATCTTCCCTAGAAGATAGAAGCTTGCTCTTGAAGTTCTAGGTATTTCCTAAATAGTCATTCCTGAAATTTTTACATCAAACCATAATGTAATGGTCAGCAAAAGAAAAGTCTTACTAGCTTTCCATTCCTCTTTTTGCTTGGAAGTTCTATAGATATGAACATAGGACAACACAAAAGACCATAACTAGAACACAATGGGTAATATCTTTCCAGTACATCGTATGTCAACCTGGTTCCAGAGGAAACCAGTAAAATGATAGTACTAAATGATAATTCAATAAGGATTCTTTTTATTTCACAATATCAAGAATAATCATAGAAAGTCAGAAAGATCCATAATGAAGATTAGCTTCAGGTTAAATGTAACAAATACCCATCCATTCACACAGTATTAAATATTAATTCTATTCAACTTAGAAATGTTCAAATTCAAACTAATGATGCAACTATAGAACTCTCTTCTGATTAATGTTGCTTAAAGCAAAGAAATCAGGAGCTGTTGCATGTGTTTTTATCAGACAAATAACATTTCAGACTCCACAAGGAAATAATAAAAGTAGTTAGAATCTGAACGTTATTACTACGGGAATGCTAATAATGTAATTCCAGATGCTTGAAAGCTGTGTTGGCTAACCTATCACCTGGGAAGAAAATTTAAATTGAGGAATATTCTAGAACAGATTGGCTGGTGGGTTCATGTATGAGACATTATCTTGTTTGCTAATATATTTAAAAAGACCATATTGTGGGTGGCATCATTCTTGTTTGGGGCCCTGGAATGTATAAGAATGGAGGACTAGCTGAGTAGCAATCAAGCAGTCAGTATGTATTTCTCTATGCCTTTGCCTGTGGATGGGATATGAATTCCTGCCTTGACTTTCCAGAAATGATAGACTCTACCCTGGAAATATAAGCCAGCTAAATCCCTTTCTCTAAGTTGCTTTTGTTCAGGGCATTTTATCATAGCAACAGAAATGTAATTAGGGGGGCTGGAGAGATGGATCAGCGGTAAGATCCCTGACTGCTCCTGCAGAGGATGAGGTTCAATGCCCAGAACCCACATGACAGCGAACAACCGACCTATAACTCCAGTTCCAGGGGATTGGATGCAGCCTTCTGACCTTTGCAGGCGATGCAGAAGATACACTCACACACTTGAAATAAGTATAATAAAACATTAAAAACAAAGAAACGAAACTAGGACATAAACCAATAAACTTTATTTCAATTTAAATTTACTTTAAATTTGTCTGTACATGTAGCATTACAACTCTTTTGGTTTTAAAAAGTAAGACTTTTTTTTTTTTTTTTTTTTGGTCTTTTTTAGAAAGGGTTTTCCTTTAGCCTCGGCTATCCTGGAACTCACTATGTAGACCAGGCTGGGCTTGAACTCACAAAGTTCCACAGAAACTATGAGACCCAAATGACAAAATTTGTTAGCAAAGTTTTCTTTCTCTAAAAATTGGACGTAATTATTTTTATTCCTAGTCTGTATGAGGATTTCAAATAAGTCATTTGTTATTTTTAAAAATATTTGTATTAATTTGAGAATGTCATACAATGCATTTTGATTGTATCCAGACCACCTAAGTCCCTATTTCTCTCTCCCTCTTCCACCTTAATGTCCTCTATTAGTATTTGTCTTTTTTTTAAAGACCTATCAAGACTAATCTGCATTTCCAAAATGCCTGTGGGTGTGGGCCTTCCCCTTGAAGTCTAGTAGACCTATCAGGCAACACACCATTAAGGAAAACTGACTCTCCTTCTTCCAGCAGCTATCAATTGTCAATAGATCCTCAGCTAGGAGTAAAGTTTCTTGCCAACCTCCTCCATCCATGCTGGACTTAGGATTTGGTCTGGGTAACTACCTTGGCTCATGTGTATGCTGCCACATGCTCCATGGGTTTATATGCGGAACTGCCCTGTGGTGTCCAGACAAAACAGTTTCCTTCTATTCATCTACCGATTCATTTTTCTTGGTAATTAATGCATTTAAAATTTTTCAAATAATAACAACTGATGACTTCTGAGTGGGGCAGAGTCAGTCTCTTTTAAGGGTGTGATTCTTTATAGGTTAAACAAGCTCCAGCAGATGAACCCTCATTGAAGGACATATGGGGATACAGATTATATTGGCCTTAATATATTGCACAGAATTTGTAAAATTTCAATCAAAAATCAATTTTGAGAAAGACCCAGCACTAGGCCCCCACGTGAAATTTACATATACCCAAAATTAATCTGGGTGGTCCTGGTGAAAAAGCACAGGCCCTCCCACCTGGAACACAAACCCACTGTTCTCAGAATCCTTGGCTCCAACAGCCCATTTGGGGGAGACAGTGACTTCTCTGGTCAGATGGGTCAACAACTGAGAAGAGTTCCATCTTGTCATACTAGTATTTCAGAGTTCAATAGCTGGACGCCATGTTTTAAAGGAACTGACTCTTTCAAATTCAGGTAATCTAGGGCCAGGAGAACAAAGAATGGTCACAAATCATGGACCCTGACGTTAAACTGCCACTGCCCCAGGATGAGAGAGAGTTGCAGAAGATAGTGAGGGAGCTTGTAGAGAGCTGACAAGGCACTGACAAACTGAAAAGCTCAGCTCCACTCAGGTAGAGAAGTACAGAGGGAGATATTTATACTGTGAAGACTGATTTTGTCAATTGGACACAATCTAGAATTATCTAAGGAAAGAGTCTCAATGAGGTATTATGTAAATTAGATTGGTATATGGCATGTCTATGCTGGAATTATCTAGATTAGTGGGAAGATCCACCCTCTGTGAGAGGTGCCTTTCCTCCGGAGAGGGGGCATGGCATTCTGGATTCTGTGAATGGAGAACAAAACGTGAATACTCTGGTAATTTGGTCCATGCGTTAATTCAGTGCACTTGACTACCAGTATAATGTGATTAAGGGTTTCAAGTTCCTACCATTTCCATTTTCCCACAAAATCTACTGTAACCTGGAATTGGGAGCTAAATAAACCCTTTCTCTCTCTAATATAAATTGTAAATAATGAGTCCCTTCAAAAAAATTGAAAATTTGGTGCTAAAAAGGTTGCTCTGGACAAGAGTACTGGCTGCTCTTGCAGAGGACCAGGGTTTGGTTTCCACGTGGTGGCTAACAACCATCCTAAACTCTATTTCTAGATGATCTAATGACCTATTGTGGTCTTCACGGGTATCGCATGCTTAGGTATACTTACATATATGTAGTCAAAAACACTCATACACACATCAAAAAATAAAAAAAATCCCCAATCTTTTTAGAAATTTGAAAGTTTTTTAAAAAGAACTAGAAATTGCTAAGGAAATAATGTGTCATAGATCATTTCAATATGTTATTAGTGTTTTTATGATACAACTTTTTTATAAAATTGATGGCTCAATGATCATGTTACTCTGAAACATCTCTGCAGATGAGTTATCAGAGAAATCACATTTTAAAGTCACATACTTTGCTCTCACAAGCTTAAAACATTAAATGCAGTATAATCTGAAATAAACTTGTAAAGGATTCTGTTGTATATTAGAAAAAAATATCTTCAAAAGAGAATTCAACTATTTCAAAAAGGTTTCAGCAGATCTGAGAAAATAATTGAGTGCTTGGCATCTAGCTGAACAGGTCAAAACCTGAAAAGGCAACATCTGAAGATAAACTGATATAAAATTGGGGAATTTTTCTTGGGAGTGAGATCGGTGGTTTCATAAAACAAATTGGGTATGTGACCTGGATTTAGATGGCGCAAAGAACAAAGGAAGAGTTAGTTAACAGGCAGAAGCCACTTTTGGCCATGGAATCTGGAAATAGAGGATGGATATGACCAAGGTCATGGTGAACACAATCCATATGGCCAGGGAGGAGAAGAAAGCATGAAACAAATTAAGTTCTAGTTTTCTAGTTATGAGGAATGGATATTGGGGGCATTGGGGTCTTTCAGATCTAAAACCAAATAACAAGGTTAAGCCCATGAACTGACAGGGTACAGCATGGTGTATAGAATGAACCAGCTTGCAGGAATAAGACTGGTAGTCTCACTTTTCCACTTTCATATTTGAAGTCTTAATTACCAGGTGATAAATAAGGATGCTATGCAAAAAAGAGGTCATAAGACATTCACTATCTCAGATGAATTTTCATGTCATCAATTATATCTAAAATTTATCTTGGAGTTTATGTATAAAGATTTATATAAACACATATTTGTAAACTAAATGTATTATCAGTGGAAGAAAGTTTTGCATATTGGTTGTAAGCAGCAATGAACTTTCTATACATAATATAGACATACGATTTAACAGTGAGTAACCCACAAAATACTATTGTATATGTGTGTTTATACAGACATAAATGAGTCAGTGTTGAAAAGACACATTCTATTCATGACTTTATATGCTATGGAATATCCTGAAGTCATATAAAACAGATGGAACTTAAAATTATGTTTTGATAATTACATGGACCAAATTTTAGTAAATACAGTGTGTTCAAATTTTACTCACGGAGCCATTTTTTTTTCCAAAATTTTTGCTATATTTACTCTCTCTTTCTCCCCTCTCTCATCTCTCTCGTGTGTGTGTGTGTGTGTGTGTGTGTGTGTGTGTGTGTGTGTGACATTGTACACATGGAAGTCAGAGGACAACTTGTGGGAATTGGTCTACAGTCCATTTCTGTACCTCATCTTTAAATGAAAAACAACCCACCCTACTATTGCACGTGGATAGTTACTGAGGGCGTTTTCCTCACTGCTAAATTCTAGTGTCTAAAGCTCTACTTTCAGTAACTTATATGTTCAATTTTTAAGTGAAAGAGTGAGTCCAACAGTTTAAAATGGTATATAATTTAGCAGTAATTGCATAGTGCTAAGTTCACTTTTATTTCATGGTAGTGAAAAGTTTATTACATTTAATCAAAATATCTTCATGATTAAAATTCAATGTTTAAAGTTTTATGGTTAAAATTCAATGTTTTAAAATTCAATGTTTTAAGATGTATGATAAACATGCCTATTTGAGTCTTTCTAAGATATATAATTTACCATATTCAGAAATATTCAATCTACTAAAAGCTGATTAATAAACTATTCTTTGTGATTCCTGTGCATAGTCATATATCTGTCCACTTTACACTTATTTTGCTCTTCCTCGTAATGGTAGTAAGACCAATCCCCCATATAAGAAATGCCTATGTGCCTTTGGTAATCCATTTACTCATTTCATCAAATTGTTTTTGAAATTTGCCTTTGCGAATTGAATTTTACTTCTTCAAATTCCTACATCTCAACAGTCGTCTAAAGTTTTGCAGTGTGTTAAAAATGTTCTGACCTACATCATACAAACATAAAGTTATAATTTTAGGTAATCTTTGTATTATGTAGTAGCAGTGTTGATTATCTTTATCAGAAAATGTAGCAAGTATGCACTTAATTGTTTATTGTATTATATTTGACCACATAATGACCTCCTGATGAATGATAATGGCTTATTAGTTTCATTCAAAATAATTTGAAGAATTTTGAATCTGAATATATTGAACTCTCTTCTATCCTTGTTACTTTTGGGTCATTGTCTTTCCAGTCTAATTCAACTGATTCTTCCTCTGCATATCTGATGATAACCATTCATTAAGAAAAATCTAGATTTTTATAGTCCTTTGAATGTGAAAAATAACATTATGGCACTATAAATTATCAATGATTTATGATGTATTTTGTGATTGTGGAGCTGAATGCAAATGCAACATGAAATACAAATCAATAGCAGCTTTGGATGTGTATAACTTGTTTGGCAGATGTGAACAAAAGTTTTTCCTTAGTTTAGGTACAGTGGCAAAGGCCTCTAATCCCAGGACTTGGGAGGCAGAGGCAGGCAAATCTCTGTGAGATCCAGGTCAGCCTGGTCTACATAGAAATTCCCAGTCTATCTGGAGCTGTAGAGAAACCCTGTCTCAAGACAAAGAAACAATCAATCAAAGAAAGAAAAAAAACAAAAAGATTTTGCTTTAGGCCAGAAAAAACCTCACATATTCCAAAAGTACTATAAGTGCCAAGTAATTAAAGACAAATTTTAGGTAATATTTTTTATCATTTGTATATTTTGAGCAGTTTGGCCACATAGGGATCACTAATTTAGAAATGAAGTTTAACTCACCTTACAGTACAGAATTAATAAAAAAAAACATAGTTTTGGATAACAAACTCCTGATTGTTACAGAAATATTCAAAACAATAAAAAAATTTTAAAGAAAATAAGATGAAATTTTTTTCTGAGAAAAAGATATGAACAATAATTATGCAGGTGTAGAATCATAACTAACTAATGGAAGTTATGGATAAGATTATTATCTGAGTGAAATCTTTGCTCACATAACATTATATGGGTTAAACACAAACATTTCAATTTTTAGATAAAGCAATGGTGATATCAATAACCAAAGAGAGTGAGAAAGGGAAAAGTCTATATTAAATCAGTGTACACTGAAACTAAAGAAAAAGAAACTATTTTAAAAAGTTTACCATAGTCTTATGTATTTTTTCATTAAGTAAAGCAAAATGAAATATTGAGAATACATGTTCTTAGAATTAACATGTTAAGACATAGAAAACCATCAGATATACAGGCACACAGAAAGCTCAGCTTTATGAAGAGCTGACAAATAGGCTTGCAATGCATTCAGGGAAACAAATAATGAAATATGTAAAACTGGGTAAAAATCTACAAGTAAGTTATCATAGTTACTTATTTTCATAAATGAAATATAGAAATTCTAAAACAAACATTAAGGGAAAAGAACAACCTGGTAATAAAATATTCACAATAAAAAACTTGGCACTTTAATCATGATAAATAGGAAGATGGAAGAGTACTTTGTAGAGATAAAAATTTAATTTTCTTATGAGATAAGAGAATCAAATATAGTACTTCAATCTTACTGTTTCTAATTAGAAAGATATTCTTCCCTAAGCAAAAAAATCAATCAAAAAACAAAGACTAAATGCATTTTTGAAAATCATTACTGAAAAAGATAGACAAACATATTTTGTAGCACGAAAATAAAAATAGAAAGATAAAGCTTAGATATTATACACATAAAGCCTAATTTAGAGCTAAGTCCTTTTATTCTATTAAGAACAAAACTTTCAATGTTGGCTCAGAAGATAAAATATAATTATAGGAGCATAAAAGATGAAAATCTAAAAAGAAAGCAATTGGGATGTAGGGAACTAGGCACAAGACAAGCAGAATTAACACTTTTGAGTCCTCTGTATTTGTCAGACATTTTGGAAACACCTCACACGCTAAGATTCTCACAGACACTCAGTAATAAATATCATTATGACATTTGTGTTATAGAAATCTGACAGTGCGGGCTGGAGACATGGCTCAGCTGTTAAGAGCACTGGCTGTTCTTGCAGAGGATCTTGCAGAGGATCCAGGTTCAATTCCCAGCACCCACATGGCAGCCAATAATTGTCTGTAACTTCAGTCCCAGGAGTCCAATGCTTTCTTCTAACCGCTGTTGGCATTGCACATGAGTGCACTTACACATATGCAAGCAATACACTTATGTACATAAAATAAAATAAGTAAAAATTACTACAAAATGTGACAGTGTAAAATTAGAGAAGAAAGACCAACAGTTGTATGGTGTAATGAACACCAGACCACAAAGGCACGCGCACACACACACACACACACACACACACACACACACACACATTGGAAATATTAAAGAACTTGTTGAATGTGATCAAAATTCACAAAAGCTATTGAAATAAAAACAGCATCTATCTTCTCATCCATAATCTTAAATATTAGAAAACCTCAGTGTGATATCAATATTTTAAGTAAAAATATTTCTCTAAATTAAAATTTTATGTCAGTAAGCGATAGCCCAACCATGAAACTATAAAAGCCCTGTCAAAAAGTAATCATGGGGCTGGAGAGCTGACTCAGTGGTTAAGAGCACTGATTGCTCTTACAGAGGACACAGTTTCAGTTCCCAGTCCTCACATGGAGGCTAACAACCACACATAATCTCAAGTTGTAGGGGATCTGGAGCCCTCTTCTGACTTCCGTGGACATTGTATGACCTGGGTGAACCTACCAACATGAAAACAATACACTCATACACATAAAATTTAAAAAAAAATTAAATAAAAAAATCATTAGTAAATGTTCTTACCTCAGTGGTAAAGTGATTGCTTCTCAGCATAATGCCCTAAATTTACTCCCTAGTGAGGCTTCAATAGGAGATCATGCCTTGTACTGTAAAATTGGTGAAAAATCTTTGTCAGGGGAGGTCAAAGGCCTTAGGAAGGAATCTACTGTTGTTATCTAAACTGATCATGCTCTCAAACTGCTTTCTAAATATTTACGTTTATATTGATAGGTTTGTATTTGTCTTAAACTTGGCGCAGTGGAGAGTGATAGAGATTAATACCTGTTCAACATCTGAGAAAAGTGACTGTGAGGGCTTATCCATAGATAGGGTATCAATATCAACCTCTTTCATCCAGAGTTGCAGGGAACAAGGTTGTAGAAAGAATGTAAAAGCCAGAGAGCAGGGAGTAGTGCTCTGCTTATTGTCCTCCGAACATCGCATAGAGGCTGCAGACATGAGCTCACAGCAGCTTGATTAGCTGCAAGAGCCTCCGTTAGATCAACCCAGTTAAAATCAAGCATGGATGGAAAAGGGCTTTCACGTCCCTACCCCTCCCTGAGGAGCCCTGCAGGTTACACCTGCCGACATAGACAGAATGACCTTTCCTTATGGAATGTGGTCTCTGGTAGATTACCAAGCCCCTGTACTTAGTTCTATACCAAAGTCCTTCTAATTGTGGTCAGTGGGTAAATGAAAGAAAGAAAGAAAGGAGAGAGAGAAGAAAGAGAGAAAAATAAAGAGGAAGAGAGAGGGGAAAAGAAGGAAAGAGGCAAAGAAAAAAAGAAGGGAAAGGAACAAACGCCACAAAGTTGGGAAGGAGATGTGCTGTTGAAATTGTGGGAGTTGGAGGCAGTGATTTGTGATTAGATATCATCAAAATCCATTGTACTCATGCATGAACTTTTCAAAGAATTAAATATAAAATTACTTTTCAAATAAGTATTTATAAATTATTCATGTTCTACACTTTTTTGTGGGTCTCAGAAGACTAGGCTCCAAAAAATGAAGTAAAAGATGAGGAAAATATGTACACAATATATGACACAAGGAAAATCAAATCCAGCATTTTATTAATCCTTTGATGAGAATCATTTTAGGTGGCTGTAATAAAGGAGGAAACTACAGGATGTAGGTCTCAGGAAAGATAAAAGGAGTGAAAAGAGCAGAAATTATAAACCAGAGAATTCTAAAAATGTTTTTAAAATGGTAAAATATCTAAGTTTAGACAAAGGTATTTGGGTATTTGGAAAGCAAAATCATTATGCTATACATGTGCAAGAACACTTAAAAAATAGAAAACCAGTGTAATAAATGTTTACTCAAATCTTAAACCCAGGATAGTTTTTGAACTGAAGTCATAAGTAATATGATATTTATTTTTTAATTTTGGTATTTTTATTTTATGTGTATGAGTGTATTCCCTGTGTGTAGGCAAGTGCACTGGTGTTGTGGAATGCCCACGAGGACAGAAGAGGCCATCGGATCCCCTGAAACTGCAGATAGGAACAGTTGTTAGCTGCCATGTGGGTGCTGGGATTCCAGGTCTTCTGCAAGATCAACCAGTGTTCTTAACCACTGAGCCATCTCTCCAGGCCCAGAAATATGATATTTCATTTAACTTTGAACAGCATTTTACTTAGTCACAGTAGTGTTAAAATGGCTGTACTACTAATGGTTGACAAGGACAAAATATGATAACAAAAGCATCCAAAGACTCTGCCTCAGCTACTAAAAATTGCACTGTGTGGATATTGCCTTTGCCTTTGAATATTTTGAATGTCATTCATAAATATAAAATCATTATAAAGAATTTTATGGTTGTGGGGCTAGGGAGATAGCTCAGTGGAGGGCTTAACATGTGGCTACAAAAAATAACACCGGAACATTACATACAAATGGCAGGTTGGGGTGGTGACCCATTAGTAATTCTAGTGCTGAGGAGGCAGAGACAAGTTATCCCAGAGCAAGCTCACTAGCTAGACTGCAATGTTAGTGATCTTTAGGTTCAACTGAGAGACTTGTTTTCAGTGAATAAGCTGGAGGGCAATTGAGGGAGAATCCCAAAGTCAAATCCCAGCAACCATACACATGTGCACAAATTTGCATGCCCACCCAGACACATGCACTCAAACACCCCAACACACATACACATAAGAAATTTTGTGACTGGAGCCCTTTTGACTTGGACTCAAGTCCCTAAGAACCTGCTCCACTTTGTTGACATACGATTCCTTTCTATTTTGTATAAAATCCGTAGGCAAATTAAGAAATAAGATGGAAGTAGAGTATCACATGTTCAAAATAAATTTTCTGGTGTTATATTTGTACCCACATATTAAATATGTGATAAATGTTGATCTTTAGCATCATAAAAGCACCAGGGCTTTCAGTCCTCATGTCCAATTGCAGGGGAATTTTACAAAGAAGAGTGACCTCCTCCATTTCTCTTTCCCTTCTAGCTATGGAGTGAGGTAATACTGTGTTGTAAAAAGGTCATTCAGAAAATCATTGTACTAGTTTTTAACATTAAAGAATAAAAGGAATACCTTTAAATTTTTTTAGGACTTTCAAATCAATATCCTTATCATTAAACCTTCATTACTTTTTGTTATAATTTGTTTCTCCTTGGTATTATTCACTAAGGAACTGAGTAGTGATAATGGGAATTTGAACACACATTAGAGGAGATGAGTAAAGTTATATTTTTCTTTACAACAAATTATAAGTTGATATTGGAAGAAAATGTGTATAAATAACCACAGAAAAAAATCTTGTTGAACCAATAAGCATGGTGAGATCTGGAGAAAAAAAAAAAAAACAGTCTATTTAAGCTAGTATCACCATTATTGTTCATTTGCTTTTTTTTTTGCTTTGCCATAACCATTCTCAGTCTGAAGACGTGTTTTGAAAGAGCCTTTTCCAAATACTTTTTTTTTCCTTTTAGTTACATTTAGGGTTAGGCTTAGGTGTAGGTTTACATTTAGGGTTAGGGCTGCTTTTAGGGTTTGGGTTAGAACTAGAGCTAGCATTAGGTTTAGGTTTAAGATTGGATCTAGAGTTTTGTTTAGGGTTAGGATTGGGGTTGAGTTTAGGGAAAGGGTTACATGTACAGTTAGGCTTAGGTTTAGGTTTTGATTTAAGATTAGCATTATGATTAGGGTTAGGGGTATGTTTAGGGTGAGCTTTAGGTTTAGGGTAAGGATTAGGGATAAATTTAAGGTGTGGGTTAGCTCTAGGACTAGGGTTATTTTTAGGGTTAGTGTTAATTTAAGGTTTAGTTTAGGGTTGGGGCTAGGTTCAGGGTTTGGCATAGGGTAGAGTTTGCATTAAGGTTATGTTTAGGGATGTGTCTAGGGTTTTAATTAGGGTTAGAGTTGGGGTTAGGATTAAGGATAGCGTTACTAAAATTCCACCTCTGCTCTCCTTGACAGTGTTTCTAGAATATTAAAATGATTTGTCAGAAGTTTACATGTTGAACAGCCTCAGTAGGGAAAGGGACTTTAACAAAATTTTCAACAGATTAACTGAAAACTATTGTTTAGGAAAAAAATTACTAAGAAATAAATTAGTGCAACCTACAAAGTATTGTGCTTACATAGCTAAATAAAGATATCTATCATTATCTAACAAGGCTAGCAAGAGGGCTCTCTATATAAAGAGATGTGTAGACAAACAAGACCTGAGTTCAGAACCTGAGACCCACATGGTAGAAAAAGAGGACACCTTCTGACCTCCACAGGTGTTCTGTGGCATGCACTTGCTTCCCCCTAGTCTCTGACTAAGAGTAAATTAAAAATATTTTATTGTATTAATATTATTTTTATCATGTGTATGAGTGTATTGCCTGCAGCTATGTAAGTACACCTGTGTTACATAGTACCTTCTGAGATCAGAAGAGGGCACCAAATATCCTGGAACAGGAGTTATATACAGTTGTTAGCTAGCATATGAGTGCTGGAAATCAAGCCCTGGCCCTCTGCTCTTAACTGCTGAGCTATCTCCTCAGCCCAATTAACATTTAAAAAATAATCTAAGTGTATATCGATTTAATTCAGATATGCTTATATGTGCTTAAATATTCTGAGAAAAGCAGACGGTCTACAACCAAAGCAATAAGTCTTCCATTTGGAATAGAATAAATTTTCAAAAAATTACCAACTTTTAAAAAATTACAAAAAAAATAACAGAAAAACATCTGAATTAAATGACATCATTCATCAAATGGACCTAACAGACATCTACCAAACACCAAACACCCAAACAACAAATAATACACTTTCTATTCAGCAGCAAATGGAAGTGTCTCTAGCATTGACCAAATACTGGGACCCAAAACAGACACCAGCAGATACAAAAATAAAATGAAATGCTTCCATGAAATCTGTCAGATCACAATGAATAAAGTTTATAATAAACAATAAAAGGAACTATAGTAATTGCACAAACTCATGGATATCAAAAACACACTCCTGAAAGATGAATGACTCAAGGAAAAAAATAAGAAAAAAATAAAAGTATTTCTGGAACTAAATGAAAATGACAAAGAAAAACCTCTGGGACACTATAAAAACTGTCATAAGAGGGAAGTTTTTAGCACTAAGTGCCTACATTAAAAAAATCAGAAAGAGCACATGTACGTGACTTAACAGTACGACACAAGATTTGCAAAGCAAAAATGAAACAAAACACAACTTAGCAGAGGGGAAGGAACAACAAAATTAAGAGCAAAAATTAATGAAATAAAAATAAAAATAATAGAAAGAATCCATGAATCTAGGAGCTGGTTCTTTGAACAGATAAACAAGATAGACAGACCCTTAACCCAGTTATCAGGAAGAAAGAGCAAATCCAAATCAACAAAATCAGAAATGAAAGGGGAAACATCTCAACAAATACCAAAAACACCCAGGACATAATAAGGGACTACTTAGAAAACTTAGAAAACCTATAGTCTACTAAGTTTGAAAACCTAAAAGAAATGGATGAGTTTCTAAATTCATGGAAACCACCAAAGCTAAATCAAGAAGAGATGAATAGCTTAAACACACTCATAGCAAGGAAATTGAAACAGTAAAAAAAAAAAAATCCCAAATGGATTCACAGCAGAATACTACCTACCAAACATTTAAAGTAGATACGCAATCAATAATACTTAAATTACTCAAAAAGACAGAAGAAGAGGGAGAACTCTGAAACTTCTATGAAGCCAGTGTTGCTCTAATACAAAAACTAGATAAAGAAACAACAAAAAAGGAAAGCTATAGGTAAATATCCTTAATGGACATAGATGTAAAAATTCTCAACAAAATACAAACTGCACATAGACACACATCAAAAAGATCATTGCCGCTACTATCCTTAGGCGTCTTGGGGGTCCTTGTGATGGCTAATCCTGGGTGTCAACTTGACTGGATCTGGGATTAACTGAAATGAGAGAGATCTTCTTAATTGGATCATCTGAAGCTGGAGGACACGCCCTAAATGTGAGTGTTACCTTCTGATGGCAACCGGTATGAAAGACCAAGGCAGAGGAGAATGCCAGGCTTCTTGCTGCTTGTGGTGAGTTTGTCTTGCTGCTGTAGACTGAAGACTAGCTGATCTTTTGGAATTCGTCAGACCTTCAGCGCCAGACTGGGACTACTGAGACATCCAGCCTCCTGGATTGAGCAACTACGGATTCTCAGCCTCTCCAGTGTGGTGCAGCTATTGCAGGACTACTTGGACTCTATCCTGTGAGCTAAGCTGATAAATCTCTATACATACATATTCATTCTACCGGTTCTATTTCTTTGGAGAACTCTAACTAATACAACATTCATTTTGAGACTCTTCTTTCTTCAGATAGGGATATGATGTAGTACATAAAGCAAATATTCCTTCTTTCTAACAATTAAAGATGTTGAAGTACTATGATTAAAACTGAAATAAAAGCCACACTGTGTCCTTTAGTGGAGTGGAGCAATGCAGGTTCTAGACATGTGGTCTAGTCTCAACTCTGTCACTTATTAGCTCTATGAACATGGGCACATAAAAATACCTTCCAAGGGGACTAGTGAAAAAGCTCAGTGGTTAAGAGCACTGGCTGCTCTTGTAGAGGGCCTGGGTTCAATCCCCAGCATCTGCATGGCAGGTAACAACTGTCCTTAGTTCCAGTTCCAAGGGAATCTGACGCCCTCTTCTGAAATCTGTGGGCACTGCACTACATGGGTACAGTTACATGCATGTAGGCAATAAACTCATACACATAAAATAAAAATGAAACACTTTAAAAAATACTTTGTAAGCCTCAGAGAAGTAAAGTTTAGTAGTCTCCTTCTAGTAGTACTCAAAATATTTATGCTGAATGCACATCCTCTTTGGTGATTTCCTTCTCCACTTATCAGA
>NW_008360303.1:5702992-5715716 GCF_000622305.1 Nannospalax galili
CTACTCTTGATTGGTCGCAAACTCATCAGCCCATATCACGCCACGAGGTAGGCAGAGACTAGAAGGTGGAAAATTACTTCGGGCATGCGTACTGACTTATTTACTGCTCAGCATGAACCAGATGTGAGCGCCATCTTGTAATGGCGTCTGCAGGGACGGCAGGCGGCTCCCCACAAGACCCCAATCTTATCTAATGGAATATTGATAACTGATTGGTGCCAGATGAGGAACAGCTGACCTTCCTAAAACAAAGACCTCTAGATAGGCTGACTAGATTCACCAGATGGACAAGTAGGGGGGAATGGCTAGGGGTGCCGACAACACAGCAGACAGTAGTAGGGATATCAGAGTATAAGGGCTCTAGATGGGGTAGGGAAGCTATGGGATGGTTCCATCTGGGAAGTGGGTGTATAGTTGAATAAGATGGTTTTGGATGTTCTATTTCTTTGGAGAACCCTGACTAATACAGTCCCTCATAGTGTCTTAGATACAGTCCTTCCGATGGCATTCACAGTCTATAAATGTATGTCCACGGCCTGATGCCTACTCTGATGTCAAAGGTAATGTGATGACTAAATAGGCCTAATTTTAACATTAACATCAACTATCTATACACAGATAGGATTGGGCCAGAAGTTTCCAAAACTGGGCGGAAAAACAGAACATCTTCTGGTAGAATTTACTAAAATAGACTCCTGAGGCCAACCCCAAACTAATAAACTAGGAATATCTAGGAGTTACGAAGAACTTGCTTAAAAACCACTTCTCTCCAAATGTTTCTCAGGTTAGCTCGACTTAAGAACCAATATTTTGACATTCTAATCAAACCAAAGATTGATTTCCCATGGGAAAAAAAAGATCTTGTCTTTTTTGTATGACTCCTCTTTTTAATTATTTTTCCAACATTCTCAAGAAAACTTTGAAGACAGTGTTATAAGTAATATAGTTATTTGGATATAGATTTACCAATAAGCTTATCAATAAACTTAAGGTTAAATCTTTAAAAATTTTACACTCATTGATTTAAAAATTCTTGATAATCTTGACTTTATCAATTGTTGATGATTGCACGCAGGCCGGGTCCTACGTGCTGGGATGGCATGACAGGCATGACTGGTCCTACCCTAGGTCCTGCCCTTATATGTTTCTGTGCATTGAGCCTTATGGCCTGAGAGAAGATGTTGGGATCCTTTAGCTTCTGGATGCTCTTAGATCCAAGCCGGTTATAGAATCCTCAGTGAGGGAGGTGGGGAGCTGGTATGGGGAGCTTTTCCTGAGGCTCCTACTCTAACTGGAAAGCTAGCCACAAATCAGGCCCAGGTTGATGGCGCTCTTTAGAAATAACTTATCTCTTGGCCTTATGTGGCTGTCTGGTGTTGCTAAGAAGGACATTAATTCTCTGCTCACTTGAATCACATGCCAACAGTGAGTATGAGCCGAGTAGGAAAATAAGGTACCTATGTAGCTGACATAACAAACTGTGTAAGTGGCAGTTCAGAGCCAAACAGCTTTGCTGAGGTAGTTTTTCAATGCTGTCTGCCATCTGTGGATCCATTTCCCACTCAGGTCAAAGGGTGGCCAACAGGTCTGCACTACTGGACTGAGACTGAAAGCAGCAGCCCAGCTCTTAGCCAAGCTTCATTCTGCTGTTCTCTCCTGTGCCAGGCTCTTGCTCTCACTCCTCCTTGCCCAGTGATTGGCACGTTCCTCACCATCATGCCAAAGCAAAACCACGGATATTCCAGATCCTTAAAGACATCGTGCAGGCATCAAACGGTGATGAAACACTAAGATACTACTCTTTCAAGATCCTCCCTTTGGTGAGTTGGGTAGGTGCAGATTGCCTCATAGTTTGACACTTATCTAGGTCAGTGGGTGCCCACAAAGAGGAGAGGTCTTGCTGCTAAACAAAAAGGACTTGTTTGCTCTTATCTTGGCCCCAAACATACTTCTTAATCCTTTGCTTGGCATATGAAGTAGATTATATTTTTCTGAGTTGTTTCTGCCATACAACCTGCTGTGGCTCTCTTCCTTTGTTAGGTCATGGGAATATCTCCAACATTGTCTTTCTTGCCTCTGTTGTATACAAGCCTCATTTTTTTTTTAATTTTTAAAAATGATTTATTTAATAACAACATACTTGTGTGTGCCAGCATCTCAGTGTTAGTAGCAAAAACAATGATTCTTTCTGAAAGGAACAATATATTCCAAAATGAAATGGAGATCTTTTGTAAAGGTTAAAAACTCATTTAATTTCATGTCTTACAGGGCTTATACTGAGTTCAATATTGTATAACTGTATTAATTCAACTGTGAACATAGAAACTTGCAACCACGTGTGAAAGAGATGTACGCTTGCTCTGGAATGTGTTACTGAATATGTTAAAGCTGTAGTGAAATGCTTCTTCTAGTCATGTAGTTATTCAAAATTTAAAAAATGATGATTAAAAAAATAATAATTCTTCAAAGCATAAAATTTGCTCCTTAACAATTAGTAGATGTGAAAAGCATTACCACTGAAATCTACCTGATGACTTTATATCCATGCTCAGATGCCAAGAAGCTCAGAAATTAACCAATTAGAGGTGCATGTGCAAACATCTAAGTGTTAGTAGCATTAAAAATGAATTTTTCTTTATGAAAGTCTATTTTAATAATGAAATGGAGATCTTTTTTAAAGGTTAAAAGTTCATTTAATTTTATGTCTTATACTGAGTACAATATTGTAACTGTATTAATTTAATTGTATACCTAAAAATTACAGCCAATTTTGAAAGAGATGCATCTTAGCTCAGGAAACTGTTATTGAATATGTCAAAGCTGTTGCAATGAAATGATTCTTCTAGGTGTATGATTATTAAATAAATAATTAAAAAAAAGATCTTTCATGATCAAGTCAGCTTTATTCCAAGAGATGTATAGATGGTTCAATATAAATAAATCAAAAAGGTAATAAGTTGTATAAATGGACTTAAAGATCACACAATATACCTCTTTAAAAAATCTGTCAATGAATGAAGGTTACATAGTTTTTTCATAAGACGAGTAAGTTGGGTTTTGTATGTTAATGAATTCTATGCTGAAAACCTTAAAATGTTGCTAACACTTGCTGACCTAGAGCCAGAAGACAGTGAAAACTTTAAGAAAAAAATTTCAAGCTTTGTTCAAATTTTCACCTAAATGCTTTCACAATTTAAAGAATGTGCATATTGAGGCTCTGTTACATAGTTTACCCAAATCATAGCTCTCCCATTTGCTTCTTATGACAGGATAAAAATAAGAGTCATGAAAAAAATAAAGAAGGCTATCATTCTTTCTTGAGAAAACATTTGTCAGCAGTCTTTCAAAAATAATTGAGAATACAATGTGTCATGTTCTCCACCTAGCCATTTTAAACATATCTGAGCATGTTAACAAATGGATTTTTTCTTTCCACTTAAATGTGCAATGCTGTATTGCAAAAAAAAAAATCTGAAACTATTTGAAGAGAATAATTTTGCCTAATTTAAGCTTTCATATTTATTTCATTAAAAAACTTTAAACAGCTGGGTGTGGTGGTGCATGCCTGTAGTCCAAGCACTTGGGAGGCAAAGGCAGGCGGATCACTGTGAGTTCAAGGCCAGCCTGGTCTACTTAGTGAGTTCCAGGACAGCTGGGGCTACAGGAAGACCGTCTCTCAAAGAGACAAAAAGATAAATAAATAAATAAAAACTTTAAACATAACCTGAGCAGATTCTCATTTTTTAGAATTGTTTATTATTTATTTATTTATTTATTTATTATGTTTTTGCTAAATACATTCTTCTAAGATCTATGTACACAAATATTGCTTGAAGCTCTATTGCACTTTAGACAAACTTAGTGTATATTTTAGTTTTTAATTTCTATGCTAATAGCATCATATTTTCCACTGAAATGATATTGATGCCCATAAATGTCCTGTAAAGGGAATAATTAAATTATAATCAAACAATACCACTCATCAGAATACCTAGTTAATAACTTGTTAGTTTTTTCCCTTCATTTGTAATCCACAGCTGAATAGAGGCAACCTTGTCTATTTCTGTCTCTTCATTTTTTTCCACTAAGAATGCAAGGCATTGCTTCCCCTCCAGCCATGATTTTTCTATACTTACTATGTCTTGATTATAACTTGATATAAGTTTGTTGAATATAAATATGTGTGTACAGTTGTATTAAACCTGTGACTTGGGATGTGATGGACAGTGCCATTATTAGGCTGCAGCATTTTTAGCCATTAATTTTGTATGAATAGAAAAATATATAATATTCTAGCTATACAATGTGATCTGATATATTTAGATATCTTCTGCATGTGAAGTTTGACATGAGGGTAAATTGTATTGAATGAAAGAAAGCATTTCAAAATTAGAGCATTTTTACTTGATGCTTCTAATTTTTGTTTGA
Source organism: Nannospalax galili (assembly GCF_000622305.1). NCBI lineage: Eukaryota > Metazoa > Chordata > Mammalia > Rodentia > Spalacidae > Nannospalax > Nannospalax galili. Next base: position 5,707,421 of record NW_008360303.1, read on the forward strand.
TTCTTCAAATTTTATGAACGTGTACTTTCAGACAGCTTGATAATTTCAAACAGAATGGTTCAAGGAGGCACAGTACATGTATCTGTGAATATGCCTGTTTAATTCTTTAAAAAATTATTTTTTATCTTTATTTTTATGTTTATGAGTGTATTTTCTGCATGCATATAAGTGCATCCATGCCATGCCATGCAATGCCCACAGCCATCTGAAAAGGACATCTGATCCACTAGAATTAGAGTTACAGATGGTTGTTAGCCACATCTTGGTATTGGGAACTGAACCCAGGTCCTCTGCAAAAGGAGCCGTGCTCTTAACTGCCAATCCATGTCTCCAGTCCTGCCTTCTTAATTCTGAGAGCCTCTTACTGACTCCCGTCTCCATTATAATTGATTCTATGTGCTGTGTTTCCAATTATAAGAGGCAGAAAATATAGTATTTATGTTCTGTCAGGAACTGTTTCCAACTGTATTGAATTTCTGCTGACAATACATGTTACCTCCCCCCCTTTGTAGTTTCTAGTCTCACATTGCTCAGTTTTCTCAGTACAAATATCATGGCATTTGTCTTGTTGTTCTTTTTTATATCACAAAGGAATTCGCACAAATTTTCTTCTTTTAAAACAAAAGATTTTCCGAAAAGTAATGATGGTACTTTAATTTTTCTTCAAGTTATCTTCATTTTGAATTAATAAGTTTCTAATAAATCTTGGCTGATATTGTCTTTAACTTCCTAAATTGGTTCTAGACACGCTCTCAAAAAATAAAGAACTTTAAGTGTTGAGTTTGGTAACAAACAATGACAAGATAACTACTAAGAGAACACACTTTAAAAATTCAGCCTACCCTTTTCATATTTAAATGTAATTCACTATGAAAAATGGTATTGATCACATTCTGCTACTATCACGTATGTTTTGCAATTTATTTGTCATTTCCCTGAAGACATGCCAGTTAAAACGAAGGTACCATCTAATTATGAATTCCATTATGATTTTGAAAAATTCAGGTGCGGCCGTTAATAGCAGAGCACATGATGTAAAAGGGTGACTGCGGCAGGTCATCCTCAGTGACATATGTGCACAGATATTTGTCTCTTCAATACTGGCTCCAAAAATAAAGTACAATGGCCTTTAAAAATAAGTTTTTCTCCCAAATGAACTACAATATGATTTTAAAATTAGTTTCACAAAATAGAAGTGAAATTTCTAGAATTTCCTGAATGATACATTAATATAAAAGAAGTACTTATTGAATTATTTAAACAATACTTTAAAATATAATATTTATATAGAAATACTGTTGTTAGTGAGCTCAACATAAATCTGGTAGCCAAAATTTATAACCATGTGACACCATTCTATTGCTCAAAGACATTTCTTTTTGGAACAATTCTCTCTTTTTTAAAACTTATTTATTTAATAACCACATGATTAGAAGAAACATTTCATACAGCATTGACATATTCAATAAAAATTTTCAGAACAAAGATGCATCTCTTTCAAAATTGGCTGTAAATATTTAGGTTCACAGTTGAATTAATACAGTTATACACTATTGAACTCAATATAAACCTATGAGACACAAAATTGAATGAGTTTTTAACCTTTAAAACAGATCTCCATTTTATTTTAAAATATACTGTTTCATAAAGAAAAACTCAGTTTTAATGCTGCTCACACTTAGATCTCTGCACATGCATCACTAATCTCTATGTATCTGATTATTACTAGTCACAGACTGTTACTTTCTGAGATCCTTGTCACCTGAGCATGGATATAAAATCATCAAGTAAATTTCAGTGGTAATGTTACTAATTAATATGAAGCAAATTTTTATGCTTCTTCCTCAAATATGACTCATTATTTTACTTGTTGATTTTTGTGTGTATTTCATACAGAACATCCAAAACAACCTTATTCATCTACATACGACATCCCAAATGGCACCCTCCCATAGTCTCCCCACCCCCACTGGAGCCCATATCCTCTGTCATCTCTGTTACTGTCCACTGTGTTGTTAGTGGCCCCAGCCATTCTCCACTTCTCCCTCTACTCAATCTAGCCCACCTACATAGAGATCCTTGTCCTAGGAGGATCAGCTCTTCCTCATCTAGCAGGAAACAGTTGCCAACATTCCTTTATATAAGACTTGGGTCTGCTGTTCATTTTCCAAGTTCTATGTTGGGTTACTGTGTGGAAGTCTCATGGATCACCCTGTCAACAACTCAAAGAAAGTTATCTCCTGTCTAGCATTGTTTCTTGTGATGTAGCTTTTAGCTATACATATAGACTCTTAAAGAATTATATTGATTCCTTTAATCTTTGATTATACTTTCCTTTTGTGTCCTTAAGATCATACAGTTGGCCCAGATAACACAATTTACTTTTACTTTTCAAAAAATATTTATTATTTTTATTTTATGTGTACGAGTATATTGCCTGCATGTATGTGAGTCCACCTGTGTCATGCAATGCCATGGAGGTCAGAAGAGGTCTTCGGATTACCCTGGACTGGGTTATGGATGTTTCATAGAGTAGCCACTATGTAGGTGCTGGGTTTTGAACCTGGGTCCTCTGCGAGAGCAGTGAGTGCTCTTAATCTCTTAGCCATCTCTCCAGCCTCTTATTTTTACTCTGAAGGTCATTTGAGGATCAGTGCCTCAGGGGTAACATGGGCTTGGGGGGAACCTCTGGCTCCTTTCTTTTACCAGTTCCATCTATGTGAAGATAAGTCAAAGGTCCTGTTTCTCCAGGGCTGGCTTCACTTGGAAGCATAGAGGAAATGTTTCCTCTGTGTTGATCCTCCTCTTTGTAGACTGGATACTGATTCAAGTCCATTTGGTGGTGTCTCCATGGCCTCCTTGATCAAGAGGACAGGTGACCCACCACAATTACAGGACATTTTGAGAGATGCTCCTAGTCCCCTGGAGCTTAGTCAACCTAGGAGGGCAAGTAGCGAAAACTGTCCTTTATGTCCCTCTAACCAAATCAGTATAGACCTCAAAGTATGGCTGTTATGCATCCAAGAATATTAGTTCCACCAGTCTTTTACTTTTAATTACCATGTGCTATGTAGATAAACTTGGACAAAAACCCAACATTCTCAGATAAACCTTGCCTAGACATGTATTATATTCCTTGAGCTAGTTGTATGCATAATTTGTCAGTAGGTTGTTCGATTAATATGATTTTTCTGGTTTTTTAAAACCTCTAGGCTTTATTTATCTCTGGCATTGTCTAACCCTTCTACCATGGATTCCCCATTTAAAATACACCAATTTTCCCCATTTCTTCATTAATTATACCCTTCTCCTATGGTCCTGCCTGTCTTGAGCTCCTTCTTTCCCTTTATCCCCAAGGTTCCTTGTATAACCCTCCCTCCCCACTCCCTGACCAGTGGTCTTTGCCTCTGTGTGGAGTGTGTGTCCCTGGAATCCACCTTTGCACAAGCCCTGTCCTTCCCTTCCCCACCTCTCCCTGAATTTCCCCATGTCTTCCACCTACTCTCCTGCCTTAGTTTCCCATCCCTAGCAGAACCACATTGACAACAGTTCCCAGTTGAATAAAGGAGGAGTTTCACAGGCAAAAAATAAATAAATAAAAAATAAATAAAACAATTCTTCTCCCTATCTCCCTTGTTAAGGCCTCTTTTCTACTGTTCTTCTCTTTCAGATTCTTTCTTTTCCTTCACGTTCCTGGTTCTTTTTCATTATCCTGGTTGTGTAGTTATGTCTGGATACAAACTCCCTTTTATGGATTTGGTGCTAGGATCCACATATGAGGGAGAACATACAACATTTGTTTGTCTAAGTCTGTGTTACGTCACTTAGTAAGACAGTTTCTAGTTCCATCCGCTTACCTGCAAATTTCATGACTTCATCTTTCTTTTCCACTGAGTAAAATTCCATTGTATAAATAAACTATATTTTAATTATCTACTCGTAAGTTGAGGGACACTCAGGTTGCTTCCATCTCTTAGCTACTGTGAAAAGAGCAGCAACAAACATGGGTATACAAGTGTCTCTGCAATAGGATGAGTTCTTCAGGTATGTGCCAAGGAGTGATATAACTGGGTCAAATGGTAGGTTCGTTGTAGTTTTTTACGTGTTCTCCACACTGTTTTCCATTGGAGTTGAACAAGTTTGTAATACCACCAGCAGGGAATAAGTGTTCCCCTTTCCCCACATCCTCTCCAACATTTGGTATCATTTGTTCTCTTGATCTTAGCCAGTCTGACTGGGGTAAGAAGAAATCTTAAATAGTCCTTCTCAATTTCATGACCTCTCCTTTAGTTATTATTGTAGCAAATATATACATAAACACATACACATACACACACACACACACACATACACACACACACACACAGACAAAACCTACCAAGTCCATTTAGTGGTACTCATGTGACCATCTTGGATTTGATAACTTATCAGGGCCCTCCTCTTTGAAGAAAACTTATTATCCTTCCCTCAGCAATCATTTTTGGTAGCTCTTCGTCTATCAGAAGGACTCTGTGAAATTTCCCCCATCCATATTGGCATGTCAACTGGTGTTTTCTTTGTGTATGTCTTGTTTAGGTAACCATATCATTGAAATTTCATAGGAACAGTTTCCCTGTCATATATAGAAAGACATTATCAGCAGGCATTCTGGTCCTCTGGCTTTTGTTATTGTTCTGCTCCTTCTCCCAAGGTGTTCCCTGAGCTTTGGCAGTAGAAGCTGCAGTGTAAATGTATCAATTAGACCTGGGCACCTTAGAGTCACTTATTCTCTACGTTTTGACCAATTGTGGTTCTCTACTAATGTTTCAGTTTTTTGAAAAGAGACACTTCTTAAATTAGTGGTGAGAGTTATACTAATCTGTGGATATAAAGCTAAGTATCTAGACTAAAGCTAGAAATTATATTGGTTTAGGAAAATGGCAGTAGTAAGTTCTCTTCTATAGTCTATGGTCTCTCAATCTATTAATATTTTGTTTACAATAACAGGCATGAATTTCCTCTTATTGAGTGAACCAAAGCCCAGTTAGAGAATTGTTGTTTTCTAGCCAAGATAAAAGTGTCAAAACTGTAGTGTTAAGAATTTCTTGCCGGTCAATCATTGTTGTCATTCCTCGGCTTTTAAGATTATTGATTGCTTTTCTCCCTGGTAGCCTACATATCAACTTCTTTGAGGAGGAGGCTTCCAGGTCAGTTATAACTTGATTCCTCCAAGTCTCGTGTCTAAAGTGTGTGGTGACTTAAGCAATAGTGTCTTACCTTCAACTTCTGGAAGGCAGCTAAGGACAATAGCAATAGTCTACATTGCTTTGGTAATCTTTTGGATACTGAGTGAGGTAACTCTGACCTAGAAAGACAAAGACCATCTTATTATCTCTTGTAGATGCTAGTTGCAAATCTTTAAACATGAGTCTATGACCCAAAATAACTACTGAACCCAGGTAATGGAATGGACCATAAGAGGAGGAGGGGAAAGAAGGAGTTCCAGAATGGGGGAAAATAGGACACAGACACTATCAGGGAGAAAATGGGAAAATGGGGGGTGGTGACTTTAACTGGGGAGAGAAGGAGCATAATAGGGCTCTTTTTGATCACTGCTTCTAACTTAAGTGATTTAAACTTCTTGAATTAGGTGAGAAATCGAAATGTGAGAGAATGCATATAAAAGAAAACAGGTACAAAAAATGCTAGAGGCTGTGTCCTCTCAAAATCCATGTCTTGAAACAAACATGGCCCCGAGTGAGTGTGATGGTTATTAGAGGTGAGACCTTTGGAAGTGGCAGGAGTTCGGCTTCATGAACTGAATTAATGTCCTAATGAGAGCTGCCTGGCCTCTACTTTTAAGAACTAAGAACAGTCATAGTAACTGGGCATGGTGGTACATACCTTTAATCCTAGTAGTTGAGAGGTAGAGGCATGGGGATCTTTGTGAGTTCAAGGCCACCCTGGTTTACATAGTGAGCTCCAGGAAAACTAGGTCTACTGAGAGACCCCATCTCAAAAAGACAAAAAAAATAAATTTAGAAGAAAATTTGTGGTAAACCAGGAAGCATTCCATTATTAATCATCAGACTAATTTGCCTATAAAACAATCTAGGCAATGGATATATATTTCTTAATATATTTTTTTTAATTTTGTGTGTATGAGAGTATTGACTGCATGTATGTAAGTGCACCCATGTTGTGCCATGCCTGTAGATGTCAGAAGCAGTTATCAGAGTCCCTGGAACTGGAGTTACTAACGATTATTACTACCATGTCAGAGCTGGAAACTGAATTCAGGTCCACTGGAAGAACAGTCAGTACTCTTAACTGCTGATCCATCTCTCCAGCCCTTATATTTGTTTCTTATATTTTCTTTATATTTTTTTTTATTTTATGTGTATGATTGTATTGCCTCCATGTATGCAGGTGCACCCATGCCATACAATGCCCACAGGAGTCAGAAAAGGGCAACAGATTCTCTGGAACTGAAGTTAAGGATGGTTGAGAGCTGTTATGTGGGTGTTGGGAACCAAACTTGGGTCTTCTGCAAGAAAAGCTAGGAGTCTGAAATACTGAGCCACTTCTCCAACCCCAACAATGAATGTATTTGTAAACATTAATAAGGGAGATATGTTTGGGGAGTCATGGGGGAATTGGAGAGTGATGAGGGGGTGGTTATGATCAAGATAGATAGTATACATGTACCAAATTTTCAAGGAATAAATTAAAAATATTATTTAAAAAGAACTTTAGAAGAATAGCAACTGAATTTTTAAAATTATTTTTGTTTAGGAATTTAAGACCAAAATTCTGAATATACCTTTAGAATGTTTCAAAAATAATGCAAGTATTTAATTATCAAAAACAGATGTAATATATTTGATAATTAAATACTTGAATAAAGGAGTAATAATAGTAATATGTAGGGCATCGAGAACCTTGGAGAAAGTCATTAACATAAAATTTTATTGAACAGTTATAGAAAATATATATTTATCTGCAAAATTCTTTATCATATTGTTGACTTTGGATTAAATGCATAAATAAAATTGCTAAAGCATTAATTACAGGGTTTTTTTAGTTTCTTATGTGAAAAATTCCACTACATTTTGCATGAATATATCTGAGATACTTAATAGCTTTATGTAGCCTCTCCCCTTGTCCCTTAAGGACAATAACTGTCTGCTAATAGTTAATAGGTTCCTGGCATGTGACTCATTAAGAGTTAACAGATTTCTTTGGGCTTTGTTGATGTGGATGCTTGAGGAGGGGGAGAGTCTGCTTCTAGAATGCTGGGAACAGATCATAAGATATCTGTCTTCTGGAATGCTGGGAACAGATTATCAAGCCCCTCCCATCTTTGCATACATCAAAGTAGGTCTATTACTGGGTCATTTGCCAAGGTCATCAGTGAGCTTTGCTGTTTTCTTACTATTATGATGGGAAAATTCCTATGTGTATTATACTGCTTGAGCACTTATCATAGATAAACCCTGTGTGAACTTCCAATAAGGAACTTCCAATAAAGATTCTCATGTGGGCAGTGAAAACACTCTTGAGCTAGCACAAGCTGAGGGTCTCCGGGTCTGATTTCAGTTTTTTAACTGGACTCTGAAGTAGGCATCTATAATTTTATAACCAAAAATCTTCATATTAGTTATTTACCTAATGGAAATCTCTTAATTACAAACCCTTGCTGGCTAAGTGTTGCTGATATCACAGACATTTTTTAATGTAAATATGAAAATTCTACATATGGGGATGTTTTCAGTAGATGGAGAAATATGTAGTTTCACCTTATTAAAAACATTTATTACAAAGCAAAATCAAATGCAGTCAAATCTCACCTAATAGAAAAAATGAGCATAGTACTTACAGGAAAAGGCAATAAAACTAATTTTTACAGTGCTACTCTGCTGTGAATTCTCTATGTCTGCTAGAATGTACAACTCAATGAATAGCTACAAGCAAGCCAGGCAATTTAAAATGTACATCAATTGTGAGATAAGGTTCCATGGTTGTCATACTTGAAAAGGAGGAATGGCTTGCATACTACACATTAGGCCTGGAAAAAATGGTGTAAGTTTATTCATGATTAAGAAGTAAAAATGATTTCTTACCTGTATGATGAGATTCCTGGAAGGAGATATGAACAAGCTCTTCAGTTCAGAGAACAAGATTGATTCTCCTCACTTGAAAATGCATACATTAATGCCAGATAGATAGATCTCCACACTTCAGGTTAGGTTTCTTCCTGAAGCCCCACATACTCAGCGTAAAATTCCAGATAAGAGCTCCAAAATTATTTGCATCG
>NW_008360303.1:5715817-5770604 GCF_000622305.1 Nannospalax galili
TCCAAAATTATTTGCATCGATTTAAATGTATTTAGTTAACTAAATTAAGTGATTTAATAATATAATTGAAATGAATATAATTTAATTACATTCATTCAACGTATACATGCCTCATAATATATGTGTATTAAGTAATTTTTTGATGTAACAATATCTTAAATACTCATTCAATTCTATAATAATAAGTAAGATTTTTTTTACAACTACAGAGAATGAATCACAGCAACGTCTAATATAGCAATTATGGATTCCCTTAAATCCTAGTTCAGATGTTTTCCCATTCAGGAACAATGTGTTCATTTGAAAGAAGATTTGTTATTTTCCTTTTAAGTTAGAAAATATGCCACATTTAAAAATATTTTAAGGGAGGCCAGGTGTGGTGGCCTATGCCTTTATTCCCAGAAATTTGGAGTCAGGGGCAGGCAGATCTCTGTGTAACAGAGACCAGCCTGCTTTACACAGAAAGTTCTGGGTCAGCTGGAGCTACAGGGAGACCCTGTAGAAACATGTTTTTAAGAATCTTAAGAAAACTTTTAAAAAATATTTTAAGTGAACAATGAAAATAAATACAAAATAAAAAGGACTAAGATACATAATGTTATATATTAGAGGATATATAATGAATTCTGACATTAAACTTAATATAAAACTAAATATGTATTATTACAAAATACTTATCTTTTAAATGTTTTCAGCAGTCATAGATATAAAAATAACATAATCATAACTAAAACATCATAGTCCTCCTATATTCCATGTAAAGGTAAATGACATGTGGCACTTGTCATCATGTTGACTATTTATTAGTCAAAGTGTACATTGCATGCTACTGTTCATTCTAAAACATTGAAGACTTTGCCGCCTATGTAACAAGTACTACTCTAGGATTGGGAAATAATGTACCAATCAAGCCAGTAATCCTGTCCATTTGAAAATTTATATTCTTTTGAGGAAGACAATAAATATTAAAATGTGTGTGTGTGTGTCTATGAGAGAGAGGGGGGAGAGAGAAATATAACACTGATCAATAACAATATCACAAATGAAATGAGACTGGGTAACTAGACAAGGGGAAGGCAAGTAGAAATGTAAAGAGATTCAGCTATAGCTTAATGTATTACTGTTATTGAATGAAGGAGGTCACAAAAACATTGATAAGTGGGACTGTTGATCAGTATCTACAAGAGTGGGCAAGTACATCTGGTAGAACTTGATTCAAATAGAAAAACAATCATCAAGACATGAAAATTACTTATGTAACTGTAAAACAGTTCACCATTTGGTACTCCAATTCGCGCATGTTTGTACGTGTGAGTATTGTATGTGTCCATGCACATAGAGGACAGAGATCAATCTTTGGGTGTCATTCCTTAGGTGTCATCCACTTGGTGTTTTGAGACATGGTCTTTCGTTGTCCTGGAGTTCTCTGAGTAGTCTAGGCTATCTGGCTGGTGAGCCACTGGAATCCACCTGTCTATGCCTCACCAGCACTTGGATTATAAGAGTACGCTACTATGCCAAAATTTCGCTTTCTTTGAGTGAGTTCTGGAGATATAACTCAAGTCCTCATGTTGCAAGGGAAATACTTTACTGACTGACCTATCTCTGCAGCCCAGTCTAAAGAAGTTTAAGAGATAAAATTTAAAACAGTGGTTGTATTCAAAGTTTGTAATCATTTTATGATGTACTATTGAGCTTTGTTTAATTATTAAACACTGGATTCAATGACAGGGTCACTATCTTTAGCACTAATGATGGAAAGAAATAAATGTGCCTTAATAGAGGAAAATACTGTCAAGATCAATTTGCTGTACTGGAAACTTGATATTTTAGGATTGATAATGGGCGATGAAAATGGGAATAAATAAGAGAAATAAATTTAGTAGATAGTTCAAAAATAAGATATGAAGACTAAATACCTTATCTGAAATAGAATCTAATAAATAAGAAAATAGAAATACAATAAAGGGGTTGTAACGAGTTATTATGTAGATAATGTATTCACATACAAGCATTAATATTTTCTTTTTTTAAGAATTTCATATATGTATATAATATGTTTTGATAAAATCCACCACCCATTTCCTCCCCTCCAAGTCCTCCCACACTTTCACCACTTTTCCCTCCCAACTTCATGAGCTCCTTCTCTTTGTCACTCTCTTAACTCACTACATCCACTTTAGTGCTTTCTTCATGTGCATGGGTATTGGACCATCTACTGGAGCATGGGTAGACTTTCACCAACTGAGTCCTGAAGAAAATGTACTCCCCCTTCTCTTCTTTTATAGTAGAATCCAATCACTATAAATGCTTCTCAAAGTTTATATATATATATATATATCATAAAAAGATTAAAAGGAATTACTATATATATGAATTACACACATATGTGGTCTATTTTTATTCTCATAGATTAAGGTATCTCTCAACTCTCATCAGAGAAACTTCATTGTGCAATGAATGGTGATTATTGCATGATCCACAACGGGCCAACGTGCAGAGAACAAGTGCTTGCAGAGGGCTTATCCCTGAATAGGTCACCTATATTAAACCGCTGCCTCCCAAGGTTCAGGGTACGTCACGGAAGAGGTGAAAGAAGGAGTTTAAGAACCAGAGGTCGTGGATGACAAGGAAACAGAGCTTCCAGACAGATGGTCAGTTACTCATGTGAAGTCATAGCAATGGTGACAGCATGCACAGGTCCCATGCAAGCTCAAATGAGAAAAAAATCCCAGCAGAGACACGAGGAAGGGGGTACTAAGCTCCAACCCCACCAAAGGAGTATGTTGTAACAGACAGTTGCTGGGAGGGCAGAGACAGAAATTAAACAAGCAAGTAAAGATTAGTTGAATGTGAATAAAGAATTCCAATATTGGGGCTGAAGAGATGGTTCAGTGGTTTTTGCAAAGGGCCCGGGATCAATTTCCAGCACCTACATGGTGGCTAAAGGCTGTCTATAACTCCAGTTCCAGGGGATCCAATGCCTTCTGACTTCCACAGGCATTGTACAACATTGGTGTACAAATATACATGTAAGCAATACACTCATACACATAAAATGAAAATTAAAAATAAAATATTTTTTAAATTGTGACAGAAAAATCAGGAATTATCAAACATATTGAGATTATGTAATTTACTAATTAAAAAATCTGAGGAAGAGAATGCTGTCTTCTGAGGATTTAAGAGACTGGGCTTCTGGCCGGGTTTGGGGGTGCATGCCTTTAATCCCAGCACTTTGGAGGCAGAGGCAGGCAGATCTTAGTTAGTTCAAGGCCTGGTCTACATAGTGAGTTCCAGGACAGCTGGGGCTACAAGGAGACCTTTAAAAAAAAAAAAAAAAAAAAAAAAAAAAGAGAGCTTGGGCTTCCACTGCCAATGTTGTAGTAATTAATATTAAATATTTACTCATATTTACTTATCTAACTTTAATTGGAAAACGTCTTACAAAGTTAAGAAAATCTCAAAATAAAGCAATTAGTAAGGCAAGTGGAACAAGAGAATATGGACGGGGCTTTGGGCAGACACATAGCAATCATTTACCAAAGCTAGTTTCTCATTAGCTCTGACTACCTAGGTTAGATAGAAGGGACACATTCCCAAGAGTCAGATTTGTTAATTACTAAAATTACTCATTATCAAGTGCAGTAAAATGTGTTTTAATTCCCATGGCCTTAAAGGGAATTAGTAAGACTGCCATCTCACTGCAATTATTTTTTTTTTGAACTGCATCGTGTTGAAGTGACTTCATCTTTAGGCCATTATTACTTTTGTTTACTAAGTTCTTGCACTTGTTTTAGTTACCAACTGAATGATTCAAAGAGCATTATGATTTTTAAGAAAGCTTTTTATCCAGTCATTGTCACATTTATGCTAAAAATATTATTATTAATTTTTTGAGATATGTTCTCATTCTATAGTACACAGAGCTCACTATGTAACTCAGGCTAGACTAGAACTCATAAAACTCAGCCTCCCAAATGCTGAGATTGCAAGAATAACTAATGGTGCCTGGCTTATAAAATTATTTCAAAATACTATGTGAAATTTCTAATAAACAAGATGAGAAAATTGCTTCTTTTTATTCTGCAAGAACATACTCCTTTTACTTGAAATTGAAATTGCTTTACTGTATATAAGTACCCAGGAGTGTATGTTTCATAAAGCATGTTAGATTTGTGTCAGTAACACACCAAACATTCTTTAAAATATATTGAACCAACCATTTCATACTGGTTTATATTTAATATTTGAAAAAATGTAGATGTTCCTAAACTAACAGGTTTCAATTTTCATTAACTGTAAATATTTTTCTTAGTCTGTTGTCGAACTTTTATTTTCTTAACAGTGTGCTGAAAGACTTCAATTTTTATGAGTCCTATTTTATCATATTTTTATAAGGAAGATATTGACTATGGTATTTAGTTTTGTTGTTAACATTCTGTAGATTTCTCATCAAGCTTTTCATTTTCATAATTCCATTTAATTTTTTATATACTCTACTCTCTGCTTCACTTTTTATAGTTTTGCATTAAAGAATTTTCTAATTTCTTTTGTATTTATTCTTTCCCAGTTATATACAAGCATACAACACATTATAACCATTTCTATCCCTTATTTCTTCCATCCAAATTCTCCAAAACCCCAACACATCCTTTTCCAACTTCATGCATACTGTTTCTCCTCTTTTCTTTTCTAAAATACACCCCACTGTGTTCAATTTTTGTTATCTATATGTGCATGGGTGTAAGATCATCCACTGACAACTACTTACTAGTGCACAGACCCCCCCAAAAAAATGACTCCCCCCACCAACTGCCAGCAATTTTGAATACCTCCTCGGCTAAGGGTAGGACCTTATGAGCACCTTCCAATCCATCCTGAACTTCTGAATAGCTTGATCCTGTGAAAGTCCTGTACAGGTAACCACAGAAGCTGTGAGTTCATGAGTACCTCAGTCATGTCATATACAGAAGACAACTTTTCACAACTCTTGTCCACATTCTCCATTCTTTATCCTCATTCCACTCTTCTTCTGTGATGCCGGCTAAGCCTTTGGGAAGTTTGACGTAGATGACTATTTTGGTCGATGTGGTAAGATGAAGTGACTGTGAGTATGCAGCTTGAAATGGGCATTTTCTAATGCTATTTGACAGTTCCTGTTTCTGGGCTCCATTTTAGAGCAAAGCTATTAACTGTTTTAACTAATGAGTATGTGATTCTATGTAACATTGAGGCTATTTTTCTGGCAAGTCCACATCTGTAGAGCAGTGGAGACTGTTAAAGTCCGTTTCTTATCTTATAGCCATTCCTCTTAGGGCAGGCCTACAGAGTAAGTGGTTGAACCAGTTTAGGTCACTTGAGCTGACTCTGAGCTTTATTGTTTATATAGTTATTATGAGTAGCCCATGAGACATTCTTCTAGGGTTACCTTATTTCTTGGGATGGGGACTTGTTTGCCAGAGTGCTTTTCACAACCACTGCCCTATATTAAGCATAAGGTCTTCCTTTTGTTTTCAAAGAACTGCTTTTGGAATTTGTCTGTCTCTTCTATTTTCCTCCCCATAGCAGAAGTAAGGAGATGCTGCCTTTTACAGGCTACATGGATCCTGATGTGGTCGTAGTGGGGGAGCACAGGTTTGAGAGTCACTGTCTGTTATTCTGAATTTAAATTAATTTAGGCACAGTATACTGTGCGGAGAGGATTGGACCCCCTACTTATCCAGGTCTTCATGCAGAAGGAGGGGTTCTCTGATGATCTGTGCTCATGACATGATCTTCTCCCTTTCTCTGAAATCCAATTGCTTTCCTGGCTTGTATCACTTACATTGGCTTGATTCGCCGTTACTTTATCATCAATTCAAGTTATTCTGAAAAAGATTCTGAAAAAGTTACTTATCACCCCATCATTGTTGCTGCTCATGCTTCCTCAGTCCCAAACAACTATAGGAAACCCATCTCTTCACTATTCCTGGGGCCAGATACTTTTCAAAACCAACTTACCGAATTAGAATGTGACTGTTGCTGTGAATTATCCTTATGGATACTTGTACTGTTCATACAGCACCTGCTTCTGTTTTGTCTCAGTTAATGAAGTATTTGCTTCCTGTCTCTACTTGGTGTCCCCTGTGTGTGCCTGGATTTTAAGTTGGTTGTCTGTCTTGAAATCTCTGCATTTTTATGTAGTTAATAAAAGTTGTATTTTGTAGAAAATTTGCAGTTAAATCTCTACTCTCCTGGTTATAACAAGTGTGAGAATAAAGTTTTAGCTGTTTCAAGATCAGTGGTAGATGCTATAACAAAAATAGCCATTAAAAAGGTGGCAGGGGAAATGTTTCTCTCCCACAGTTATAGTAGGCAGTCGTTTAACCAAGGGATCCTCAGTCATGCCCCTTGCAGTGTTTCAGGGAAGACCTTTCCCTCACATCTACAGCTGCCAGTGGTGTGTGCTGTTCCTTAGCTTAGGGCCACATAGCTCCAGGTTCTATGTCTGTTGTCTCAGGTTTTGCACATGTGCCTTTCTGTATGTTTCTCCCATAAGGCCACCAGTTATGAAACTCAAAGTCAACTATAATTTAGGGTGGTTCATAGATCAAAGATGTTGTCATCTCAAAATCTGTAGCCTAGGTACGTTGCCAAAAGATCATATTCTGACAGTCTAGGAAGGTGAATTTGGGAAAAATTATTTAGTATACTACCATTCTAATATATTTGGATTCAAAACATACTATTAAAGTCAGTTCCCAGTTTACCATAGTATTTGGGATTCAGAACATACTATTAAAGCCCCAGTTAATACAGACTGTTTTCATTCTTTTCTGCATTTAAGATGCTGTTATAGTTCCTCCTGGGTAGGACTTCATTAAGCTGTGGGCTCCCTGTGGCAGCTACATCACATCGTCCCATCTTTTCTTTTTCCTCAGAAAGACACAGAATTTTTGCAGTCCCTCCTTTCTTAGTACCTCCTCTCCATCCAATCCTCCAAGGTTGCAGGCATTCTCGATGGTATTTTAAAATAATTTGCCATCAATTTCTAGAGAAAGAAGTGGTAAAATAAGAAAATAAATAGAAACTGAAGCACACAAAATATGTTAATGATGTTAGAGGAATTTTTGTGTGTTTTCTTTGGTGTTTTTTGCTCTGCTCCTTCAGTGAAAGACTTCTTGTTTTCATTTGGAAAGGATATGTATCGATCTCCCATTCTTTTCTCTGGATTGGTGGCTATTGTGTGTTTTAATATCCTTTTTCTTCCTTGATTTTAATCCATGGAATTCTTAGCTCTTCCTGTACAACTTGAGTAGATATTGAATGCTGCATCTTTTTATCCCCTATTCACTCTGTCTATAAAAGAACTGCATGCAGAAACTAGAGATATAGCTCAGCAGTTAAGAGCACCTGCTGCTCTTGCAAAGGACCAGGTTTTGCTTCCCAGCAAAGGCATGGTGTCTCACAACTGACTGTAACTTCAGTTTCAGGGCATCAGACACCTTTTGGCCTCCATGGGCTTCTTCATGCACATGGTGAACATAAATTCAGGTAAGCAAACACGCATGCACATTAAATAATTAATCTGTAAAAAGAAATCCATTTGTGTAAAGAAAATTAAATTTTATAACAAACTCAACTTGAGAAGAAGAAATTTAGAACCTGGGTAAGCTGCCCCCATTCATACAGCTAGTAGCAAGAAAATTCATATTCAACCATTTGCTTCTGACACCTATGATTATATTGTATCCTATGTTCACTACTGAAAAGAATACTATCCACAGTGCATAGTGGCCTCCTGTGAAGCCAGCACTTCCACTTGCCCTCTTCAGAAAATATTCCAATGTCTTATTAATAGGTATTACAAGAGGAAAAGTGCTGCTTTGTCAAATCAATTTGCAAATCATGGAGTGGAGAACTACTAAGCAGTTGGTTTTCAGCTATTCAAAATCATTAATGTGACAAGGTACACTGTAGCTCTTGATATTGTATAAATTATGCATTGCTTTCCAATTATGTATGACAGTGAAACACAGTTTTGGAAGATCAGCTACTTAGCAAGAGTTCAACACCAATCTTCCAAAGCGCTTGAGATTGACTGAGTCTGCCTGTCTGACTAGTTCCAAAAACCACAGTTCCAAATGGAATACCTTTTAATTTTATTTCCTTCTGTCAAAAAATTGATTCAACATTTGGCACTTAGTCTGCTTGAGAAAGAAGAAAAAAAATCTATTTAAATGACTACTAATTCATCATCACTGTACATCACAGTGGATCAGAGAAAACATAGCTGATGTAACAACAAATACTTCAAATCTGCAAATTACACATAGTGTTATTTGCTTGTGTCAGAGTATACAGAGGACTTCCTTACTGGGGATTCTGACATCAGATCATTCTGCAGACCCACAGTTTCTGTTAAATTAATCAAACCATTAATGAAAAAGATATGAGTGAGGAGCCACATTTTTATAAACACTGTGGGCTAAAAATGACCACAACACTTTTAGATGTATTTCACCAGAATAAGAAGAAAAAGAAAATCCTAACATATATAGCAACTCGGAAACATAAACAGACAGGGTACCTAATTTTCAGGGACATTTCTGTATTTTTCTATCAAATATAATATCAAAACTAAGGGTCTATTACTGGCTTCTACGGCCAGGATTGTATACATTGGCCAACATTACTTTTATTTTACATTCTTTTTGTACATGCAAAGTTCCTAAAGTGGTACAGAAATTCACAAAATTGATTCAATGCATTTTTCAAATTCTTGCCACAAATAAAATGACTGGTCATTATCATTATTATAGCACTTTGGAATAATGATTTGCTGAAGGTGTATTTCCACTGAAAAGGATTTTCTGACACATTTTGTTCAGCGTAGCTTATCAGTATAAAGTTGTTTCTTAAAGAAATTTTAAGAAGATATTCAAAGCAGGATATGCACAATTTTTTCTTATTATTGCTGATGATATTTAGCTTTTGGAAATGTTCCTTAATCTCTGTAATATAGTTTCAGTCTTTAAAGATTAGTTGAACTCAATTTCCAGGCACTGTTAGTAAAATAATTTAGAACATGAGATGTTAAGGTTCACATAACTTTTTATATACTAGGATTCGGTAGAAAATAAATCAAATAGGAAGGAGAATTTGGAACCAATCCCATCACATCTAGCAAGTAAAGAGATTGGGAAATGACTAGAGCCAACTCAAGTATATTTACTTAAAGAAAAAAAATTACTCTAGCAAGTAAGATTCTACCTCAGGGCGAATAATTGAAACAAGAGAAAAAGAAAATCAGAGAGTTTGTTAACCTTTCACATACCAGTTTGTTCTTTTTCTTCATGCAAGTATAATCACAGTGTGCTTTAGCTATGGTAAGATATCTATTTAATTTTCATCATCACCATACCTAGTGCCCGACACAGTCAGAAAATATAAACTTAATATTTATTGCTGTTTGAAGAATGTCATATGAATTTGGAAAAAGTGAATCCATACATGAATGAAGGCCCTTCACTCAGCTGTTCTGTTGTCAAACTGAGCATGCAATCAAGAATCTGGAGAAATACATTATTTTCCCGAGAAGAAAGATGGTCAAAATAGGCTCTCATCCCATTACTCCCTCAAACAGCATCACTGGTATTATGATATATGAAATGTGTGTCTGATTTTTCCCCAGTTCCTGTCGCAGAGCTATTAAGACCTATGAGTTTCCAAAATGATAGCAATGAGCTACCATCTTTTGTCATTCCAGTCAAGCATGACCTTGGACTAATGGGATGACTCTTGAAAGCTGGGATTATTTGCTAGCTATCCATGTAGAGTTGGGTTTTTCAGTCTTACTTGGAACTTTGTGGAAGAAAGAACTAGAGACTATGATCAATGGCCAGTGACTCTACCAACCATGCCTACACAAAAAAAAACCCATTCTAGAAACCTTAAATGGTGGGAATTAGAGACTAGAGGACCTGTGACTTAGCAAACATATAGAGGTACTGGAATGATTGTGACCCTGGAGAGAACCAGAACTTCTAAGCCCACATCACTTTCTTACAAGCCTTACCCATGAATCTCTTCTACTGGCTATTCCTGAATCACATTTCTTAGAATAAAGTAGCAAGTGCAATTAAAAGTGTTTTTGGAACACTATGAAACACTCTAGAAAGTTATCAGAATGAATGAAGAGTTTTAAGGGGAACTCTGATTGTATCACTGGTTGATTAATGGCATAATAATGACTTCATTCATTTGAGGTTTTAACTTGTTATTTTCTTAAATATTTTAATCTCTGTTTTGTTCAGAACACATTGGTTCCCCCAGACACAAATGGCTGATGGACACGGTAAAAGTGAGTCCTCATCATGGTAGACTAGGGTCCAGTCAGGAAAATTTAAAAGTGGATGAGCAAGAAAACAATACAAATCTTAAATTCAAAACAATATAGGAAAGTATGAAATAAGGTGGATGTTGAACGTAGAATTTATCTCCACAAAATTAATGATCAAGACTAAAGAGGAGAGGGTTAATGGCCTTCCAATATAGCAGAGTTGGAGGCAGTAGTTACAAAAACAGTCTAAGTCATATAATCAAGTCCCTCAAAGTTGTCTGTCCAAAGACTGCATTTTATGAGGTAAACCAACAGTATCTAAAGGAAGAAGCAGTGTCTAAAGGTGGAAAATTCTGACATTAAGCAATTTAGCATCTTGAAATTGTTAAACATAGTTTTCACTAAATAAAGATCATTGTAATTTTGAGGGGATGATATTCTTTCCTTCCTCCATTTAATTTTGAATAACACTGGATTATAAAACACTGCTAGATAGCTTTACTAGTGAACTCAGCACACTTGAGTTGAGGGAGACTCAACTGGGGAATTGCCTCCATTGGTCAGGCCTGTGTCCACGGCTGTGGGGCATTTTCTAGATTGTTGAGTGATGTGGGAGGGTCCAGCAGGTCTCAGCCCACTGTGAGTGGTGCCAACCCTGGGAAGGTTGTCCTGTGCTATGCAAAAAAGCAGGTTGAGCACTGGATGGGGGAGCAAGTCAGTAAGCAGCATTCCTCCATGGCCTGTGTTTCAGCTCTTTCCTCCATGTTCCTCTGAGTTCCTACCTTGGGCTCCCTCAGTTTTGGACTGTGACACAGAGATGTAACCTAAATAACTCCTTTCCTCCCCAAGTTGGTATTAGCCAGAGTGTCTTCTCACAACAATTGAAAAGAAACTAGAACAAGCACCTTATTACTAGCAGAGATCTAGTTAGTCATGATAAAACTAGTTATCTGCCTAGTGAATGTTAAAGCTAATGTCCAGAATTCAACAAAGATATACCAGAAACAACAGAGCAATGATAGACAAAGATTTCAAGTTCATTGTGGGTAAGTGGCTTCCCTGAGTTTTTGGTTGACACTATTAGAATTCACATTAAACTGAAGTTTTATGATAGTCTCATTTACAATCTGTAGTATAAATTTTTTTATCTCATTAAATGTCAAGAGACTTTTACACAGGAATGGTTTTAATTTAAAAAGTTACCCATTATCATTTTGATAGCCTAGATTAGCCTAGTACTCCACCAAGATACAAACACATAAACATTGCATCTGAAGCTGAAGCATGTTCATATAAGTTTATCTCATAATTGTGCTTGTGCTAATGAAGTACTCATCACCCTTTTTTGTTCTTTTCTTTTTTTGTCCTCAGCTAATGGAATTTAAAAGTTACTGATGCATCACAGTGTCATTAGCCTCAAGGTGCTTGCTACTTCATTGCCATATTGATGAACTCACCTCAGGGCAAGGTCTCCATAACTAGCTAACTGCTCAGGATAAATCAGCCATCTCCCAAATTCCAGTATAGGGCAGATTGTTGTAAAGATCCCCCACCCCCATCCCACACATACATATTTGACGTTAAGTGGTGTTTTATAACAAATTTACTTCATCGTTTTTCTTATACTGCCTCGCAGGGCAACTTTGCTGCCTGGCAGAATAGTTTCCCATTTTTCTGAGGTACACTTAGGATTCTTAAGATACATTATGGTGGAAAGCGAAATGCTACAAATTTGACATTGCCTCAGCAATCATGTATTGATCTATTTGTTCTCCCTTTGCTCGGTTTCCGTGAATCTAAATTGCTTAAGTACTAAAAGCTCTCAAGGTAGTGACCTGAAATATTAACAGGTTACATCACCTCATTAAGCAAAAGAAACTGCTCTTATTCAAAGTCTATAGAGCTGACATTGCATTTATCCAAAAAATTATTAATGTTTGCATGGAAGTATAGTAGGAAAGATATACTATACCGGAAGAGAAAGTATTATTTAACTTGATAAGGGCTGTAACATTTTCACCCATTCATTATTGCCTTTGAAAAGCAAAGATTAATGATGCTAAAATGATACATTTTAATGCAATCAAGTTCCATTTCTTTCTAACTATCTCATATGTGATGATCTTGCACTTTTTTGCAGAAATAGCACAAGTTCATTTCAAGGAGAAAGACAACCATTAAATAACAGGCAATTATTATTTTAATCAATAGCAGTATTATATTTTAAATTAATCCTCAAAAGTCCCTGAAGCTAAAATTTTGAAAGTCATTAATCAATTAGGGAAAATACTACATAATCTTTGAAAGCAATCTATCTGACTCCTGAAGGTTGTTTAACTACCTTCTGAGAATAAAAATATAGGACTGCTTCTTCACTTTCTCTTTTAGTTTGATTTTAAGTACACTAAGTATGATTGCATAAGAATATTTAGATATTATTTCCAAAAGTACAAAAGTAATATGATACTACAAATGTAAATATTTTCATATATGTAAGTAGTTCTACTTTCTCTGTAGAAATTTATTATGTAAATTTTTAGTCAGTGTTCAGGATAAAGTGTTAACATTCTTTAATTTATAAAATACAAGAAATAAACAATTTTCTATTTGAAGTCATTTCACGGAAGTGGAATACATACTTCTTGTGTCAGGTATCTGGGCCATATGAGTCCCTTTGACAAGAAAGCCATTATTATGTCCCATTTAGCAGTGAGACTTCATATTAAGACTTTCTAAGATACATTGCATATTTAGTTTCCAAGACTATGGCACATTGAGTGAGGTGCTCAGACTCCAATATACCTAAGAAGCACTAAAACGTTGATAATGAGATGCAAATAATGTCACAGAATTTTTCATCTTTTTGCTAGTTTCATAAAAATGGCATACACATATTTCTACTCATTTGATGCCAATTGCTGAACAAATTCCTGCTTTTCTAGAATCTTCCTTTATTTGGCATAATATCAAGCTCTATAAAAAATGCCCTTCTTAGTGAAACACCAAGTACATGATTCCTAACAATGACTTCATACCCTCATTCCAGTAATTAATGAAACCTTGTGTTTCACTATGGGTCTGTTCCTGGTAGCTTTTATATGATGCTCTTTATCATGATTCTTAAGTAACATATGCAGCTTTCAAAATGTCCCAGAAAGAGGAGCTATTTAAATGAAATTGTTTGGAAGGAGTGTGTAAATTATACATGGTAAATATCATATTCAACAGCATTTTTTAGAAATAATCAGGATGATGAGATGCCCATAGTAGGTTTAGAAATGGAAAGGATGTCTGCCTTTCTGACACAGCTCTCTCATTTTGCTATTTGGGGGCTACTGTACAGGAATTTTCTGGCTGCCTTTGGCTTACTTTTCACACCATGATTCAGGAACCTACACTTTCCAGACAACACATTTTGCTACAAACTTTGTTCAACCCTCTGCTTATTCAAGTATTATCACATTATTCCGGAACATTCCTTTGACAAAGAGTGACTTTATGTTTTCATTTTGGAACAGTTTAAGTGGCATAGAACAGGGAAGATGGATGACCATTATAATTGATAATAGTCATTTAACAAGAGAGAAATTATATCAGTTCAGAGCTTTTCCGTGAACAGTACAGTGTTCTCCTTTAAAGTACACCTGAGATAATGTAGGTTCAAATATTTTTCCATTTTTCCTAAATACAGTAAATGCAGTTAAAGATGTAAGAAACCATTTGCCATGGCTGAAAAAGTTGGTCAATAGATTAGTTGGTAAATGATAGTGATTGCCAGAGATTTTCAGCTTGACCTTCAGGCACAGGAGTATTTAAGAAATATTAGTAGTATAGAAGAAGATATAAACCGGGTTTATGTTGCTGCAATGAATAACAGCAATTGGCTGAATTTCTGGTCAATATAATAGATATTTTTCCTTCCCTTCCTCCCTCCCACCCTCCTTTCCTCTTTCTCTCTTTTTTTCTTTCTTTTGGAGACAGTGTCTTGTATCCTAAGATGGCCCCAAACTCACTATGTAGCCAAGGATGGTCTTACACTCCTGATCCTGCTGACTCTAACTCCCTTGATACCTTTCTAATAACTACAACTCACTAGAAAATAGGAAAGTTAACACTATGTTAGACACCTCTCACTTCTTACAAATAGCTGAGTAAATAATGTTTATGCCTTCACCAATTCCTTAAAGTGATTTCTGTTTTTATCAAATGATGAATGTTGACTTTTAATTTTTTGATTATGTGTTATACTCTGTTGGGATTCAAATACTCTGATCATTGTATATATGTGACTTGTTGCTTTTCTTTTGCAGCTTTCAGTATTCTCTCTTTGTGGTGTATGTTTAGTGTTTTTACTATGATATGCCATGGGGAGTTTCTTTTCCTATTTGGTGTTTTATATGCTTCTTGTAAATTTATAGACATGTCTTTCTTTAATTTTGGGAAATTTTCTTCTACAATGCAATTGAAGATCTGGTCCGTACCATTACCCTGAGATTCTTTTCCTTCCTCTATGCCTATTTTGCATAAACTTAGTCTTTTCATGGTGCTCCTCATTTCCTGCATATTCCATTCCTGTGTTTTCTTATTTTTTTTTTATAATCTTTGCTTTAGTGGTCCAATTTGTCACCTTTGTTGTCCACTTTTGATTCTCTGTTTTCCATTTAATTCATTCCACTGGTGAGGCTTTCTCTTGCCTCATTTCTAATTCAGTGTTTCACTTCCTCCTTCATTTCAGCCTGAGCTTTCCTCAGTGTTTCTCTTTTGTGAATTCAGGAAGTTTATCCCTATCTTCTTTTAGTTCTTTGTTTGTGCGGTCTATAAGTTCATTGAGTTCTTTGATCGTTTTTAAAAATTGTTCTTTTGAATTCTGTGTCTTGGGTTATCTATAGGAAGTTCTCATTGTAGAGCTTCTCTATGGAACTGTTGGAGTTTGGTGTGGACATATTATTTGGGTTTTCCATGTTATTATATTTTTTGCTGTGATTTTGACATGTGGATTTCTTTTGTTGTTTTTGATTCTGGTGTGAGACCCAAGCCTTTCATGATTAAGTTTAAATCTGTTTCTGTTTGTATACTTATGTACCTTTGTTGTTTTCTTATCGGGTATGAAAGCTGGTTGGTCTAGGCTTCAAGTCCTCTCTTTTGATTTTATATTGGAGGGCCTGATAGCTCTAGTTCAGCTACTCAGGAGTTCCTGCAGAGGCCCAAGTCCAATGAGAGTCAGATGCTCTCAAGCTTCTCAAGGTCTGGGCCTCTCTAGTCAACAGACACAGTACAATTTGGGAAGCTTGCTAGGTGGAGGTTGGATTCAGGTGACCACAGGCAGTCTGCAACAGTCTGGGCCCTTACTAAAAGGCAGAACAGCTTAACACTAAAGCAGAGGAGGGGCTGTAGGTGGTCCCAATTTAGGGGATTGGACAAGGCACGATTTGGAAACCTCACCACCTAGCAGAGTTAAGAGGGTATTTCAAAGACCTGAGGTGCTATGAGAAAACCTGGGCCTGTGTCAAAGGCTAGAAGAACAGGATATAGGGACTGGGAGATAGGAATTGTTCAGGTTATGAGGGAGTCAAGGCACTGTGGCTAGGATTAGACTTACCAATAAAGAAGGCTGGTCTAGGTAATTCAAGACAAGGTGGGGTTGCAAACAGCCAGAATAGAAAGTTGGTCTCAGGTATGTAAAGGTAAGTTGTGGGTGGGGACAGGCTATGAAGTCTCTAAGAAACTAGACGGAAGAATTAAGCTGGTCTGAGTGTAGGGGATCAGCATTCAGTGGGCAAGTCCTGGCTAAGAGGGTCCAGGACCCCAGTCCAGAGATCTGGGGTGCTAAGAGCAGAAGCAGACCTTTGCCTGAGACTAGGAGAACAGAATGGGGCCTGCCGAGATTTTTAATGTATTTACTAAATAAGATGCTAATATACACCTTTGGTTTCTTACTATGTTCAACCAAGAGAATATTTTTATTTATTTCCTTATTTAAAAAAAGAAGTTTCCAGTTACAGATGGGAATACCATGATCTCCAAACCTAATTACTGAAAACTAAGCTGATAAATGCCTCTCTTTTGAAATAAAAAGATATAATAAATGTTATAAGAACACTGGAAGAGCGTATAAAACCCTGGGGCTGAGAAGACTGCTTAGAAGGTAAAGTGCTTAGTGTACAGACATGAGGAACTGAGTTTGGGTCCCCAGCACTCGTGTGAAAATCCAGGTGTGGTAGAGATAGGTAAATCCTGTGGACTCTCTGGCTAGAAAGTCTGTCATTGAAGCTCGAGGTTCAATGACAGACCTGTTCTCAAAAATGCTGTTCACACTGCCACATGCCTAAGCATACTCATATACATATGAGCACACATAGCATATCACACACACACACACACACACACACACACACACACACACACAAACACATGGCATAAAAGAGAAAAAGTTAAATACATATTACACATAAATAACTAAATAAATGGAAATAACCTTAAATCAGACAAAAAAGCAGTTAAGATGTGAAATATTTCTGATCAGGATTCTTTAGGACTTAGAATGCCATCTCTTCCTATTCTAGGATGTGCACCCTACCCTAGCCATGATCTTTAGTATTCATGGCTTATTAAAATCCTGGCCTCAGTTCTCCAGATATATTCCCTGGTTCTCTACTTCTCTAGTAAATCTGGATCTTACTTTTGTGACACTAAAATGACCTGCCTTAGATTTCTTTATAAATTAGGCCACATGCCATTTTCAGTGTGCCTTAAACCTTCAGATATTTTATTAAAAATAAATACAAAGGAAAATAAAAAGTAGTTGATAGACTATGGTGTTTCAAGACTATTAAATAGAGATTATTATTATTGATATGTTCAGTGTTATTTAATACACACAAGTACAACGGACTTGATTTATTGTAGCAAAAGCTCTGTTTTGCTTCTCAAATTAAAGATAACTACAAGTGTACACT
The DNA here is from genome assembly GCF_000622305.1 of Nannospalax galili. NCBI lineage: Eukaryota > Metazoa > Chordata > Mammalia > Rodentia > Spalacidae > Nannospalax > Nannospalax galili. The sequence goes on from NW_008360303.1 coordinate 5,733,098, forward strand.
GTGTGCCCAGTGAGATGACACTGTGTAAAAGGTACTTGCCATGAGGACTGAGAACCTGAGTTCAATCCCTGATAACCAACAATGGATGGAAAGAATCAACTCCTACAAATTGTCCTCTGACTTCCACATACATTCCATGGCTCCATATTCATGGACACAAATATATACACAAACAAAATGAATACATGCTAAAAAAGTTAGATAAAGATATGTTCTATGTGCTCAAATAAGGATAAATAAAATGAAAGTATCACAAAGATGGCTTTTACTTTCATAAAAGGTAATGGTGGGGCTAGAGAGATGGCTCAGCGCTTAAGAACACTGGCTGTTCTTGCCGAAGACCTACGTTCAAATCCAAGCACCCACATGGCAGTTAACAACTATCCATAATTCCAGGCCTAGGGGATCCGACAGCCTCTTCTGACCTCCGCAGGCACTGCATGACATCGGTGCACTTACCTACATGCAGGCAATACACACATACACATAAAATAATAATAAATTAAAAAAATTAAAAGGAAGGTAGTGTTTAAAATTTGATGTCAAAAAAAATTAAATTTAAAATTAGTCCAGCTAGGCATGCTGGCATTTACCCCAGTACTTATGAGGCAGAGGCAGGACTCTGTGAGATGGAAGGCATCTTGGGCTATATAGTGAGCTCCAAGCCACTAGCTAGCGTTACATAAGGATGCTCTGTCTCAAAATAAATTAAATAAAATAATAAAATAAAATAAATTTAGAATCCAGAAGCATTTGAAGGAAATAAAATCATTCTAATACACTTTTAACACCTAATGCCTAACGCTAGAGGCAAGTTACTAAACAGCTAACAACCAATGTTGTGAGGTGGAAAATAGTTTTGAACAGTAGTCTACTAAGTACTTACACATTGTCTTTTAAAACACAGGTCCTGGTCAAGGCAGTGGCCAGCATTGTCTATAAAAATAAAATTCAGGTATTGTTTTTAGATTGAGGTAACATGCCATTTATCTCCCAAAGTATTCATAGATCAATACAACCAATGATGTTCTTAGAAAGCAGAAAGTAAAGTCTTGGGTAGTAAATACACTTGTCCATGTGTTAGGTGTGGAAGGAGAAGTACAAAAGATATTAAAAGAAATAAAGGAAGGTTAGTGAAATGATCTTAAATCCTTATGTAAATTCCAAATAATATCAGGAAGCAGTTAATGAGGCAAATTATGAAAAGTGAGGTCATTAAATGATCTCAATTCAGCCATGTGTCAGCTCTCCCTTTCTATCAAAAACCATCCAAGATAACCAACATTAACAAAAAAGTTCGTTCTTGCTTAAGTTTTAGATATTTCTGTTTTTCTGTGATTCTGTGTTACCTCAAGGGCGCATCTCCAATTACTCAAAGGCCTGCTGCTAGCCCCACCCTGGAGGTTTCTCCACCTACAGTAGTACCCAGTGAGAATGACTAATACCTGGACTCCAAGGTGAAGATACAAACTAGAGGAGTCCATTATAAAGACGGAAATGCAGTTATACAGACAAACATGACATAGCAATTGAAAATTAGCTGACATTTTTAAATAATTATTTTACTGACTATTAATGTAGAATTTTTTTCTGGAGACTTAAATTTAGCTAATTCTGAGGTCCACAAAACAGTATCCAAGATTCTAATTCTGTCTATTGATTTATAATTGGTCAATCTGGAGTGGCTAAACTATTTTTCTGAAGTTCCATTTTTCCGTGGATATTTTTGTCTGGAATAGCCCACTTGGGAATCCCTGATGGGATTATGAAGGTCCGACATTCAGGCGTGGTCATTTTGTAGCACATACCTTGTCATAAACCTGCTTGTTCACCTTGTTGTATGAGGCAGAGACTGGGATGAGAATATTCTCCCCTTTCCCTACCTTTAACCTTTTTGAATTCTTGAGAGTAACAAGGCTTCTGTTTCGTAATTCTGTATTCCAACTTTTTTTTCTCTTTCACTCGTTTCACCTTCCTGATTGCTGAGTCTGTGGATTTTTTTTTTTTTTTTTTTTTTTTTTTTTTACTTTTTGACAGGGTCTCCCTGTAGCCACGACTGTGCTGGAACTTGATATGTAGACCAGTCTGGCCTCAGTCTCACAGAGATCCATTTGTCTCTGCCTTCTGAATGTTGATCAATGGATTTTAACCTCATTCATCATGTGTAATAAACATTACAGTCCTAAAGAGAATATCGCAACACCTTTCATAAAAATGTAAATAAATTTCTAGATGTAATTCCTAAGCTAACAGAATCCTATTCAGAAAAGCCTTTCCTACACCTCTATCTTGCAGGGTACTATCTATATATTTTTTTTTAGCAGTTTCAGCATTTCTTGTTTCATATTGAGGTCTTTGGTCCATTTGGATTTGATTTTTCTTCAGGGTGATAACTCTGGGTCTAATTTCATATTTCTACATGTGGGTATCCAGGTTTCCCAGTACAATTTGTTGAAGATGCTTTCTTGCAGTGTGCATTCTGGTACAAATAATTATTTGCACTCATACTTGGGTCTTCCGTTTTATTCCATTGGTCTGTGTGTATTTTTTTTGCACTGTAATGTGCTGTTTTTCTTACTATACATCTGTAATATGGCTTGAAATCCGGTATAATAGTACCTCCAACATTTTTCTTTTTATCCAAAATTGTTTTGATTCTCCAAGGTCTTTTGTGATTTCATATAATTTTTAGTATGGTTTTCTTTTACATCTGTAAAAAAATGTCATTGATGTTTGACTGGGATTGCACTGAATCTGTAAATTGCTTTTAGTTGGATGTTCATTTCCCTGGTATTAATTCTGCCATTTCATGAGTATGGCAGGTCTTTCTATCTTCTAGGGTCTTCCTCAATCTTTTTTTCAAACTTTGAAGTTGTCATTGTAGATGTCTTTCACCTCCTTGTTTACATATACACCTAGATATTTTGACGCCATTGTGAAATGCGGGTGTTTCCTTAACATACCAGTTATTGGTGAATAGAAACATATTATTTGGGGATGGAGAGATGGCTCAGCTGTTAAGAGCACCGATTTCTCTTGCAGAGGACCTAGGTTCAGTTTCCAACACCCACATAGTTGCTAACAACTGGCTGTAACTCCAGTTCTAGGGTATCCAACACCATGTTCTGTCCTCCATGGGCAATGCATGACATGGATGCATTCACATGAATGCAGGAAAAATGCTCATACACATAAAACTAAAAAAAATAAATAAAATATTAAAAGAGAAACATTATTTTATAAGTTTACTTAATGATACATGAAATATAGTTATATATTTGATATATTTAATGTATTAATGCAATTATTAAATATACTGCAATTATAATATAGTAAAAATGTATATATCATATATGACATATTATAAATATATGACATTATATATATGTATAATGTTATCATATAAAATATTTATAATATACAATTCATATATTGCTCTTTATGTAATATTTAATATATATTAATGCATTTAATGTAACATAATGCCTTATGGAGGTATCCACACAGAGTTCTCCCCTTAAGAATTGTAGACTATCTAACAAAAATTCCAAAGACAGGAATGAGTAATATCCCTTTAAGTTGTTGTTCAGGGCAGTCAAATAGACTCCTGAAAGAATGTAGGCTATTGTCATTGCCTTGGTTTTCTCTCCAAGCTTGAAAGTAAGACCCTATTGCTGATGACACCATACACATCAGACCCTGGACTTCGAGTAATCACACTGGAACTGACCAGAAAGTCTTCTCCCTGAAGACCAGCTCTCATGGTATTAGAAAATGTTATGCAAGCTGCCAGGTAAGAAAAGTAAGCAATAAACTCTCTTATCCAGATATAAAGCCTATGAACCACAACAATGACTGACCTACAAGATAGCCCTAATGTTGTGATAGTGATAATTATTTTGGTATATCTAAAGGCTCAGGGAACACTGGAAAAGAAGGGACAGGAATATAAGAGCCAGAGACTCAGGATGCTTGTTGTTAATGTCTTCCAGGCAAGAGAGGGAAGCTACATTCATGACAATCTCAACAATATGGTTTCTGTATGAACAAGACCTGTATAGTGACAACACTAGGTGACATGTCAATTTTGATAAGGAGAAGTTCACAAGTTCCCACCTCTGAACAAAGAGCTACATGCAATCCATGGCTGCTGAGAAAGGGAGGATCAGTTTTCTCCAGGGACAAATTCTTTGATATGTTATTCAATTCCAAGTCATCAGCTCTGAACACATATAGGTGCTACACCACTAAATGGACTTAGTAGGATATATATAAGGATGACATGGAGGAGAGAGGGAATTGGTGATATAATACAGTACTCTCATATTAAATTCTAAAAATAACTAAATTTTAAAAATGGGAATAAAAGTGTATAAGTCAGATCCCTTAAACAATCTCTTTGTTTGTGTTTATATTTCTCAAAGTGCCACAGTGCATCACCTGGCTTAAGAAACAAGAAAGTCTATTCTTCACAATTATGGAATCAGTAGTAAAGAACCAAAAAGGACTCTGTTGGAGCTTATCGGTACTGGAAATTTTCTAAACTGATAGTCTCAAAAAAGCTTGCATAGATTATTGGTATAGACCAAGGCATCAGGGTACATATGCATGGCATGTACAGTTATGTATATATTTCTTGAATATTTATTAAAAGATAAACAAAAATGAAAACCAGAAAAACCAGAAGAATTTCCTTGTTTCCAAAGGCATCAGCAGGATAACTCCTACAGCGAGGGTTGTAAAACATAATTTTTTTTATATTCTAAAAGTTAGATTATCTTCTTTTCCAGCTGTCTGGTCTTCTATTTCAGGCAGATCCCAGTTGTTATCTTTCTCTGCTCTGAGAGAAGGTGAAGAATCCTTGGTTAAGGTTTTTTTCTTTTTTTTTTTTGGACATCTTTCTCATTGTCTAATTATCGATTTTCCGCTAGCAGACAACACAGAGCGCCACACAACCCCTCTTTCTGCCTCTCCCTGCTTTAGTACAAGATGGATTGCCTCAGGTATTCAAATGGAAGGTGTCCTAGCAGCATCTCTAGCCCTTTGCCTCTGCTTTCACAGAAAAATCCTTTCCTGATTTGTATGAAAATTCTTTTCAAGAATTTGTATGCTTCTTTCAAAGCCCGTTTAGTGGATTCTTAATAAATAGAAAAAAACTCTCCTCTGTTACTACAGGAGTAAAATGAGAAAATATTCCACACAACTGTTCTGAACACTAAACCTCAGGTTCCACCTATACTATCTGTACTTTTCCCCTTCTTCAAACAAAATTCCCTAACTCCTCCTATGAATATCAGACTCCAGAGGTTCCCTCTACCTAGGGGCACTCTAGTCAATTATATTTAAATATCTCCCATATTGATTCTTTCCTGTACTCTTCTCTTATGGACACAACTTGCCCTCCATTCAAGGCCTGCTGCTCTGTTCTTCCTTCTCACTGCTAGTTTTCAAATCATTATTTGGATAAGCAAAACCACGCTATCTCCTCCTAGCCCTATAGTAAGATTTCTTATTTATCTCTATATTTCTAGTACGCATTTCTTTGAATGACTAATAAAATTTGTTTCTTCCAGGATTCAACAGACCTCCTAGCTATGATGACTCCTAGATTCCAGGTCATTAAGTACTGGTTATCCAGGGGTAACCATCATTGCTATAAATATTGAAGCTTATCTTCTACCAACAAGGGCCTCTTGATTTCTAAATGGTATGTAAGCCTGGTCTTCAAACTCTTAGATGTTTTCCTCTCTCCCTTCCCCAAATGCCTTTCCAGCCTTCACTGCCATATGCTCTTATGATGATATGGCAAAACACTAGTGCTAACTAGAAACACACCCTTTAACATCCATATTTAATCTGGAGCAGTTCCAGCAGACAGAGGTTTTCCTTCCTCAACTTAGAATGATCTGTCCAGGAAGAAATGCAGAGAACATAAGGCCAAAAGCGAAAGTAAATTTGCCACACTTTAGCAATCAGGCCATGCCTATTTTGACCCTGACGCCTAGTGAAACATGATATTTTACACAAACATCTGGGGCTAACATGCAAGGACTCATGGCATGTTTCACAAATACCCAATGTAAAAAAAAATTACACTGTAAGATTTACTACTCAACAAGCTGCCTGTGTTCCCATGTATGAACAGCACACATATAGCCCAAGTAACTTCCTTATCCACCGCTGCGGTATAACTTCCGTCTCTTCTCTGCAACATGCTCTCTCTGAGACTCTACTGACTTCTTTCTTGTAGTGTATTCCAATACATTATCTCTTTGTTCATTTCTTGGTAAATTCATTTAACACACCGTAAGTCTGCCATATGCTGCTTGACATGGCAAAAAAAAAAAAAAAAAAGTCCATGACACTAAAAACTCTCCAACCTCCTTCTCTCTCCTTCCCTCTTTCCTTGTCTCTTTCAACCCTCAGTTTTCCTTAATTGTACCTAAAACCAAGTAGACTTAGTAGCTAGGTAATTTACAAGAGAAAACATTTTGCATACATTTTTCAGGATAAAAATATCACTTAGTCCTGTACAATTCCAGTAGAAAAGGTACACAGTCTTGAATTCCATCCTTAGTACCACATAAACTAGACATGCTGGTACATGCCTTTGCTTGAGTACGTGGATGGTAAACAGAAGAGGATGAGAAGTTCAAGATGATCTTCTTCAGTTACACAGTGAATTTAAGACAAGCATGGGATAAATGAGGCTCTGCCTCAAATATAAATGAATAAATGAATAAATAAATAAATCTCATCTACATTTTAAGAAAGCAAAATAGGAACTGGATAGATAGCCATTAAAATCACTCATTACTCTTCAGAAGACCTGAATTTGGTTCTTAGCCCTCAACATAGGGGACTCCAAATTGCTTGTATCTGGATCCAGGGTATTTGATGACTTATATAGGAGTCCTGGGGCAGCTTCACTCACACATGCCCAAGAGAGACACATACATATGCACGTAATTTAAAAAATAACAATAAGGGTCTTGGAAGGGGCTCAGTGGTAAAGAGTACTGGCTGCTCTTGCAGAAGATCCAGGTTTGGTTTCCACATGGTGGCTAACAGCCACCTGTTACTCCAGGTCCAGGCGATCTGACGGTGGGCATGAATCCACATGGGTGCAGTAGCATATAGGCAAGCAAAACACTCATATACGTAAAATAAAAGTAGTAAATAAAAACATTTTAAAAATAAAAATAAATCTTTTAGCCAGTAGTAGTGGCACATGCCTTTAAAACCAGCGCTCAGGAGGCAGTATCAGGGAGTTCTCAAGGACAGCATGGTCTACATAGTGAGTACCAGGCCCTTTGGGGCTACGAGTAGACCTTGTCTCAAAGCGCGCGCATGCGCGCATGCGCACACACACACACACACACACACACACACACAAAATATATATATATATATATAAATGAATAAATAAATAAATAAAATAAAACAAAAGAAGCAAAATAAAAAATACAAACAAACAGAAAGACCAGCTAACATCTCTAGCTTAGTTTGTAAGACTGACCACAGGCTGTACCAACACCACCTTGGCCTCCTGATCAGCTCTCCATAGACCCCTGCCTACTACCTTGGTAAGTCAGATTCTATCCACTCTGCTTTGATTCCCCAGCTCCCAGAGCAGCTGCACTCTCTCCCTGGACTCTGTCTCCTTGGGTCCAAGCCTGCTCCTGCTTTTGTGCTTCAGAGCACTGGACTAACTTCCTAATCCAGACTAACTAAATCTCCAGTTTAGTTTGTTAAACTCTTCACAGGCTGTCACTACCCCCACCTTTCCCTTGCATCTTGATCTCCCTGCCACAGATTTGCCTACTCACCTCTTAAGTCGGATCCCACCCACTGCATCTTGATTTCCCTGCACCCTGAGCAGATCCACTCTCTCCCCACACTCTGTCCACATTTCAGCCCTTCATCCCCACCTGATCCTGCTCTTTCCCCTCCAGATCTCTAACCTACCCACTTAACCCACTTAGTCTAGACCTGCCCATTGCATCTTCATCCCTGGGCACTCAGACTAGCTCAAATCTCCAGCTTCATTTGTAAGACACTGCAAAGGCTGTCCCCAAACCTGTCTTGTCCTATGTGCCTTCCTGACAGAGCCCTGCCTACAGGCCAGCCTACTACCCTGTGAGAAATACCAACTAACTTTTCATAACTGAGCAGAAAGCAACCAAGATGCATTAACACTATAAACAGAACAAAACTTCAAGTAAGCAAAGGCAGAATAGAATTTCCTATCAGACACACAACCAACAAAAGATATCTGTATGTCCAAACACTAATTCCAAAACACAAACAATAAGAAAAATCAAAAGAATGTCCCTAACAAAATCCACCAGTCCTATAGAAGTGTACTATAATGAGAAACACCATGAGGGACCCCAGGACGCAGAATTTAAAAAAAAAATCATAAACATGATCAAAAAACTATAAGAACACACAGACAGCTCAAAGAGAATAGGCATAAACTTGTGATAGAAGCTCAAGAAAATACAAATATGCAGCTGAATGAAATAACAAAAACATTTCAGGACTTGAAAAGTGAATTCACAAAAAAGAGAGAAATATTGAAGAAAACCCAAGATGAAATGAAGATGGAATTGAAAAACTCATAAATCAATTTCAAATAACAGGAGAAAGCCTTACAAGCAGAATGAAATAAATGGAAAACAAATATCAAGATGGAATGACAAAGTTGAAGAACTGGACTCTAAGCAAAGATTTTGGAAAATTAAAAAAAAAAAAAACGAAAAGATCAAATTACACATCAAAATCATACAAGAAAGAGAAGAACCTCAGGTCAATGGCATTGATCAGAATTTCAATAGGATTATAGGAAAAAACATACCCAAATTAAGGAAAGATATGGATATAAGATACAGATAGAAGAAGCACATAGAACACCATTTGGCACTAGAACAGAAACTCCCCATGGCATAGCATAGAGAAAACACTAAATGTACAGAACGAAGAGAGGCTACTGAAAGCTACTTGAGAAAAACAAGTTACATATAAAGGAAAACCCCTCACAATTACAGCTGACTTTTTTATGCAAACTATGAAAGTCAAAAGAGCCTGGACCAAAGTATTCCCAGTTCTAAATGACCATGGATGCCAACCCAGAATACTTTACCTGGAAAAACTATCTATCACATATGAAGGGGAACAGAAAACTTTAAAAGACATGAACAGACAGAAAGAATTCATGTCCAGTAAACCAGCCCTTTGAAAATACTCAAAGTAATACAAAGTACAGAAGACAGGAATTACCGTATCCAAAGGACTACAGAAAGAAAACAAAACCAAACAATAGAAGGAAGATATGATTACAGAATCACAAAAAGAGGACCAGGAACACAAACGAATTAAAATGACAGTAGCCAGGACATACCTTTCAATAACAGCTTCAAATGTCAATAGAATTAACTCTCCAGTCAAAAGACAAAGGTTAGTGGAATGGATTAAAAAACAGAATCCATCATTTTGTTTTCTTCAAGGAATTCATCTTACCTTCAAGGATAGCCACTACATTAGGGAGAAAGGATGGAAAAATATTCCAAGCAAAGGCATTAAGAAGCAGTGAGGTATTGCAATTCCAGTATCTGAAAAAACAGGCTTCAAATTAAAACTAATCAGAAGAAATAAAGAGGGTCACTTCATTATAATCAAAGGAAAAGTAGATCAAGAAGATATTATAATCATGACCATATGTGCACAAAACTTCAGTATACCCAATTTCATAAAAACGATATGACAGGACTATAAAACACAGATTAACCCCACCTCTGTAATAGTAGGTGACTTCAATACCCTACTGTCCCCAGTCAACAGGTCAACTGAAAAAAGATTAAACAGAAAGACAACTAAATTAGATGATATCTTACATGAAAAGGACCTAACAGATATCTACAAAATATTCCACCTAAGCACCAAAAAATACACTTTTTACTCAGTAGCACATGAACGTTTCTCTAAAGTCAACAAGATCCTGGGGCACAAAACAAACCTCAAGAAATATAAAAAACAGAAATAATTTTATGCATTCTATCAGACCACAATGCAATACAGCTTATTATCAACAGCAAAAGAAGCTCTGGGGACTACACAAACACATAGAGGTTAAACTACACACTCCTGATGATGAACGGGTAAAAATAATTAATAAAGCAATAAAAGTATTCCTAGAAATAAATGAAAATGAGAATACAACAAAACATCTGTGACACTTTAAAAACAGTCCAAAGAGGGAAGTTTATAGCTCTAAGTGCCCACATTAAAAAATCAGAAAGATCACATATAAATGACTTAACAGTATGACTCAAGACTCTAGAAAAGTAAGAACTAACCAAACCCAAATCTAGCAAATGAGAAAACATCAGATAGGAAATTAGTTAAATAGAGACAAAGAAGACAATACAAAGAATCAATGAATCAAAGGTGGTTCTTTGAAATGTTAAACAAGATAGAGAGACCCTTAGCACAGTAAACTAAAAGAAAAAAAAGAGCAAATCTGAATTTAAAGAATCAGATAAAATGGAACAATCATAACACCACACACACACAAATACGCACACTTATACACACACACACACACACACACACACACACAAATCCAGAACATCATATGGGAATATTTTGAAAAATATACTCTATTAAATTTGAAAGTCTAAAAGAAATATATGCATTTCTAAATTCATGGAAATCATGAAAGATAAACCAAGAGGAGATCAACAGCATAAACACATCCATAACAAAATTGAAACAAAAATATAAAACCTCACAGCTATAAAAAAAATCCTAGACCTAGATGGATTCATAGCAGAATTCTACCAGTCAAATCAGATTTGCAAACCACAACTACTTAAATTATTTAAAAAAAATAGAAACAGAGTGAGAAAATTCAACATGCATTCATGTTAAAAGTCCTAAAGGGAATTGGTCTAGAAGGAACATACCTTAACATAATCAAAGCTATATACAACAAACCCATAGCCAATATCATTCTAAATGGAGGAAAACTGAAAGTATTCCCACAGAACTTGGGAACCAGACCAATAACCTCAGAAAAACTAAAATATTTGGGAAGAAACCTAATCAAAGACATTAAAGACATATACAATGAAAATTTCAAATCTTTAAATAGAGGAAGACATCTAACAGAGGATTAATATTCAGAATATACAAAATAATGCAATATTCAGAATATACAAAATAATGCATAAAACAGAGCAACAAGAAATTAAAAGACCCAATAACAAGATGGGCTAAGGATCTGAGCAGAACGTCCTCAAACAAATAAATAAAAATGATTAAGAATCACATCCAGAAGTGCTCAGCATCCTTAGTAAGGAGAGAAATGCAAATGAAAACCACTTTAAGGTTTCATCTTACCTCAGTCAGACTGACTAAAATCAAGAGAAAAAAACACCACCAAATCCTGGCATGGATCTGGAGAAAGAGGAAAATTCAGTCATTGCCGCTGGGAATGCAATCTCATGCAACCACTATGGAAATTAGTGTAAGGAACTCTTAAAAAACTTAAAATGTATTTACCATATGATCCAATTATATTACTCCTTGGCATAAACCCAAAGGACTCATCCTTCTGTAGAGATACCTATACATCTATGTTTGTTGCTGCTCTTTTCACACTAGCTAAGAAATGGAAATAACCTAAATGTCCCTCAACTGATATATGAATAATTAAAATGCATGAAATTTACACAATGGAGTTCTGCTTGGTGTTAAATAAATATGAAATTATGAAATTCGCAGGTAAATGGATGGAACTAGAAACTGTTATACTAAGTGAAGTAACACAGATGCAGAAAAACAAACGATGTATGTTTTCCCTCATTTGTGGATCTTAGCACCAATCCCTCTTTGTAGATCTTAGCATCAATCCCTTACATGTGATTATATATCCTGATATAACAACAAGAGCCAGGTAAATGGAAAAGAACCACAGAGGTAAAGGAAAAGAAATAGCTCTAGAGAGGGGGATAGTAGGGAAATAATGTTACCAAGGGGAAAGGGGAAAAATTGGGGCACTCAACTGGGAAGGGAGGAGGGAAGAACATACAAAGCACAAAGTGGGTAAAGTTGAAGAAGGAACTCAAGAGATGGGTAATAGAAACAGGTATTATCACAGGGAAATGGAGAAAATGGAGGGTATTAAACTGGAAAGGGAGGAGGGAAGTTAGACATGGAGAGAGAGAGAGGAGAAATAAATAAAGCTTACATGGCATAAAATGTCTGAGGGAAATGTATTAACTCAACTCACTCTCCTAAAAAAAATACACACCCAATATGTTAACAAGAGTGCATATGTTGTCTGAAGGCTATATAACAAGGAACACAGTGCTAGGCAGGAGAAGCCTCCCTTTGAGTTGTTGGTCAGGGTAGTCCAAGAGACTCCCAAAATGACACAGGCTGTTGCCAAAGCCTTTGATTACCTCCCAGAATTTGATTATAAGACCTTAGTGCTGAAGACAGGACATACTTCAACACAGGACTTATAGCAATGAATCTGAAACTGACCTGAAAGCCTTCACCTTCTCTCTAAAGTCAAGCTCTCATAGTTCTAGAACATATTATGCAAGCTGCTAAGGGAGAAAAACAATCCATTGCCCAACTCTGCTGTAAAGCCTAATAACCATATGACTGGAACAGCAAACTATCGCTACTGATGCAGTAGTTACATTTTCATCTATTTGGTAATCATCAGCTACCTAATTGGCCTCAAGCTCTCTCAATGAGGGGGAACACATGGTGGCTGTTAATATAGCCAAATTCACATTCCTGGACAGGTCATAGATTCTAGAGAAAAGTCTATCCTTGTCATATCTCTAGACAAAAGACATTCCTTACTGTATGTTTAATATGAATCCTCATATTTACATACAAGTGGACTGTACACCACTCAACAAAGAAGCTTCTTTATGCAACACATGTAGGCTATTACAGAATCCACAATTGGTTGTACACAGCAAATATATATCTGAAAGATGTCCAGCCCTAAGTGACACATGTATAGTGCAAACTCTATACCTAATGGTCATGGAGCACAGTGGAGTAGGGGGTAGGAATAATAATAATATATACCTTAACATTCATCAGTGATTCTTTCTCATTCCACAGAATGTGATACACACAGTTGGCCTCAACTGGCAAAGTTTTAGATAATAAAATACTGTAGAATGCATGTCCCTGAATAGAACTTCTATGTCAAATCTAACCCACCCATGCCTCAGAGACCAATGTGGAAGAGGGGGTGGATAGATTGTAAGAACCTGAGTTGGTGTATGAGCATATGGAATCAGTCTTTCAGGCCTCTGGAACTTACTCATATAAACTTGCAACAATGGTGACAGCATGTACGAGACCCATGCCTGCTCAGTCAGACAAAAACCAATCAATCATATAACGGGGAAATGGGTAGCAGGCCCCAAACCTAGTTGAGAAACTACTGGCAACTGATAGCTATAGGATGAAAGAGAGTAGATCTTTAAGTAAGTGACTTTAGATAGGCTTACTGGACTCCAGTGGATGAACTCGTCCAGTGGAGAGGCATCTGGGTACAAATGCTTGACTGGACTGGACTTAACAAATGTAACAGAATGCATGAGATCCAGTGAAGGGGTATGGGGGTACGGATTGGGGAGGGGGTCTAAATTTGAGATCTATTATATGAAATGCAGCAAAACTCAATAAAAATATTTTTAAATGTTAACAATCAAACAATAAATAAAACCAACCTTCTTTTAAACATACAGAAAACTAAGTGTCCTTATAATATCAAAAAATAAAGCAATTCTTTGAATATATGGATATATATTTTGTTTTTTACAGGTGAAAATAAAAATTGTTAAATTTTAAATGCATATTTAAAGCTAAAAAATTATCATAACAGCTAAAAAGAATCATTTTGTAAAGTTTGATCTGAACACAAGCAAATAAAAAATAAAAAAGACAAACAAGGAGCTTTAAATATAAACCATTCATTACCACTAATGAAAAAAATTAAAAATGAGAGTTTTTTAAATATATTTTTCCATTTTTAATAAACAAAAAGGACATAAACCCAAGAACTGTGATATGTTTGCCAAATGGAAACATGCTTTACATGTTAATAAAGAGAGTAACTAGGAAGCCTCCTTCACTCACTGTAGTTACGTTAGACAAACAACTAGTTAATTAACTATTAGGGAGCCAGGTACACTTCATCCAATCACCTTTTCTTCAATTATAGTCCAAAGGTGGAAATTTCTGTACTGAAACTGAGCACTGGATTGCATCTTCTTTTGTAGAGAGATGCCATTCTTTGGTCCTCTTTCACACCATTACAGTACTTAGGAGACTGTACTGCTGCAACTGTCAGACAGGCTCATTGCTCGAGACCAGTTGCAAAAGTACAGAAGTCATATTCACCCTCCGCATTTCCTTATGCATCTGGTCACTCACTGAATTCTGTTGATCCTGTCTTTAGTGGTTCTTGATTCTTCTCTCCAATACCATTCCTACAAACTTTTAGCAGAGACACCCATAGTAGCCTCTGAAGTGGTTGTTTATATTTAAAATACACCCTTATCCATACTTTGTGCTCAAAGATTGTTTTACATTAGAAACACAAGTAAGATGTACTTGCTTGCTTTGTTCCATTCTTAGATGTATTCATTTTCTTTGGTACTGCCTGATGTACAACATATTTATTAGCTTTGACTAACATAAGCTGAATGTTCAGTTCTCCAAGGTTGGCATTTACTATTACTATGATATAGATTTCATGTGATCCAGATTCTGATTAAATAATGTTTGGAAATAGTCACATTTGACCTATGAATAGCAATAGAGATTAAGTCATTTATCATTCTCAGATAACTTTTATTGCATGTATAATGGATCTAGAGTAATCAGTGGAAAAAGCATTAGTGTTTAATATTTGAGGAATGTAACAAGGAGTTATAAGATAAGCATGTTACACAATCTGGCATTTAATTTTTACTCTAATGGAATATCTACTTCAACAAACGCAGCCTATTGCAGTCTCTTAGCCTTTACAAATTTAATTAAATGGATGGACAAGATTTCCCTTCAAGTACAAGCTAATCTTTCTTTTTCTTCTGTCATGAATCCATTGATTTAGAGGATTTTCTCTCTTGAACAGATTCTTCTGCTTTCTTTTTGGTTCACAGCATTTTCTTATTTATTCTAATATTAATCATACAATAGCTTTGAAAACCTTTCATCAGTCACAAATATGTATTAGATTTATGTATGTAGACTTGTCCTTATCTATGAAGTATTTTATTTTTATTTTGTTTTACTTAAATTTTATTTATTAGATTTTTTATACAATAACAATTTGTTAGGACACAGTACTGTCCCAAATGTTTTTTCCATAGATAAATTGGGAGTAATACATAACTTTTTGCATCTTATCTTCAACTGGGTACACTTGCAATGAGCGCTTGCTCAGTAGATTTTAGAAGTATTACTAACATTTTAGGTTACCTGACTACTCCCTGTTAGGAGGTCATCAACATTGTAAGAAGCAGAATGAATTACTCAGAATGTAGACTTTGGAATCAAATTACATCCAAAGAATACAATCTATGATGATTAGGTCAGATAGTTCTTAAGATAGTATTTTATTTACTTAATTTTATAGAAATGTGCAAGCAGGAAATATAGAGAATCCATGATTCCATTGGAAATATCTAAAGCACAGTTGTTTGTTGTGTGCTGCAGCCCTATGCAGGAAATCAGAGTTCGCATCCTACACTGCACATTAATTCTTTTCCCTGTGACATTCACCCAGACCTCGATCTGGAAGCCATACTTCCCCAGTGCAGTTTCAGTTTCACCTAACAGGAGAAATAATCATTAATTCTACATTGTTTCCGAGGAAACCATGTTATGGGACTCTAAACCCATTCTATAAAGAACTTCATCAGCTCCAACCAGAAAAGAAGTTACCTATTTATTCTCTACTTATTATGTTATTTTGAAAAGAAACTCTTGCTACAACAGAAAGCAGGCTATTGAATGAAGTGAAATTTTCTTTAAATATTTGTGTTGAAAATTTGACCTTGGCTGTATATAAAATAAGGTGAACTTTAAATTTTTTAATTTATTTCGATTTACACGTGTAAGTGTGCACATGTGTGTGGGAGTGCACCCACAGACCAGAAGAGGATATTGGATTGCCTGAAACTGGAGTTAAGGCAGCTGTGAGATCTGGATGTGGTCGCCAGGAAGTTGAATGCAGCATGTTGCTCTTTAACCACTGAACCATCTCATCATCTCTGAGACAAACTTTTTACTCCCCAAAACTTTTCTGTTTCTCCTATTCTGATGACTATAACATGTTCAATAGAAGTGTGTAATTAGGCTACATGTATTGACCCAGGTTAATGTATGGATGCTATTATAGGAAGAAAAGCATTAAAATCCCCATCACCAATCATTAACACCTGAAAATGTGTTTTATGATATGGACATACAAATAAAAATCTTTCAAGTAAAGATGTGTGAGCAAACTAAATGGCTCATTAGTCAAGAAAGTTTGATGGGTGAGGCCCCAATTATCCACTGATGCATAACAAGCTTCCCTCAAACTCACTGGACTAAATAATGATGATTTTATTGTTGCATAATTTCATATAACGAGAATCTAGACAAAGATGTCTGGATAACTCTGATCCATGCAGCTCTGAAGAGGTCAATGGTGTCACTCAAATTAGCAGCATGTGGGAGGGAGTTTCACTGAAATACGTGGTATTTTGGGGAAGATGGTTAAAGGCCATTTTTATTAGGGTATCATTATCATTTTGTGAAATAAAAATGAATAATGTTTTGACTCAAACTTCTTACATGAAAGAAGAGTTCCACAGCAAATCCCGTACAATCAGTGTTAGAATTACATGTCCCTTGGTAACTTGTACTAAGAAGACATATAAATTTTATTTTATTTTATATATTTGCAATACTGCATCTATTGATGTAGTCACAAATATACTAGTATTCACTATAAATGTACAAAGACGACTTCTCTGAGAGAAAAAGTTGCAAGAATATAGGATATGTAGGACTCTGGGAAAGTATGCTTCAGTGACGGGTACCCAGTCAAACAAGGAAAGCACAGGCAAATTGAAGTATGTCGACTTTCGTAGGGCTGTATGGTTGCCACTGCTCATAACTTCAGTGAAGCACAAAACTCACCCAGCAGAAATACCTAGAGATACTGACAAAAATAGAAAGTTAATTCAAAACTAGACACTTTTAAAAAGTAGTAAACAAGTGGTATAAATGACATTTTAGTGACACAGATATATAAAAGACACATTAAAACATTTAAACTGCTTATGTTGAGATTTTATATTTCTGTCCCCTCAAATTCACTTCCTGTAACAAATGTAACTTAAACTCCAGCACCAAGGATAATTAAAATGAGTCCAAATATTTGAGAATTCTTGCAAGGGTTTTTAAGAAAATAGTAATTGGCTATTTTTTTCTATAGCAAATGCAATTTATTTATGGTCATGGCAATTCTCCATCCACCAGTTTTATAATATATGGTTTTTATGGCAACAAAGACCGTCTTTAAGTATTTGAGGAAGTTTCAAGAACAAGAAAGAACAAGGACAGGTCCCAAAATGGCTTGCAAAGAATACTCTGTGGACATCTCAACTTATCCACAAATTAATTAAATAGTTTCCTTTTAGTGATACCCACAGCTAATAATATTCATAGCAGTGATATGATTTGCAAACTTTCAACAATTTTTTAAAATCTTTAAATGAAGAGATAATACTATAATAAGTATTAGGAAGAAATCATGTTGAGGTTTTGAATACTTAAATAAGGAAATTGAATATGTCCTATAGAATATATGTGAATAAAATATAGAATATATACATATGTTGGGGAACCCATGCTGTTAAGGTCCACTCCTTTTAGCTGGGGCCTCCTGTTCTTTGCCTGACTTACCTGGAAAGTGCCTCCAAGCGTGGATGCCTGACCTTATTTGGAACATGACCTTTGGCATAGTTATCTGCAAAAAAACTGCCCCCAGGTTTTTTCTATATGATAATTAGGCATTGCTCTATAGCCAGATGATAGGATCCCCCTACCACATGTAAATAAAGCATACTATCAGCACCTATCAGCTGAAGCTTTGGCTGCTGTCTCCACACTAATATTTTTCCCTGACCCCCACTGAATAAATGGAGCTGTATCACTGGATCTGACTCCCTGGAAGGTCTTTTCTGTCGTGCTCACTGGCCATCCTGACACGTTCGTTGCTTCTGCTCCCTTTGTTCTCGTGGGTCAGTGGCCAATGGCCCAGGAGGGGAGGGAGAGACCCACGTACATATATTTATATGTGTAAGATGCATTTAACATAATTTAATTCTCAGATATTTTCAATTCTACATTTGCTATTATGTACTTAATCTCACTAAATTAAGCAATTCAGAAAAGAAGGATTTCTTTTGACTGGTTCTTTCCTGTATCCCAGTGTCAAGATAAATTTTCTAGCATTTACTAGGACTCAATATATATTTATTGAATGAAAACTGAATGTCTCTCAGTTTATGTAGCAGTCTAAGGTCATTAATGCTGTCTGTATACTTTCTTCTGTAGGAAACTCATTTTTCTAGTTGGCATAAAATCCAGGAATACACAGCATTTCTTTTTCCTAGTCACTCATGCTGCCATTCCTTCTTTGCTAATACCGAGTCATATTAACAATGGCTTTTTTTGACTACTTTATTCTAGCCATATTAGATGTTATATAGTTCAAGTTAAGCAAATATTTTAGAAAATTTCTTTACCATTAATTTAGTAGTTTATTGTGTAAATATGAAATAATGTAGTCTTCTGACTCAGTGATAAAGAAGCAGGTGTACTTTGCAAGGAGTTTTCACAAGGAGGACCGCTGTGTAAAGAAGCAGAGAGTTTATGTAGCTTCATGTAGGCTACAGTCGCTCTTCAGTCATTCCCTCCGTATTCACATGCCATTGAAGAATCTGATTAGCCAGGTTGCTATTGAGTCACTGTGATCATTCAACACTGCTTTATTCATTGTGGTGAGAAAAACATGCCTAGTAACTCTGAAGCCTCTCAGGTATCTAATTATCCAAAAAACAGTGTGAGACAG
Source organism: Nannospalax galili (assembly GCF_000622305.1). NCBI lineage: Eukaryota > Metazoa > Chordata > Mammalia > Rodentia > Spalacidae > Nannospalax > Nannospalax galili. The sequence continues at coordinate 5,752,272 of NW_008360303.1, forward strand.
GATGCAGCTCTGACTGCAGGACTTCTGAGAATGGATGATGGTACATACCAGAGCCTCAGAAAGCTTTCAAAGAAGAAAACTGAATACTGCACATGGGCAGAAAAGACATTGAGGCTTCAGTGTACAGTCTTATCACAACATGTGGTAAAGATGTTTTGGTCATGACTTACAGCTTCTATGAATATTGAAGAATATATATATATATGCACGCACACATATATGTATGTATATGTATATACTTTTCGTTTCAAAACATTGTCAGCTAAAGTTCAGGGAAACCTTCATCTTACTGTTCTCTCTCAGAAAGTAAATCTCCATTTTCTCTTTCAGCCTGCCTTCAGGTGTATTCTGACTATCATTCACTGCTTTTATGTGCTTCACTGTACTGCTACTAAGTTTTCCAAACTCACTTTCAGTGGGCTACCCGTTGCTGGCGTTCTTTGCCAAAATGTTGCCAATTTCTAGGTCTTCTAAGAGGATCATTTTTTTTTTTTAACTAGGACATCTTCATTTCAGCGTTTACAATCCTTTCTAAATGCAAGTCATTACGTAAGAGAAAGCAGAACAGAATTCCATTCTCTCCTGCCATCATCTCCAGATGATGGGCACTTTGGAGAAACCACTGCTCTTTTGACTGATGGCACCTGACCATTCTACTGGCATGCCTCTCCTGTCCCCGGTCATTTTCTGTCTCATTTTCTAATAACATTATGGAGGTTTTCTCTTTCTCTCTAATTAATTATGAGCAGCATTCTGCCCATCATATCAACACAAAAGAAAATTATACCAACCTATACCAACTTCCCACTTTCTTTGGATAACATTCCTTATCAATCATTTATACAAGAGAACAATAAGCTGAGAGTGTTTTGAACTATGGATTCTGTATTATCCCCAACTTCACCCATTTGCTAACTCCTTCAAACATCAACTTAATGAACATTTGATTCTAAAACTCTTGAAATATTCCTACTACTCAAATATGATTCAAACTTCTATTCAAATACTAAAATCACTCACCTGTATACTTTTCAGTAATTCTTCAGTATCCCTTATTTGTCTAAATATATTGACTTTGTTCTGTGTAATCATACATAATTTTGTTACAATGTATACTTCATTTGCTTACCTTTAGATGTTGGCAAGTGACCTTGAATAGCACCTATTTTGCAGTGTCCCTGGTAAACAGGAGCAATTCCAAATTCTTTATGTATGCAATTTCTACTATATATTTTGAATATTTTATTTATTATTCCTATTTTATATGTATGAATGAACTATCTGTCTGTATGTAAATGCACCCATATCATGCAGGGCCCGCAAAGGTTAGAAGAGGGCATTGGATCCCATGGAACTGGAATAAAGGATAGTTGTTAGCTGTCCTGTGTGCTGGGAAACAAATCCAGGTCCTCTTTAAGAGCAGCTGGCTCTTAACCTCTGACCCATCTCTCCAGCTCTGATATTTTGATTTTTTATTATGATTTTGTCATTGACACTAACATAAATAGATTATCAATTACAATTCTTTCTACTCATGGAGATAATATAGCTTAATAATAATTTCAGTATCCATGATGCTATTAGCTATCAGTGTATGTTTCATTCAATGATACACAATGGGTAGAGGTACGAGTCTGTGTTCCCTTGTTTGTTAATATCTTTCTTAGGGAATATTAAGATCAGTTCTTTTACTTAAAAGCACCCCTTACTGTTGTCAGGGGAATGTAAAACATAAATCCTATCAACTTTATAATTACTGTATTTTGGTCTTTTTTACTTTTCTTTTTCCATGGGGAGGAATCACTCTATCTCTGTTTCAAACAGATGTTTCATAAACCTTAGGAAGCCACATTCCTTCAAATCTTCTCCTGGGTCATATTCCCTAATGTCTAAAGCAAAATAATTACCAAAATAGCTCAGCATTAATATTAAAAAGATTGAAGATTAATAATTTTCATACTTTTAATTTATCTTCATTGGGGCTAGAGAGATAGCTCAGTGGTTAAGAGCACTGACTGATCTTACAGAGGACCTGAGTTCGATTCCCAGCACCCATATGGCAGTCTAAGAACCCATCCATAACTCCAGTTCCAGGGGATTCCCGAGCTCTCTTCTGACCTCCGCGGCATTGCACAACACAGGTGCACTCATATACATGCAGGTGATACACTCATATACATAAAATAACAATAATAAATAAATATTTTATCTGCATCTTCCCCTCACCTTGCATTCCTTTAAATTCAGTTTTAATGTTTTAAATGCTTAGTACATGATTATATATACTACACATAAAAGAACAACATATTTGAAAAACATAATGTAATAAAAATACCGAAATTCTGACTGCCAGCATTTGACACTGCCTAGGAAATGTTTAAAACGGTGGGTGGCACTGATGGGCTGGTCCACATTATTGCATTTTGCATCTAAAAACTATGCCAAGATTGCCTAACAGCAGGACTTAAACATGGCATCGATTCTGTTACATAAAATCTATGGCTACATATGAGCAGCACATACTGTTCTTCTCCTAATTTCCTAAATACAGATTGCCACCCCATGGGACTTTTACCACTCTAAACAGGCATCAAATATATTAAACTTCTTACTTTAGGTGAGAGGAATAAACTATATCTCTGCTTACACACTATATTCTCATTGACTTTCCTCTTATCCATTGGTAAAAATCAAGGGAATTAAATTGCCAGGTTTTGTTTTCATTTCTGTTTGGTAACATTGAGGTCTCTTTCAAGGATACACTCAAAAGATTTCTGCCCGAGTAGGGGTCAAAACCTCTGTAATCAGCCTTTTGCTTTATTTTGCATAGATCATGTACTTATGTAGACTCATTAAGGCACGGTGAGTTAGGTATGTCCTAGGATATATTTTAAGTTAATTATGTGCTGAACTCTTATATTTGCTTCTTTAGACACAAATTAAAAGAGTCCGAAGTAGGTTCTTTCTTATAGTTCAAAAGAAGTCTTTTAAAACTGTTTTTTACTAGATATTTTCAGGATTTACATATGATGTGATATATATCTAAGTATAAAAGAAAATATTACATCTTTCAAGCATTCTACCAGAGGAAAAATAAACATGACTTTTCTCCTGGCAAAGGGTATATTTCAAGGTCACTTTTTTGCTTTGTTTCTGAAACTTGTTTGGAAGCTAGGAGGATACACAGGGTTTCAAATGCAGCTTCTTTTAAGTGACACTGGATATAATAATGTTTGATCAGAGAGAGAAGTACAGACTCTGGAAGCTATGCAATCTGAATTTGTAATGCTTGACAACAAAACATTTTACTGCAATGTAAATACTACTATGCAAGCAGAGTTTTCATTTTAATGTCAGAGACTGCCTTTCTTATTTAAGATAGAATAACCAGTTAAATGCCAATTCTACATTGAAACTAGCAATCTTTTCTGTAGTAGAACTCAATGATTTTTTCTCATATAGTTCGCTGAGTTTTTAACCCAAGTGAATCACAGAAAATCCAATGACTTAATATTTAGCCAGATGATTGAAGACCATACTACTGTGTATTTTGTTTCCTTTTTCAATTTGATTTACTTTGAGACAGTGTATCATGTAGCCAAGACGGTTTTGAACTCAACAGTAACCAAGGATGACCTTGGTCTTCTGTCTCCACCTCTCAAGTGCTAGGGTTACAAGCATGCACCCCATGACCAGTCTCAGCACTACTCTAAGTTGTCCTTTAATATCAGATTAAGTAAATCCACTGAGATTTGATCTTGACACTTAAAAAATAGGCAATACAAACAAAGAAAATATCTAAGCACACAACAAAATCCCTCAGAAGAGGGAGAATTAATTACACTAACAAGAAACCCCTTTCGAGAGACTTGATGGCAGCGGGATGGAAATTGGTTTTTATGTTGTGAGATTTTAATGACTGTTTTAGTGAAAAAACATGTTATTCTTTTCCAATACTCCTTAAAAATCATCTTGGAATCTACATCTTCATATAAACCATTTTAGGAACTTAAAGATGAACGATTCATTTTATTGAATAGGTGGCCAAGTAACTAGTCACTGAGAATGAATTTTGGACCTTTTTAACCAAACGATCTTTGGAGAAGCACTTTGAATCTTTGTATATAAATATAGCATGTGGTTACAGTTCACAGCATCTAAGCACAAGTTTAATTATAAAATTCTGTGAGCCAGTAAGTCATTGTCACCAGAACATGGCTCCCATTGGGGATTTTAGTCTCTTTAACAGAATTTAAAAATGTGCTCAGAAGAAATCTCTAGAATAATTATATCACAGTCTGAGAGCAAAACAACAAGGCAGGTAAGCTGTAATCTCAGCAGCTGCTGGTATGAAGAAGGTGGAGAGGAGGAAAACCAAGCCTGATCAAATTAAAATATTTCTCAGAAAGCTGGTCTGTTCATCAATGGAATTAGGTGAGCAACTGCTCAGTAGAAGGGGAAGGAGAGGCTTCAGAGCAACAATGAAAAGGCTCCGAGTTACAGAGAAAGCATGCTGAGACTTTGACCTGTATCTGAAAAAAAAAAAAAAAAAAAAAAAAAAAAAAAAAGAAAAAAAGAGCAAGAAGGCACAGGCAAGCTGCATGGCAGAAGTCCCATGGGCACCTATACTGAGGGACCAGCTCTGGGAAGGGTAAGTACATTATCTCGTTGAGAGGACACTTCTCTCTCCCATCTCCTTAGCATGATTTTAGGTGAAACAGCTTTCCTGTCAGGTGGACTCCTGGCCAGGTTAGTGACAGACCCAACTGGATTAACTGTTAAGGGAGGAGATAGCAGTGTGCAACGTTCTAATCTTTGGAATAGATCAGAATGTCATGGCTCCATCCAGGTCATTGGTATTCCTTTCTTTTGCAAGAAGAGCAGTTGTGATGTTTTTCTTTCTAGTGTTACCAGGGAAAGGAGGGGTGGTATCCAAAAGCTCACCATGCAGAAAGGGTTCATCATCAATGGCCTAAAAACCTGCTAATCCCTGTAATAAAATCATAGTTTTTAATTATTTGATTAGATTAGCTGAAAATAGTTTCCCAGTACTATAGTGGGTTAATACATAAATGAAAGATGATAGTACAGGTAAATTCAGATGAACAACAGGGATAGCAATTAGTATCACCAAAGAAATGCATGCTGCTTCTTCTGGGTCACAAAGAAAGGTGTCATTTCCTTTGAACCCTATAATTTAAACGCTGTATCTCCTGAAATGTTTTTTATGTGATCATGAAGCATGTTCACATAACATTCCACACGCACCTATGACATTTTCTGTATTAACATATGTGCCCTTTAAATGAGTAACTGAAGAAACCAGTCAGTCAACTGATATGAGAACTTGGAAGTGCAGGTTTTCATGCAGAAGCCTAAAAAAGTTATTGAAGAATCAATTGCTCGGATACTGAAAGCAAGGAGTTTGTGTGAAGACCGGAGAGTGACAGAAAGAGGGACATTGGAAGACTGGGATTGACTGTGAAGGACAGCAAATGGATTACTCAATTCTCTAAAAGCAAGTTAGTCTCTTTTTCAATCAGAATAAGCAGAAATCAAATGACTATCAACTAAATCAGCTCTCTAAACAAATTATGAAAAGGAAATTCTTCTCTGGGATGATCATTCTTCCTTTCACAGGCTGATCTTCTAAACAGGCTGCTCCTCACAAGGTGCCCCTCCACATGGGCTGCTCCTCACCGGCTGCTTTTCTACAGGGACTGCTCCTATACACAAGCTATTCCCCCTCAAACTTTCTGGAAACTTAATAAAATAATCTGGAGAGATGGCTCAGCAGTTAAGATCACTTTCTGCCTTTGCAGAGGACCCAGATTATGTCCCTAGGCAGTCACACTGCAGATCCAACCAGCTCTACTCTAACTCCAGGGGATCTGACATCCTCTTCTGGACATGGTACATGCATATCGGGAGGCAGAGGCAGGCAGATCTCTGTGAGATTGAGTCCAGGCTGGTCTACATAGTGAGTTCCAAGATAGCTGGGGCTACAAGGAGACCCTGTCTCAAAAAAAAGTAAAAATAAAATCTATGATGTAATTATTTTGTTACATGAGCTCTAGAAACCAATGACTGAGTATCTAATTTCAAGACCTTCAGAGAAACAGTGTTGGAACTATTTATTCTGGGTACAAGAAAGCCTTCAAAAACTCTAAAGATCACTATACCCCATAATTGTACACTAATGGACTAAATTCTATTAATGTAGTTGCATTTTGCTGTTAGAATTTGCTAATTCCAAAAGCAAAAATTATGTGTCTTTAATTAACTCCAACAGAGCATTAGCATATAACAGCAACTTACCATTTTTATTGATTTCTTTCATATTACCTCTGGAAACCATGAAACAAATTGACAGACAGATCACAGACAGAGGGACAGCTAGGAACATGGATACATTTTCAGTTTTAGTTGCTAATTTTGAAGCTGTGGGCCATCACTTAACATACTGAATTTTTCATTGCAATTTATTATTTATTAGGTTATTATAAAATTGAGATGATGCTTATCAAAATTCATTCACAAATATAAAGACATTAGCATTAGAGCTTGCTTTTCACAATAGTCCCCAAATGATAATTATAGTTTAGAATAAAATTTAAATCTCAGGATAATCACACGATTTCCTATGATGCTGCTATGTGTAGTTAAACAAACTGCATGTCCATATAAGACTTGAAAGAAAATCAGTAGCATGGAAATAAAAGTATGAAAAATAGTTTTAAAGCTGCTAAGAGAAAGGAAGGTAAGGTACAGACATTATGAATGGACCAGTGGAAGACTTTAATGAACTCATCACCAGCAAGAAAGTTGACTTCCTATGAAGAGAAGAGCTGCAGCATAGACTCATAGTACAATTATGAACGTTTCTATTACTGTTCTAGACTGGTTTAAAGTGACATATACTTTCTGTCTTTCAAAAACAATGCAACAAAGTCCATTTCTTTGTGTATACTAATTGGGACTTTACTCCCATGGGACTGAACTGACAGATCAGAAGTATGTAAAAATTGGTAATTTCTTTGAAAGGATTACACCAAAGTTAATAATATTCTTAAATGCTTGTGAAATAATTATGTTGATTTGTATTAAAAAATCCAATTATTTTTTGTTATTAGATTATTCATATTTCAAGTACATTTGTAACTGTCCCCAATGTTGGACATACTATGGTAAAAGTAGGTGCTAGTCAGATATTTCTTTACTAACAAAGTGATAATTCTTAGAACACGAATGTGTCTTCTGGTTTAGCATGTAAATCCTGTTAGTGTTGTGATAGCGAGTAAGATTATTCATGCTTGGGTAGGAATGGTTTACATATTGGTCAGGGGTTCCCTAGAGGCACACTATAGTATTTCTGTAGTCCAACAATAGCTGTTTTCACGTTGGAGGGGCTGGAAACCTGGTAGCTGCTCTGTCCACTAGGCTAGAAGCTTCAACAGTTCCAATTTGTCACGAGAGGCCAAAAGAATTTCTGGAGCACTGTAGGTCTTCGGTTCCTATCAGGAGGCCAGATAGGCTGAGTCAGCAAAGGATGAGAGCAACAGCAGTAGCACAATGGTTGCAGTACCAGCAGCAGAGTGGAGGCAAGGAGGAGCAACAGCTTTTCCCTCAGAAATCCTCATATCGGGCTGCTGCTGGATGGAGCTGACCACTCTAGGGGAAGGTATTTCCCCCTCAGTTAATTCTTCCAGGAAATATTCTCATAGACCCAACCAGAGACAGGTCTCTTAGTTGATTCCAATCCAGATCACAACCCCAATAAACAATCTTATAAACACAGAGCAGTTAAAACAACATAAACTTAACTAATTCAAAAAACAATAGGTTACAATGCACTATAACCCATTTAGTCCTTAAATGAGGGACAGAGTAAAGTCAGAATAGATTAGAAATTTCTAGATGTCTTCTTTTGACCATCCCCTAGCTTTGACAGAAAACCAGACAAAAGGCAGGAAGGAATTATATCAGTATTTGGTGCATTTCTAGCGCTCCATTTTCCTGTAGCAATATTCAAAATCAAAGGACGAAAGCCCCCCAGTGATACCCTTCCAGGGAATTCAACTCCATTAGAAAACCAGCTCCTGTCTCCAGTAACCACTTACTTTTTCAGTTGCCTAGACAGATTGAAAATTCTGTCAGACATGAGCAAGGCCACAAGTGTTCTGAGTGTTCATAGAAAGTCAACTTTGAATAAATAGTGCATTAATTCTTATTATTTTAGCCACCTTTCATTTGTTCTCCCATTTAGATAAAAGACAGTATCTTACTGTTTCATCCGCGCTATCTCACTTCTTTCTGCAAAATGATCTTTTAAAATATGAAAACGTAGTAGCTAGGGGGTATATCTCTTATTAATATATAGATTATTAAAGCTTTCTACTTCCTACTTTCTTTCCATTGTATTCTATCCGGAAATAGTAGCAAAAGAAATCCTTTTTCTTATGACGTTGTTTTATCTGCTTAAAGGAAATGCTCTCTGAATCGCTTGCTTTGTTCCCCTGGTTGCAGATGGAAATGCTCGCTTTTGAAGCATGTAGTGCAGGGCAGAAATTTCTTTGTGTTTTACATACGGAGCATATGTCTTCTGGTAAGTTGCACATTATGTTCTTTTTCTTGTGACTTTTATGCATTGTTATTCCATTAGTACAAGGCTAGCGATTGCTACCAATGTCCCACAGAGAGACTATTTCAGTGCCTTCCTTGACAAAGCTGGAGCCTTTGTTTCTGCTGCATTCTTCCTTCTAATTCTGTGTTCTTTATGCCACTTTGTGTTCCAGTCTAATTCAGATTGGGTTATTCTTGTTCTTTCAGTGTGTAATCACTAGCTTTTATATTTTTCAATTATAGAAATCTAAGCACAACTTTAGTCTACACTTGCACAAGTTTCATCTGTAAGTTCATGTGAAGTAGTTTTTTTTTTATTACAGCTTTAACATATTCAATAACAATTTCCAGAGCAAAGAGACATCTTTTTAAAGGTACAGTCATACAATATTGGACTCAGTAAAAGCCCTTTAAGACATAAAATTGAATGAGTTTTTACCCTTTAAAGAAGATCTCAACTTCATTTTAAGATATTCTGTTTCCTCCATTTTTAATGCTACTAACACAGGTTTGCACATGTGTCTTTAACCTCTACGTATCTGATTATTACCAGTCACATTCAGTTACACATGGATCCTTAGTACCTGAGTATGGATATAAAGTCATCAGGTAGATTTCACTCATAATGTTTATCACCTCTACTATAAAAAAAAATTTCAAAAGTGGCTGTAAATTTTTAGGTTCACAGTTGAATTAATACAGTTATACAATATTGAACTCAGTATAAGCCCTGTAAGCCATAAAATTGAGTTCTTAACCTTTAAAAAAGGTCTCCATTTCATTTTAAAATATAATATTTCTTACAGAAAGACTCATTGTTTTTGCTAATAACATTGAGATTTTGGTGCATGCATCTCTAATATGTATGTACCTGATTATTACTAGTCATAATGAGTTGCACTCGGATTCTTGGTGCCTGTGTATGTCTATAAAGTCATCAGGTAGATTTCAATGGTAAAGTTTATCACCTTTACCAATTAATGTGACACAAATTTCCATGCTTCCTCCTCAAATATAATACATTTTTTTAAAGTTGTTGATTTTTTTTTAGTGTGCATATGTGTGTGTGTGTGTGTGTGTGTGTGTGTATCACACAGAACATCCAAACCATCTTATTCAACTATACACCCACTTCCCATAGCCTCCCTCCCCCCACTAGAGTCCTTATACTCTGATATCCCTGCTACTGTCTGCTGTGTTGTCCACACTCCAGCAATTCCCCACTACTTATCTAGAGGTCTTTCTTTTAGGAAGGTCAGCTGTTCCTCATCTAGCAGCAATCAGTTGTCACTATTCCTTTAGCTAAGATTGGGGTCTGCTGTTCACTTTCCCAGTTCTTTGCTGGGTTGCTATCTGGGAGTCCCTTTGGCCACCCTGGCCAACAACTCAAAAGAAGGTATCACCTATCTGGCATTGTTGCTTGTAATATAGCCTTTAGCTATACATATGGACTCTTAAAAAATTATATTGGCCCCTTTAATCTTTGGTTATAATTTCCTTTTGGATGTTTAAGGCAATAGAGTTGGCCCAGATAAACCAATTTATTTTCACTCTTAAGGTCCTTTGATGACCTGTTTCTCAGGGGTCACATGGGCTGGGGAGGAGTCCCTGGCTCCTTTCTTTTACCAGTTCTGCCTATGTGAAGATAAGTCAAAGGTCCTACTCAACCATGGTTGGCTTTAGACTGGACAGTGGTTCAAGTCCATCTGGTGTGGTCTCCTCAGCCTCCTTGATCAAGAGGACAGGTGACCCACCACAATTACAAAACATTTTGAGTGATGCTCAGAGTCCCCTGGAACTAGTAAACCTAGGAGGGCAAGGAGCCAAAACTGTCCTTTATGTCTCTCTAAACAAATTATTATAGGCCTCAAGGTATGTCTGTTAAACATCCAAGAAGTTAGTTTCACCAGTGTGGTACTTTTAATTACTGAGTGTCATGTAGATAAATATTGGGCAAAGAACAGTTGTTCTCAGATAAACCTTGCCTAGACAAATATTTCTTGATCTGGTATGTGTAATTTGTCAGTACGTTGTTGGAGTAATATGGTTCCCTCTGGTTTTTGAAACTAGCTAGGCATTGTTTATCTCTTGCATTGTCTCACCTCTCCATCTTGGTTTTCCCACTTAAGGTGCCCCAATTTCCCCCCTTTCTCCCTTAATAATACCCTTCTCCTAAGTTCCTACCTCTCTTGAGCTCCTTCTTTCCCTTTTTCCCCTAGGTTCCTTGTGTCTTCCCCCCTCCCTTAAACTAACCCAACTTTTATCCATACTCCCTTTTTAAGACCTGTTTCCTATTATTCTTCTCTTTCATGTTCTTTCTTTTCCTTTACCTCCTGGTTCCTTTCAATTATCCTGGTTCCTGGAATTATGTCTGGATACATACTCACTTATCAGGGTTTGGTTGTAGGAGCCACATGTGAAGGAAAACATATATTGATTTTTTTTCTGAGTCTGCATTACTTCACTTAATATAACAGTTTCTAGTTCAACCCATTTACCTGCAAATTTCATGATTTCATCTTTCTTTACTGCTGAGTAAAACTCCATCGTAAAAATGAACCACATTTTCATTATCCACTCATCAATTGAGAGACAGTTAAGTTGCTTCCATCTCTTAGCTATTGTGAAAAGAGCAGCAACAAACATGGATGTACAAGTGTCTCTGCAAGGATGATTTCTTTGGATATATGCCAAGGAGTGGTATAACTGGGTCAAATGGTAGGTTCATTTGCAGTCTTTTAAGTGTTCTACACACTGCTTTACATAGGGGCTGAACAATTCTGCAGCCCCACCAGAAGTGGATGACTGTTCCTCTTTCCCGGCATCCTCTCCAACATTTGATATCATTTGCTCTCTTGATCTTAGTCAGTCTGGGGTAAGATGAAATCTTAAAGTGGTTTTAGTTTGCGTTTCCCTAATTATTGGTGATGTTAAGCATTGTTTAAGATGCTTCATAGCCATCTTTACTTCTTCTTATGAGAACTCTCTGTTCAGCTCCTTAGCCCATTTTTGAATTGGGTTACTTCTTGTCTTGATTCTGTTTTTTGAGTTCGTTATATATTCTGGATGTTAAACCTCTGTCAGATGTGTCACTGGTGAAGATTTTCTCCCATTCTGTAGGTTTTCTGTTCACTTCCCTGGTTGCCTCCTTTGATATACAGACACTTTTTAGTTTAATAGGGTCCCATTTTTAATTCTTGACCTTGTTTCCTGAGCAATTTATGTCTGGTTTAGAAAATCCTTCCCTACTCCTGTATCTTGTAGGTTTTTGCTGATGTTTACTTCTAATAGTTTCAAAGTTTCATGCTTTGTATTGAGGTCTTTGATCCATTTGGAGTTGACTTTTGTGCAAGGTGAAAGATAGGGGTTTATTTCCTTCTTCTGTAGGTGGAGATCCAGTTTTGCCAGCACCATTTGCTGAACATGCTGTCTTTCCTCCAGTGAATATTCTTGGGACCTTTGTCAAATATCAGGTACCAGAAATTGCATTTATTCATATTTGGGTCTTCAAGTGTGTTCCATTGATCTATAGGTCTATTTGTGTGCCAGTATCATGGTGTTTTTATGACTATAGCTCTGTAAAACAGCTTAAAATCTGGTATAGTAATCCCCTCGGCATTGCACTTAGTGCTCAGGGTTGCTTTGGCTATCCGAGGTCTTTGTGCTTCCATATGAATCTTAGGACGTTTTTAACAATCTGTGAAAAATGTCATGGGAATTTCATTGGCATTGCATTAAATCTATAAATGGCTTTTGGTAGGATGGTCATTTTCACAATATTAATTCTTCCAATCCATGAGCATGGGAGTTCCTTTCATCTTCTGATGTCTTCCTCAATATCTTTCTTTAAAGATTTAAATTTTTCATTGTAGAGGTCTTTAATGTCTTTGGTCAGGTTTATTCTGAGATATTTTATTTATTTATTTTTTGTTGCTATTGTGAAGGGGAGTGTTTCCATGTACTGTTTCAGTGATTGCTTGTTATCTGTATATAGAAAGGCTACAGACTTTTGTAGGTTAATTTTGTAAACTGCCACTTTACTGAACCTGTTAATAATTTCTAGGAATTTTTGGTGTCTCTTAGATATAATATCATATCATCTGCAAAAAGGGGATTCAATATCTTCTTTTCCAATCATTTCTCCTTTAATTTCCTGCTCTTGTATTACTGCTCTTTCAAGAGTTTCAATCACTATGTTAAAGAGAAGTGGAGAGAGTGGACAGACTTGTCTGGTTCCTGATTTCAATCAGAATGCTTCCAGTTTTTCTCCATTTAGAATGATGTTGGCTGTGGGTTTGTTATATATGGCTTTAATTATGCTGAGGTATGTTTCCTCCAGTCCAATTACCTCTAGGACTTTGAACATAAATCCATGTTGAATTTTGTCAAATGCCTTCTCTGCATCTATTGAGATGACCATGTGTTTCTTGTCTTTTAGCCAATTTATATGATTTATGATGTTTGCTGACTTACATATGTTGGACCATCCCAGCATCTCTGGGATAAAGCCTACTTGATCATGGTGGATGATCTTTTTAATGTGTGTCTCTATGCAGTTTGCATGTGTCGTGTTGAGAATTTTTGTATCTATTTTTATTAAGGATATGGGTCTAAAATTCTCTTTTTTTTTGGTTGTATCTTTAGGTAGTTTTGGTATTAGAGTGATGCTGGCTTCATAGAAGGTATTTGGAAGTTATCCTTCAATTTCTATCTTTTTCAATAAATTAAGTAGTATTGGATGTAGATCTTCTTTAAATGTCTGATAGAATCCATCTGGTCCTGGATTATTTTTATTTCAATTTCATTTTATGTTATGGGCCTGTTTAAGCTGTTACTCTCTTCTTGGTTTAGTTTTGGTGGTTCCCATGCCTTTAGGTACCTGTCCATTTCTTTTAGGTTTTCAACTTTAGTAGCATACAGGTTTTTAAAGTATTCCCTTATAATGTTCTGGATCTCTTTGGTATCTGTTGTGATGCTTTCCCTTTCATCTCTGATTTTGTGGATTTGGAGGTGTTCTTTCTTTCTTTCTTTCTAACTGTGCTAGTGGTCTGTCAATCTTCTTTATCTTTTCAAAGAACCATCTCTTGGATTCATTGATTCTTTGTATTGTTTTCTTTGATTCAATTTCATATATTTCTGCCCTGATTTTTGTTATTTCTTCTTGTCTGCAGGGTTTGGGTTTGTCTTGAGTTACAATGTTAAGTCATTTATTAATGTTCTTTCTGATTTTTTGATGTAGGCACTTACAGCTATAAATGTCCATCTAAGGACAGTTTTCATTGTGTCCCAGAGGTTTTGTTGTGTTGTATTATCCTTTTCATTTAGTTCCAGGAATGCTTTATTTATTTCTTAATTTCTCTTTTGATCCATTTATCATTTAGGGGTGTGTTGTTTATTCTCCATGTGTTCATCTGGTGATTAAGGCTTCTTGTGGTGTTGATTGTAAGCTTTATTGCATTGTGGTCTGATAGAATGCATGGAATTATTTCAATCTTTTTGTATTTGTTGAAAGTTGTTTTGTACCCCAGTATATGGTCAATTTTGGTGAAGGTTCCATGAGGTGCTGAGTAGAAAGTATGTCCTTTAGTGCTTGCGTGGAATACTCAGTAGATGTCTGTTAAATCCATTTTATATATGGTATTGTTTAATTCAGATGTCTCTCTGTTAACTCTCTGTCCTGTTGACCTATCTAATGGAGAGAGTGGAGTATTGACTTCCCTTACTATTAATGAATTGTGGTTAATCTGGGTCTTAAAGTCCTGTAGTATTGTTTTTATGAAGTTGGGTGCACCAGAGTTTGGTGAATATATGTTCTTGATTGTAATATCTTCTTGATTTATTGTTCCTCTCATCAGAATGCTGTGGCCCTCTTTATCTATTCTGATTAGTTTTAGATTAAAGTATATTTTGTCAGATATTAGAATTGCAGCTCCTCCTTTTTTCTTAGTATCATTTTCTTGGTATACTCTTTTCCTTTCTTTCACTTGAAGATAGTGTCTATCCTTGAAAGTGACATGAACTTCTTGCAGACAACAAAAAGATTGGTTTTGTTTCTTAATCCATTCAACTAGTCTGTGTCCTTTGACTTGGGAGTTCAGTCCATTAATATTTAAAGTTATTAATGAAAGATGAGTATTGAATCCTGTCATTTTTATTTCCCTTTACTTTCATGATATAGCTGTGCTTTTCCAGTTATACCATCATTGAATTTCTTTCTGCAACCCCTTGGGTATAATCATTCCTTTCTTCAGCTCTTTGTATTGCTTCCAGAACTCTCTGAAGGGCTGGTTTTGTGGAAAAGAATTCCTTCAGCCTATTTATGTCATGGAAGATTTTTCTTTCCCCTTCAACTATAGTAGACATTTTGGCTGGATATAGTAATCTGGGTTGGCATCTGTGGTCATTTAACACTGGGAATACTTTGGTCCAGGCTCTTCTGGCTTTCATAGTTTGCATTGAAAAGTCAGCTGTGATCCTAATGGGTTTTCCTTTATATGTGACTTGTTGTTTCTCTTTTGCAGCTTTCAGAATTTTCTCTTTGTTTTGTGCATGTAGTGTTTTTACTACGATGTGCCGTGGAGAGTTCCTGTTCTGGTCCTCTCTGTTTGGTGTTCTGTATGCTTCTTGTATTTGTATGGGCATGTCTTTCTTTAAGTTTGGGAAATTTTCTTCCACAATTCTGTTGAAGATCTGGTCCATGCCATTGTCTTGGGATTCTTCTCCTTCTTGTATGCCTATGATTCGCAAGTTTGGTCTTTTTATGGTATCACTCAATTCCTGCATATTCCATTCTTGTGATTTCTTAAATTTTTCATAATCTTTGCTTGATCATTTCTGCCTAAGTTTTCTTCAATGTTTCTCTTTTGTGAATTCATTCAGAAGTTTATCCCTATCTTCTTTTAGCTCTTTGATTTGTTTTTTTCGTGTGTTCTTTAAATTTGTTGAATTCCTTAATCATGTTTATGATTTTTCTTTTAAATTTGGTGTCCTAGATTATCTCTAGAGAGTTCTCATTGTACTCCTAGAGGACTATTGGTATTTTGTGGGAATATGTTATTTTGGTTTTTCATTTTATCATTTTTTTCTCTGTGATTTTGACATGTGAATTTCTTTTGTAGTTTCTGATTTTTGTGTGAGACTCAAGCCTTCAAGTTTAGGTCTGCTTATTTTTGTGAACTTTATGTGTCTTTGTGGTTTACTTTTGGGGCATGAAAAGCTGGTTCTTCTAAGCTTCCGGTTATCTCTTTTGATTTTATATTGGACTGGTAAGATTGCTTTTGTGTTCAGGAGTTCCCACAGAGGCCCAAGTTGGATGAGGTTCAGATGCTCTCATGCTTTCTCCTAAGGTCTGGATTCCTCCAGAATGATTTTGGCCTCAAGAATGTGGGGGCTGGACTGGCCTGGGAGCAGGGCCCAGGAAAGATACTGGTCTAGGACAGCTGGTGGCTGTGCCACCCAGATATGCAAAGGGAGATGGGGGGGCTGGAAGAGTCCCCAAGGGCCCCTGGGGACTGCGCTGAGGAACTGGGTTAGTCTGGGTGCAAAGGATCAGGAAGAGGAAAGGTCAGCCCCTGTCCATGAAAGAGGCTGATGGGTTGTGCAGCCCGGGGAAGCAGAGGGAAGTGAGGTTGGTGCCAGGCCCAGAGGGCTCCTGGGAACCTGAGAAGGAACTGGGTTGGTCTGGATGAAAAGGATCAGGACGCAGTGGTGGTTCCCCCGGTATCTGGTGTGCCAAAACAAGGATTGAGACGGGACCCAGGCTAGGAGGAGAGATGGCCTGGGGAGATGGGAGGGTGAATGAGGCTGGGGTAGTCAAAGCACGGAGGACTCGATGGACTTACCCTGGAGAGAGGCCTGTGTGTGGTGCAGGCCCAGAGAAACAGAGGGAAGTATGAAGTAGTTTTTGATGCTCTTTTCAACCATTACCTTATTTTCAGTATCATATAAAATTTACAGAAATTTCCTACATAATTCTGAAATGCTTTACCTGAAAGAAAATAAACTTTGTTTTGAATAGAGCTGTGTAAATACATACCACTTTAATAAACTGGATTTAACCATGATGGTGTTCAAAACATTCTGCCTCCAAAATATACTACCTTAGCATTGAGAATCAGGAGGGGTAAATGGTTCCTTGTGCCCTTTCTGAAGCAGCTTACAAAACTTGGGAAGTGTAGCATTCTGTCTCTTCTCCAACCTCATTCCCTCACACAGAGCCTGTAACCTTTTTCTGGAGGATTCCCTCTTTAATACTCATTCTTATTTGTAAGGACTCAGGACACAAGGAAGAATCAGGACGAACAATATATTATAATTCCCAGAATTTATTAGCACTAGATAGATCACACCACACTCTGTTCACCAATCATATTTCTCACAATTATACATACATTACCAAACCTAAGCATAAAAATATGCATATTTACCTGTTTCTTTGGGTCTTCATCTTCTCAGACTCCTCAGTTGTATGTGTTTAGCTAGATTTGAATGCAGCACAATCTGCATGTGTACAGAATCATATGGTAAACAACAAAACTATGTGCTTTTTTTTGAGACATGGTTTTATGTTGTCTAGATGGGATTACAAATCACTATGTAGCCATGCTTTCCTGCCTCTATCTTTCCCTTTCTGAGAGCTGGGGTTATTGGTGTGTGCCACTTTGCCTGGTTTATGTGCTGCTAAAGAGCAAACCAAGAATTCACATGCACTCCTTGGCAAGCTGTCTTCTAACTGCACTATATCCCAGGCAACTAAATAAATGTGATAAAAATATATCACCCTTAGTAAACCTGATATAAATAGTAGTTCTTTATTTTTATCATTTTGTGTGTTTGAAATTAATGTGTTGCTTTTTAACTTTTTTTAAACTTTTACAAAAACTTTACTGAGAATTTCATACATGCATATAAGGTGTTTTGATCAAATACATGCCCAGCCCCTCCCTTCCAACATCCCCCCCCTCGAAGAGGTAACCCTAAAATCTTTTAGGGATTAAATACAAGCTCCCAAATACTTTTGATATTTTTGGCCTTTGAAATAGACTATGTTGCTAACAGGCTCAAGGGCATTTTGACTTTTAGCCAAGAAACTGGCTACATTTCTTTGGGTTCTTTTTACCCTAACTGCCTAGCCAGTTCCTACCTCCTATTCTTATGCCAACCTCTGAGGGGGTTATCCAAATTGCCAATAGGGAATAGGGACGCAGACCATACTGGCTTCTTCCATGCTGAACAGGGATGCAGGGGGAGGCAATTTGAGTACCCTTTCAGTGGGTCTATCTAAAAGACTCCCAAATTGCATAGCTCTTGTCTCTAAGGGGAGATCAAAGTCCTTGAATCATGAATAGGATATGTGAAGGAGAAGAAAGGCATGAGTAATTAGCATTAGAAGCTCTAGACAGGGAATTAGAAAAATGTCAGAACAGGGCAATTTTTAAATGTTCATATGAGAGTCCATTGGAGTTTCTTGACAAGGGCTTCCAAAAGCAACCCTCTAGTTCTTCCTCATTTTTCTTTTGTCTTCCAAGGCTGGATTAGTTAGCTTGGAAGAGTGGCTGGATACTCAGGTATAATTATTTTTAAATATTTCTTGTTTGAATTCTATTTTTTATTGAATTTTTGTTATTTTAATAAAATACAGTTTGATGCTATCTGGATTCCCTTCCACAGCCACACACCTCCTCCCACTGTCCTCTGCCTAATTTTATATAT